>NW_004567109.1:46217372-46236870 GCF_000260355.1 Condylura cristata | reverse complement strand
AAAAAAAAAAAAAAAGAATGCCAAACTTGCCTTTTCTGAATAGAGATCTTAACTCTGGTCTTGCTTCTCCACTGTTTATGGCACAGGGAGTAGAAGCATTTATAGGTGACTGAGATGAGGAGTCAAATCTGGAGCTAATGAAAAGAACAATACACCAAATACAGATTCTCAACTTTTGAAACTGATAACGGACCTGCTCCTGTTTTGACTTACAGTGTGCATACTATGTAGGGGTGTGACAGGGTGGCATCCAGGGAAAGGGGAGGTTTTAAGTTCCCTTCCCACCCCAAGGAAGGATGGATCAGTGCTGGGAGGAGAAATCTGAGAGGGAGACTAGGAAAGGAGGGAAAAAGGAGGAGATTAAGTAAGAAGGAGACCTGAAGGAGGCATGTGGAGCAGAGAGACATGTGAAAAATTTACTATTGCTTCTTGGCCTAGGGCTTATACCAGGGACCTGTGGAACATGGAAGGAAACACTTGAAACAGATGCAGGTGAGAGACCCATGGGGAGATTAACAACAGCAATGTTTATCTTGGTTTTGAGTTTTGCTTTTTTCTTTCCAGACTTGTCTGGCCACTTCTGCTCCTCTCCAATGGGTCCCTTCTAGAAGTTGCAGTACACTATGGCAAGCTCTTGGGCCTCAGTGGTCCTGCTTTGGGACAACCTTGTTTGCTTGGTCATTTACCCATGAGGGAATGGGGAACTTTGGGTGTTTGATTTGAAAACGGGAGAACAATGATGTAAGAAACAAAAACTTAAAATGGAAAAACTAAGAACACTTTGCTTAGGCTTCCCGTGCACTACAGGCTCTCTGGTGGAGTGTTAGCTACTGTAAGTTAAGCTGGTGGTGAAGAGATTTTATTTTAGACTTCTTCTTTTTGCCTGTCTCTTTTCAACAAGCAGGCCAATGGTGAGGAAGCTATTTCTCAGATAGGAGGGAGCCCTGTACAGAAACAAGAAGCAACGCAGGTTGATCCCCTGCAGATAAGCAGCGTCTCCTTCTCCCCTCCGCCCAAATTGGCAGGTGGGAGAGCTGGGAGAGCTCTGCTCTGGATTCAGCATAAGAGTAGGAGGAAAAGATACTCTGCACAACAGATCGCTGCTGTGGAAACTACTGGTTGTCTCTCAAAAATCTGTTTTTCCTTCTTTAATAATAATAACTCTAGGCCCTCCCTGGTGGCACAACAGGTTAGGATGCAGCACTGCAAGCTAGCGGCAGCTGCTTCAGTGCTAGTTCGATCCCTGGCCAGAAGGGATCCACACTGCGCCCCAGACCTCTGCTGACTCATATGCTGCTCCCCTGAGCACTGTACTTGTCCCACTGCCTGTTCTGCTACCCCAGTCTGTGCAGTCTGTGTTTGGTGAATCCTCTCACCACCCCTGTACCTCCAGCCTGTACCCCAGTTCTGTATGCATAAATAAATAAACCTTTTAAAAAACAATAATAATAATAACAGCTCTGTATCTAGTCCATACCTGATGCTAGGACATCTCCCAGCCCCCCTCGTAGTTAGCATCCATACATGCATGACTTATGTTCTCACCAATAAGCTATAGGAAGTGATGTGTGCTACCCTGGTGTTTGGGACCTAAGAAGCTGATCATACCCTGGTGCACAATTTTGTGATAACTTAGAAGGCAAGTAAAGTTCATAGCTCGAGAAGAAAAGGCTAGAAAGTGCTATTATATTAGTGTATACTGACTGCCCTTCGGTGGACTTATTTTACAACAACTAGATAAAGCTAAGAGAGAACTTGCCAAATCCCATGCAGACAGAGAAAAAAGAAAGTATCAACAATTTAAGACCCCACAAATGGGCCTCCTGGTGGACAGGAAGCTCACCCACCTGGCGCAGCAAAACCCTCCTGTCTTGCCTGCTGCTCCCTTTAGCAGTGTATTTGAGTAAATCTACCCATTTTGCTTCCTATTCTGTCTTGAGTGAATACTTTCAGCCCCATAGTTCTGGCTTACACCCCAATTCTTTTATGCAAAATAAATAAAAATCTTTAAAAAAGCAAACACAAAACACTTCACAAAGCTGAAAACGGCAACTGCTTTTATACCTCCAAATAGCAGGAGACAATGCTATTAACTGTTGCTCAAGGGACTCCATTAACTGACTCTCTTCCCCAGCCCAGAGGCAAAACTCAAACTAAGGGTGTTGTCTTTCTACCCAAGACAACATACACTGTTTATAGCTGCCAAAAAAAAAAAAAAAAATGAGAACACAAAGAAATAACACAGCTTAATAACTACAACAACAACAAAAAAAAAACTGTGGGTGTACTGATCGGCACATGAAACTAACTGGAAGCAAAAACAGCAGCAGCCTACCAAAGTGTTAAGAAATGGTTTTACCAAAGCTACCATAAACTTAGCCGGTCAAAAATTAGGTTTTTTCCCAAACTTAAAATAACTCCCAAGGACGGCATAGTCTCCAATACACCACTCTAATGTAGTTAGGCAGGATGATGAATGGCAATAACTTCTGAGAGAGCAGGGGATTGAGAAAAGAGACCAAAAATAATAATAATAATAATCACTCCAAGATAGCAGGACCAGGAGTCCCCAAAAGGCAAGCCTCTGCCAGAGAAGATTCCTCAATAAGTCTGGACTCACAGATTTTCTATTTTCTGTTGTCTAGTGACTACCATAAAGAATACCAAACTGGGCCCTCCCTGGTGGTGCAGCGGGTTAAAGCACAGCACTAAGAAACTAAAGCCACTTCAGCCTGAGTTCAATCCCAACCCCAGAGCTGACCCACACGGTGCCGCAGACCTCTCCTCACCTGCCCACTGCTCCCCTCAGCAGTGTACTTCCTCAGTTGGCCTGTTGTGCTCTCCACTCTGTCTCTGGTGAATCCTCTCACACACCTGCACCTCTGGCCTGTACCCTAGTTCTGTATGCATAAATAAATAAATCTTTAAAAAAAAAAAAAAGAATGCCAAACTTGCCTTTTCTGAATAGAGATCTTAACTCTGGTCTTGCTTCTCCACTGTTTATGGCACAGGGAGTAGAAGCATTTATAGGTGACTGAGATGAGGAGTCAAATCTGGAGCTAATGAAAAGAACAATACACCAAATACAGATTCTCAACTTTTGAAACTGATAACGGACCTGCTCCTGTTTTGACTTACAGTGTGCATACTATGTAGGGGTGTGACAGGGTGGCATCCAGGGAAAGGGGAGGTTTTAAGTTCCCTTCCCACCCCAAGGAAGGATGGATCAGTGCTGGGAGGAGAAATCTGAGAGGGAGACTAGGAAAGGAGGGAAAAAGGAGGAGATTAAGTAAGAAGGAGACCTGAAGGAGGCATGTGGAGCAGAGAGACATGTGAAAAATTTACTATTGCTTCTTGGCCTAGGGCTTATACCAGGGACCTGTGGAACATGGAAGGAAACACTTGAAACAGATGCAGGTGAGAGACCCATGGGGAGATTAACAACAGCAATGTTTATCTTGGTTTTGAGTTTTGCTTTTTTCTTTCCAGACTTGTCTGGCCACTTCTGCTCCTCTCCAATGGGTCCCTTCTAGAAGTTGCAGTACACTATGGCAAGCTCTTGGGCCTCAGTGGTCCTGCTTTGGGACAACCTTGTTTGCTTGGTCATTTACCCATGAGGGAATGGGGAACTTTGGGTGTTTGATTTGAAAACTATATTCTTTCTCTTCTTTTTTTCTTCATCACCCACTATTTATGTTAAAATTCTTTTCCATTGAAGGTCTTATGCACTGAAGTATGTTTTGTCTTGAGGTGGCAGATGGCAGAACCTAGTTAGAGCAGGCAGATTTGGGGGTTCCTGGGCTGCCCCTCACCCTGCCCTACAACAGGGGGAGATGGGAGAATGCAGACATCTGGATGGCCAGTGAGGCAAGCTATTGTGGAAGAGGCTAGCTAGTCCTCCCATCCTTTCAAAGTGATAGAATCATAGTCAGACCCCTGGCTGCCCAGCTGGACTGTTTCTGGGCTTCCTTGTAATAACAGGGAGACTGATTTCCCAGCAACACATGTGAGGAGATGTGAGTGAGACCACTGCCAGCTCTGGGGCTTCAGACCTTTATGTTCTCTTCCCATGCTATGCCAGTTTGGAATTAGGCATGATGGCAACCCTGCTTCAATGATTCAGCTGAAGACAATGTCCTAGGAGATGGCATAACAACTTGGAAGGAATCACAGTTCCCTAAATGATGTCAAGGAGAGAAGCTGTCCAGTCATCTGGACCTCATTGTCCTATAAGCCACGTAAGTGTTGGCTCTTTTTGTTACAGTGGTCTTACCATCATTAGTATTTGGCTGACATAAGAAGCTGGTTAAAGAAAACCTTAAGGACTTGTGAAATAATAAAATATGTATTGAATTTTTGTCCCTATTTTAGAGCTTCTAGAACCCCAGAAATTCCCTGAGTGATAGGAATACTTTTATTCATAATGAGCTCCTTACTAATGGTGGGAGCGTACTAGTTGAGTGAATAAACACTTCAGCTTTGCTGCGGGAACCTCTGTGTTCTTGCAGCTCAGCAGTGGCAACATCAAGCTCAGGCACCACTGAACAGCCCACATGGCCAAAAATCTCCAGGCTGCTATAATGCCAACCTAAGAAGATGCTAAATTGGTACAGGTGTTAGTCTGGACTTTTCCAGACTCCGATGTGTGACTGAGAGCAGTAAATGCCAGTGATTGCATACTGTACAGAGATACCAGATCATCCTAAAGAAACTTGCCAAGAGGTAGGCCCATCCCCTCCAAACCAGCATTGTGACCCTTAGTCCGTCACCTGTTTCCTGGCTATAAAAAAGAAAGTGGAGATTGATCAAGTACCCAGATTGCTGCTAAGTTATGCATTTCTGACCCTTCCACCACCACCTATCCTGTTGCAACCACATGAAGGAAAATTTCAAAATTTCAAGATTCTGAGCTATCACATGAGATTTCTGGGCCTAAAACACAGTCCAAGTTGAGGAAAGCAGAAATCTGCTAGAGTGAATGACAAATTAATGCTTTGAATGGGGCATTTTATTTAAATTTTTTTCAGCTTTATTGAGCTTTACTTGTAGACTGTGTATTCTATACCTGGAAATGCAACTTTGAAAGAAGCATTACATATACAGAAAAGCTATGGGATATTCCTGAATTATTATCCAGGGCAGGAGCAGCCTCACAGCAGTCTGGGAGGTATTTGAGAGAAGAAAGTAGCTTTTTCTGTTTATGCCCACCAAGTGCATCTCATTTCCTATGTAGGGTAAAACAGGTCTGAGGGAAGACCTGCTGCTTGGCCACCATGCCTCTACCAGCAGCCAAGGTTGCTGGGGATACTGCATGGCCCCCTCTGCAACAGCAGTCCCATGTAGCATCAAGAGCAGCAACAATAGTTTTATTTTTCTTTCTTCAAGCTATAGCAATTCAAGTCAAGTCCTTAAACTGTAAGCACCAGAGGTTCACTTGAATATTCAAGAGACACTTTATCGACTCAAAGTCAGGCTTTCTATCTTCTGATCTTATGATACCTACTCCAGGCTTCTTTATATGAGACATAAACCCACACCTTGACATAATTCTTTTTGACTTAATATCTACAATACGTTAAAAGGTTTCTTTAAGTTGATAAGAAAAAGATAAATCTGTGGAAAGATGGCCAAAGGAAAGCAGGTAATTCACATATGGAAGGAAAACAAGTGGCCAATAAGTATTTGAAAATATACTTAACTTTATAGGGCTCAAGAAAAGTAAATTTGAAAAAATGAAATATTGTTTAGCAAAAAATTTTAATATATATTTTGTGTATCTGATTGGAAAGATTCTGATTCAATATTGATAGGACTATAACTTAAAAGTTTTTATGAAGGACAGTTTAGAAACTGCTGTGAAAACTGAAAATGTATTTGTATAGGAGCTTGCATATATAAATTGGTATGAGTATGTGGTTAAGCCTGCGATGCTCAAAGAAAGGGCTGGAAGGTTATGGAACAAATGTAACAGAAGAAGGCAGTGGAATGAAAGAGGGTGCTAATGGAATTTCACTTTTACAGCAAGACTTAAGCGTTGTAGGACCACATGTTATCTTCATAATTTGTAACTACAGGGTGATGTTTTACATACCCAGGAGGTAATGAGTAAAACTGATTTTAGCAATTAAAGATGAAAAATAGGGCTTCTCTGGTGGTGCAGGTGTTAAACTCTCATTGCTATTAAGTATTGCTAGTCACTGTAACATATGTTTGACCCCCAGCCAGGGAGGTGACCCATATGGCAAAGCGCACCTCTCCTGTCATATCTGCTGCTCCCCCAGCAGTGCATTTCACTAGATCTGTTTGTTTTGCTCCCCACCCAATCTCTGGTGAATTTTACCCCTGTACCTTTGGCCTACACCCCAGTTCTTGTATGCATAAATAAAATATAAATATCTTTTTAAAAAAGACTAAAAATAAAACACTAGGAAAACATTTTGACATGAAGTTTAAAGAGACTTAGATTTTTAATAAAAAATTATGAATTCTATTATTAGTTTGCATCTTTTCTTTTTGGCAGATGTTGTCTTCAATTTTTAAGCACGTGTGCCAAAAAAATGACTTCCTGCCAACCCATGCTAATGGACTTGCCGGGTTTAGGACCAAAATTCATTTAAGATAACAGCATAAGATTTCTTTCAAGAAATCATTTTAATTCTAATTTTTTCAACAAATGTATGTCATTTAAAATATAAGGAGACAATCTTACTTGGTCCTCAAAAGATAGAGCCTGAGCAACATCTCTTGGAAATCCATCAATAACAATGCCCTCTTCATCAGGTATCTGCATCAACTTCTGTTTTATCTCAGTAATTGTAGTTTCCTTTGATAAAGAAAGAATAAAAACCACGGTGAAACTTAGTCTACAAACAACTGATATTAAAATCCTGAGAATAGAAGCAAAGCACACAGCCATACCTGTGGGGCCAGTTCTCCAGTAGTAATTATTTTGGCAATAAGACTCCACTTCCTATTGCTGCTGGTATTGTGAATCTTCTTTCTCAGTAATTCTCCCACCGAGATATATTGGAATCCATAGCGTTCTGCAATTTTCAAACTTTGAGTACCCTTTCCACTTCCTGGACCACCTATCATTTAAAACAGGCAAAACTGTGACCTTCTGAGGCAATAAGAGACACCCTTTGCTGCAACTACTACTTTTACCTTGAGGTGCAGTCTAGACTGCCAGTACCAGGGTGAGAATCTGCTCTACCTGTGTCATGCTCATTGTTACCTCTGAAAGCAGAACAAATGTAGCCTTGGCCAAGGGGAAAATGAGATTGTTATAATCATTGTAGTAGGTCAAAGGACATTTATTTCTCTACCTTTAGAAATTTTGCCACATTTAACTTTTTTTTTTTAATGTGGAACAATGCAATTGTTGAAATAGTCTGTGAACTGTAATTATTTTTCCCTTTGTAATAAAAGGGGAAAAAGAGAAGAGATTAAAAAAAAAATAATGATAAAAAAAACAGAAATATGGAACTGTGCAACTTGGTGAAATATAATAATAAATTTTAAATCAAAGGCTCACCCATATTGACACCACCTATTTAAATTACTTTTTTAAGTTTGTTCATGCACATCCCTGCCTATTACCTTTAAATTCAAAAGAATTCAGGGTCTTCCCTGGTTAAGGCCCAGCACTGTGAGGTTATCCCCTGCCATTTTAGTACGAGTTCAATCCCTGGTCAGTGAGGTAACAAACATGGCAAAGCAGACTTTCCTGGCCCACCCGCTGCTCTCCTCAGCAATGTATTTCAGTAGACCTGTTCTGATGCATAAACCTACCAGTTCTTGTGCATAAATAAGTCTTTAAAAAAAGTTCTAAAGAATTCACATGCAATAAATATGCAAAGTTAATGGAATAAGTCCTTAAGGTAGAACATTTTCATACAACTCATGATAATTTTGAGTCTGTTTTACACTAGTATAAAATAATCAATGTTTTGCAACATAACTCATTACTAGTCATTGGTAGTGGTGATTTTTTTTTATAATATAATAGTTTATTTTTACATCATTTTGTACTTTTTTTTTTCATCTTAATTGTAATCCCCGTGGGTTTCCCATAACTGAGTCACCCAATGGTGATTTATTTTTTAAAAGGGTAAGTACTAAAATAATTATAAAAGATATGCCTCATATTTTATTTCCAAATTATCTTAGTTAGTTTATGCTTTTAAACAACCTGGACTAATTGGAATCCTGAGTCTGAACTAATTTCAAAATAAAGCATATAACAAACAGTCCAGTCTGTGGTTATTTGTTAGCAATTATATAAATGAAATATGTTCCACTATCTAAGTATCAATTATTGAATGCAGACAAAATATTTTTAAAAAGTCAATGACTAAGGAAATGTTTTGATAATATTCATGGAAATATGATTCTTTAAGCAGCATTTGAAAATATTCCCTACTAATTCAATATATCAAGTTTGGGGGAGTTTAAATAATTTTTTACATAATGACCTGTAGATACTTTTATTATTTTTGCAAATAATGTAAGTAAAAAGCAGTTTTTTGTTATGTTTTGTTCTTTTTTTTGTACAGAGTTCTGAGTGGATGTACTTTATTGGTCAGCGCTTATTTGCTCTTTAAACGTTTTTATAAGTATAATTTTAAGATTAATTGATAAACGTTTCTTAGCCTTAATCTCAAACAATGTACCTAATAACTGCTTTTCACATATTTGTTGCTTATCATAGTTATATCATATTAAGATGTGAATTTGTCAAATTAATTATTAATATTATCTACTTTGCTAATCAAAAGCAAGTTTGGACTATAATAGCTGCTTTGTCCTAATCAAATGTGAACAAATCATGGACTGACCTGAAGGAAAAAAATATATGATGAATTCCATCAACAAATTCATACTGGTTAGCTTTGAATAGCTTGTCAGCCTTTTGGCTAAGATCAAGTGAGAACTGATTTCATTTTTGAAGAATGAAAATTATCTTTCATAAACTATATTTCCACATTTGCTTTCACAAACCATCACAATGAGAAAGTATAAATTCTACTGAATTTTAAAAATAATTGAGCATAGAAGCAGTTTTGGATCTTCAAAGGAAAAAAACTTTTAGCAAGTTAGGAAGACAAAAATTTCAATCAATTGACTGAAGATAGCATTACTTTATTGGATGAGTTTTGTCACTTAACTTTTAACAAATTAATTTTAGTTTCTTCTCTCTGATGCCAGAATGAGTTCAATAATCATTTCACTTATTTATCTCTAATTCTTATAAATATTAGCACCCATCTAACATGCGGGGATTATGATTTTTTTGATTTTATGATGCCTACTAACTTAAGGAGATTTATATTTATGTCAGCAAGACAAAAATTTTAAAATTCTGTATTGCCAGAAGGGGAAGTTTACTTGTTTGGATACAATACTATATGTACCTCTTTGAAGCTGGAATTTATAAAAGTTGTAAGATTCCAGTGAATAGTGAATTATTTTATAAATTCACAAAAGTCACCAAATTTTCTCAAATAACCTAAGGTTAGCCTTTTCCTTTCTTCTCTATTTCAATCCCCTAAAAGTTACCAATACTCACTGACTCTGCAGCATTCTTATAATACATAAAATGTTACAGTACAACACGTAAGTCTCTAGCCAGGATTTCACTGAGTACAAAAGAACCATGAACTAAAGGAGACTTGAAATTTCTATCTTTTCCAAGGGATCTTATTTTTTTTAATAGTTTGTTTTCCTATAAAATTCACAATGAACAAAAATTAATAACAAGACCAATTTTTTATTACACTTTTTTTTAGAATACTCAAGCCATCTTTTTTTTTTTTTTTTGAAACAACTGCAAATATTTTACTAATAGCAATAAGAAAAAGAAAACAGGGGGAAAAAAATCTCACCATAAAATGATGATGTAATTTCTAACCTTCCCTTTTAGGTTTGTATTTTAATAATGCATTTTCTTGTCTTCTAGGCAAGGATTTAAAATATTTAGGCATGAAAAAATATTCCATTTTAAGGGTAGGAGATTTATGACATAAAAGTGGCTACCATATGCCATAAGAATTTTTGACTTTTAGAAAGCCAATTCATATGTTCTCTTCCTACAATGTTATTTCAAACAATTTTGAGCTAAATTTATTCACACTCAGAGATGTACAAATGTTACCCCTCCAGTCTAGTAAACTTAAATTTTTGTTAAAGCTTGGTGTGATTATTTGCATGCTTTTTTCCCTAGTTGCTAATGCTTCTAGAATCAGGGCTTCTTTGCATGGGGACTGCATATATATTTCGCTCTCTACCATTAACTTGTTGTTGGCCAGGATAATTTTGAACATTTTAGTCTAGTTTTGGATCAATCTGTGAATCTGAATCAAACTAGAAACAATGAATACACAGATTCACAGTTATCTTCATGATTTTCAAAATTTTGAGAAAATAAGAATTTCCAAGAGTGATCATCAAAAATGCATTTTGCAAAAATACTTAAAACATTTCAGGCCTCCCTGGTGGTATAAAAGTTAAGTCTCAACACCATGAAGCTATCTGCAGCCACTGCAGCACAAGTTAGATCCCTGGCCATGGAGGTGACCCACATGGCACAGTAGACCTTTCCTGTCTCTCCTGCTGCTTCCCTCAGCAGTGTATTTCAGAGATCTGACTATTCTGCTCCCTGCTCTGACCTTGGTAAATCCTCTCACCCCCCTGCACCTCTGTTCTGCACCCCAGCTCTTGTAAGCATAAAATAAATAAATCTTAAAAAAAAAACACTCAATGTTTTTTCTTATGATATTAGGCTGATATTTTCATATTCATTTAAGATTCACAGCTGTAAATCTGGCACAATAGGGTAAAGTACAGCACTGTGAAGCTATTGCTATTGCAATACCTGGCCAAGGAGGTGACACACATGGCGTGGCAGACCTCTTCTGGCCCACCTGCTATTCCCCTCAGCAGTGTATTTCAGTAGATCTGCCGGTCCTGCTCCCCACTCTGACTCTGGTGAATGTTCTCACTTCCCTGCACCTCTGACCTGTACCCCAGTCTGTATGCATAAATAAATAAATCTTTTAAAATAAAATATAATAAAATAAAAATAATTTATTATTTTGATGAATACACAGATTACTAGGTTATTAGATTAAATTATATAATAACACTGAAACTTAAGTTTTATTGTAGGTGCCAGATTGCCATAAGGAAGATTATATATGATCTTTACTAACATATTATTTATGTCTCCCTGTAAAGTTAATGGCAAACAAAAATTCAATTAATTGATATAAAAAGCACATTGTGTTTAGGAAAATTCTAATGGACTCAGTCATCTACATTAAAAATTAAACAGGTAATACACAGGACCATAACTCTTAAAGATGTGATGACTTACTTACATTTAATTATGGCAAATTCCATGACTTTGTGATGTCATACAGTGGGATTCTACAAAAAGTGCAGCAGGCATTACACATATAAAACAATTTCTCTTTTACCAAAAATTATGCTAGAAATATTTCCATCTACTTGAGCTCTTATTTCTTGTTTATCATTATTCAACTAAGAGTTTACAAGTAGTATACACAAATTTACACAATTTAAAAAATGTAAATATGTGAACAAAGTTAGCAAAAGTCTATGAGAATTTTGCTTTCTGTCATACCTATGACAAGGATGATTTTTGGTCGAGGTCTAGTAGGATCAAAAACCTCATACTCCTCAATCAATTCTGCAGTCTCAGAGAGATCCGTGTCACTTTCTATGGAAAATTGATGGATTGGAGGGAGACGATCATACCGCCGATAGGGAAAGTTTGAATTTTCAGGCATTACTGCAAAAGAGTAAGATAACTTTGAAACGGAAAAAAAGAAGCTAGATTTTTTTTGTAGTGAACTGAACAGTAGAAGACATTTAAAAACTAATTGTTTAATATTTTTCATCTGGAAGACTCCTAAGTGGTCAGCAAATGTATTATTCAAGGGCTGGAGAGTGAATATTTTGGGTTCTGGACTGAGAGTTTCATACAACTTGCCCGTAGCACCATAAAGGCAGTCACAGGCAATATATAAACAAACAACTGTGCTGTGGTCCAATTGAATTTCACTTCTAAAAACAGGCACTGAACCAAACTTGGCCGTTGGTTGTAGTTTGCCAACCTCTGACTGACAGAACCTTAAATGCTGCCTACTTTTGCAGCATTACTGTATATATCTTGATCTCTGTAACCGGTGCTCTCTGGAGCTGTGTAGTGAACCACCTTCATAAACACTGCAGCTGCTCATGAATTCAACACTTCTGCATCACTTATTTCTTGCATTCAATAAATAAAGATCATTTACTAAGATCCTGGCATTCTAGTATGGTTCACAGGAATGATTAAAATAGCATAATGCACAAAATCTTAGGGTACTGTTACAAACCGGGTAGAAAGGCAAGATAATTTTTACATCTGAAATATCTTTCCACATCATTTAACTTTGCCTTCCCTATATTCATGACCTTTAATGTACTTCATTTAAAAGTATAAGATTTAAGCTTATATCTACATTGACAACAAATACTTGCTACTTATTGCCAGACATGTCAGTGTGTTGCAGATGATTCAGTCGAAGCACAAGATTTAGTCCTGTCCCCACAAAGCTGATAAACTAGAGCTTATATGTTTGTATCAGACAAGCTATATGCACACCAAGCAGGACAACTGCTAAAAACTATTTCTCATGAAAACACCACAGGACTCTGATGAATGCCTAGATTCACTTGGGGTAGAGTAGCAGAAGAGGACTTGCAAAAGAGACAGGACCTGAACTTTGAAAGACAAGGACAAGTGATGAAACATAGGAAGTAGATCTTAGTTGGTAGAAACAAAACATAAACAGAGCTAGAAACACAAATAACATATTCACATGGACCAAAGGATAAAGCCAAAAAATCCAAATCAATCAGAGGATCTTAACTAGTGGATAACATAGAATTCATGGTTCTTTTCTTCCTCACCCCATTGCATCAGTATTCCAGGAGGCACAGAGAAGCCCGAACTACCTTCTGTCATACAAAGATGACAAGAGGTTACCTAGACCTTTATGGTGGATGTAGCTATGGAGACTATTTTCTTTCTTTTATTTTTTAGCATGGCATAATGCTCACAGGTTCTTCAAAGATGCTGATCAAATAGAGAGCTTCCCATTCTCTATTGATATAGTAAATGATGTCACTGACTACTTGCCCAAAAAACAACTCATTTTAGTTCCATGAAAGGAATGGAGTATTTAGAAAATCACAGTGGATAATCTTTAGAAAATGCTGGGAATGGTTGTCAAAAGAGACACTGACAACAGCATTCTGTTCTGCTTTGAAACTGAATTGCTTCACTTAACAAAAGGTAGAATTCTTGGCACTATCCTTGCTCACTTTCTTCTCTCACTTTTTGTATCTGTTCTCATAAACTATAAACATATCCCAAATTGCATATACTTTCTCCATCTGTACTACCACAATTCCTTCCTAAACTACCATCATTTTTCCTAGGACTGTGATAGACTTTACTAATCAGACTGCTTGCTGATTAGCAAACCACCCCCTACCCCCCACTATGGCTAACTTATTGTCATTTACAGTGAAGCATAAGTGTCATCTTCTATAAGATTGCTGTTAACCTGGGCCCTCCCTGGTGGCACAGTGGGTTAAAGCACAGCATTAAGAAGCTAAAGCCACTTTAGCATGAGTTCGAACCCCACCCCGGAGATGATCCACTGGCATGGCAGACCTCTCCTCACCCACCCGCTGCTCCCCTCAGCAGTGTACTTCATCAGTTGGCCTGTTCTGCTCCCCACTCTGACTCTGGTGAATCCTCTTGCCACCCCTGCACCTCTGGCCTGTACCCCAGTTCTGTATGCATAAATAAATAAATCTTTAAAAAAAAAAACAAAGATTGCTTTTAACCTAGACCAGCCAGTCAATCTCAAGGACATCACTAGAATAATTCTCTGCACAACTCCTTCGCCATCTGAGGGATCTCTTATTAATGCACCCTTAGTCTGTAACCATTCAAATATGGAGTTTCATAAAAGCAGGCATCTTAGCTATATGAACTCTGTACCCTGGGATTGAGAACTGTACTTGATAGTCAGCATCCAATAAATATTTGCTGAATTAATTAATCTCTTTGTTAAGAGTCAGCCTTACTGAAATGGTAAGCAGAAAAATCTATGATGAAAAAAAAAAAAAAAACAGAAAGATGCTAGTTAGAAGGTGGCCACATTGCAGAAGGTCTTCACTAACATGCTAAGTCCAGGGCAGGTATTTTGGGGAGCAGAGGTGTAACATAATAAAATCTGCAGTACATTTTTTTTTTTTTAAAGATTTTTATTTTTATTTGTACAGAACTGGGGTACAGGCCAGAGATGCAGCGGGTGAGAGGATTCACCAGAGACAGAGTAGGGAGCAGAACAGGCAGATCCACGAAGTACACTGCTGAGGGGAGCAGCGGGCGGGTCAGGAGAGGTCTGCCACGCCATGTGGTCACCTCCTGGGCAGGCGGGAATCGAACTCATGCGGAAGTGGCTTTAGCTTCTCAGTGCAGTGCTTTAACCCGCTGCGCCACCAGGGAGGGCCTCTGCAGTACATTTTTTATGAAAATTAATTTGGTGGTGTTGAGAATGGCTTTAAATAGGGAGAGACTAAGAGCAGAAACAGTAGTAGCTAGTAGTAGCTGTTAGAAGTAATACACAAATGAGGGGGGAAAAGTAATATACACAGAGAAATGTGGGCTCAACTTAGAGGAATAGTTGGGGGGATGGAAATGAATGGCTGAACACAAAGGACATGCTAAGATTGGAATATATGGAATGAAATGAGTTGAGAATTCAAAAACAACTTCCAGGTTTCAAGTCTAAAAGTATTCTAGGAACATTTCACATAATGTGCATTTCATATAATATCTTTCCGCCCTCTTGTTTTTGTTCCAGAAATACTTCTTTTTTTCCTGACTAAATCAGTGTTTTCCTCTACATCAGAAACTTCTGTTCTTTGTTCCTTTGTGCATTCTCAATCTTCTCCATCCAAATAGAGCCTTCTCAGGGACCTCCTCCAAGTGTTAGCAAACCATTTCTTCCAGGAAGCAAGTCCTGAACCCTAGTCTAGAGTGGAACTTTGTCAACATGGTTGGTTCTTCCATAAAAGGCCATAAATAGACAAAGCAATTTAAACAAAAACATAAGGGAAATGGAGACATACACTTTCAGACTTCAAATTATATTATATATATGGTACTGGAATCAACACACACACATATACCAGTGGAATAGAACTGGAAGTCCACACATAAAGCCACAATTTTATGGATAGTTAATCTATGACAAATGAGCCAAAAGCATTAAGTGTAAAAAGTAAATGCTCTGCAACAAACAGTGTTCAAAAAGCTGGACAGCCACAAGCAAAAAATGAAACTAAACTACTCTCTTGCAACATGCACAAACATCAACTAACAATCTTGTATATAAGATTAGAATCCATTAAACACATAGATGAAAACATGCAAACTGCTCCACAGCAATGGTTTCAAGATATATTTGGGGACTTGACCCTAGAGGCAAGAAAAATAAAAGCAAAAACAAACAAATTGATCTATACCAAACTAAAAAGCTTCTACACAGTGAAATAAAATATCATTAACACAAAAAGTCACTCTACGCAATTGGAGAAAATCCTTTCCTATCATACATCCAACAAGGGGTTAATATCCAAGATCTATGAAGAACTCATATAACTCAATGAAAGAAAACAAATAACCCAAACGAAAAATGGGCAGAGGAACTAAATGGACACTTGCCCCAGAGAAGACATACAGATGGCCCACAGGAACATGAGAAAATGTACACCACCTATCATCAGGGACAGGCAACTCAAAACCACAATGAGATACCCCCTCACTGCAGTGAGAATGTTCTGCATCAAAACCAAACAAAACCAGAAACAGTAAATGCTGGTGAGTGTGTGGAGAAAAAGAAATCCTCATACACTACTGGTGGGACTATAGACAAATCCAATCCCTGTGAAAAAATTAATGGAGATTTCTCCAGTTTTGTTGCTACAGGACAGTCCAGAAACCATTTTAGGCCTTTTGACATATGTTCCAGATAGAGGACAAAATGATACAGCATGCTTATCATGGTAGTGCACAGAAATTTTCTATAGCTTGTCTGTGAAAAGGAGTTCCAAACTGGGTATTTGTGAGCCCAATATGGCCCCGTAGATGTGATCTGTTTAGTCCAGCATTTTTCATAAATCTGTACTTGACTAACTTTAGATGATGACTGTCTAGTTCTGCTCTCTAGTTTGACCACAGTCCCCACCATTCTCTGTTAATATTTGGCTTGGCTGTCCTCTAAGTATAAACAAGTCAAGTACAGTATAAAATGGAAGCAGTCAGGTTTCTTTTTGTCACATAAAGTCACATTTTCTACTGAGTCTAAGAGCAACTTTTCTAGTAAAAGGATGTCATATCCATTAGATTTAACTTAACAATGCAAAAATATTTAATTTAAAAAATGTAATACCTGAGCATTGTGTTTTATGGCTTAGAACACAGATTCCCGTATTCATCTCATTTGATCTAACAAGGGCATGGGTAATGCACTCAACACTGAGGCAGATTCTAGCAGTATGACAACCTGGGAACTAAGTCAGTCCATTTGGGATGGTGCATGAACTCTACAAGCCCATGAAAATATGATTTTATTCACTGATGCAGTAATTTCTAAATGGTGCGAGGCAGCAGTAATTGGTTAAAGGTTCTTTCTCCTGCACCCAAGCCTAAATCACTCGGTATTAGCTTCTGCATGGCCAGAGAATTTCTATCTTCTCTGGAAGTCTTTATGAGGACATGTTGTTATTGTTTGTGTGTCTTAAAAATTTAACATACTATGACTTTTCCCCAGACTGCATCAAGCAAAATCTAAGTGGGTCAAGACTAAGTAAGACACAACAAATACAGATTTATTACCCCCTTGTATTTATTGTAAATAGACTGTCTCTATTTCAAACTTTTTCTGTATAGCTAAGTTCTCGAGGTACAATTTTTAAGAATGGCTTAAAAATCGAAAATATATTGTTTTGGACAACTAGGGAAGAATTTATTTGCCCCTGAATCCATTTTGAACATATCATTATACTTCTCAATTCCATCTCAAGCCTAAAGGCTGGTTGGACGATGCTGGATCACTAATTTTGATAAGGACATGTTTCAGAAAACATACCTGAACACCATGAATCTCCTCCAGTGAATCCCAGCTCTATTCCAAGCTTATGCCCTCTACTTTCACAGCACTCAAATGTCTAAACTCATGGATTCCATTTGTAATTACTTAAAAAAATCTTTCTTGAATTAACTAATATGGATTTACATGCATTTATGCACATGCATGAATATGAACTTTGAAACATATTAATGAGTTAAATTTCTTCCCAGCTAATAAAAAGGTTGAACTGTTATGTGGTTACTATCAATTTGATCTGTCATCTATTTACTTATTTGCAAAAGGCTTATTTATAAATTTAAGAAAATTCATAGTCTGCTAATGTAATTCATTTTGCAAAATGAAGTCAGTAATACAAAATTTCATTAAGCTTTTTTTAGTGAAGCACTAGACAATGCTATGTAAGTTTGTTTGTCTTATCATGAGGTTATTAGAATTAGTAGCAGAGACAGTAATCATATTCTAGGGCCAAATTCCTTCTAGGCATTTGGAAACCTAAACAATTGAATCATTTCCTGTAATCTATATGGCATGTGCTAAGCAAGAACCACTTGAACTATAAACTGTGTATTATTCTACAAATACATTACCATTTCTTAGAAAGGACCTCCGTGACTGTCCCCCATTGAGTGGAGGTAGGGTCTTCTTTTCCTGACTAACAAATGTGTCCCATTTCACCTTGTCACAGCCTCCCAGTTCTTTTACTTTCTGTAAACAACTTTCCAAGTACTCTACTGGGTCTTCAGGCTTTGAACACATCAATCCATTCAAAAGGCTCTGAAACACAACAAAATACACCCATGTAAAAATACGCTTTCAAACACCTTTGTTTGTTCAAATAGTTTGTCCCATTCTAAATTCTGGGTTGCTCTTTTTTTTTTTTTTTTTTTTTGCATTTGTCTTATAACAAACAATTAGAGGCAAAATTATAATCTGACTGAGTGAGCAAGACTGCCCCTTATATTTCTAAGCAATTAGTTTTCAACTCAGCAGCCTCTGCTTTTAAGCAGTTCAGGCAACTGTATAGCTTAAAATGGAAGAGTCCTATCAAAGTGAGATAATGGGCAGAGTGTAAAAATGCCCCAGTCATTATCTCATTCCTATTCATCCTTAGAGCTTCCAAGTCTCAGTTTCTTCATTTATAAATGGGAATAATAATTCCCACCTCAGAGCATTGTTTATTTAGTGCCCAGGCACACAGCATCAACTCAATAAATATTGTTGTTGTTTTAGGTATTATTGTCATTATAAGGTTGTCTCCCCTGAGGCTCCAGGGGATACTTTCTTCTTAATAGTTCAATAATATTAACACCATCAATTAATTTGCTGGTCTATTCCAAACTGTGAACTCTTCACCAACAGTGTAAGTCTAACTTATCCTACAATCTCTAGCCCCTGACAAACTCCCTGGCTATGAAAAATGAATATTGAGCTGATTTCTAATCAGGGGCAAAAATTCAGTCAAATTATGAAGTCTGAGACTCAAAATAATTGCTACTTGATATATATTAAATCACCACAATATTTACTGAGATAACAAAGTGGGGAAAGGGCATGATCTTGCATTACCTTTTCTGTTCCTGGTAGCCTATGTGTCACACACACTAGTTTCTAAAAATGCTGCAAATTTGGAATTGCTGACTCCTTGGAACTTGACTGATGTGCAAAATATTTTCCTTTAGAGTGTTTCATGGAAAAAAGCATTGGGAATTATTATCACCAATATACATTATTAATGCACAAAACACGCAACCTTTGAAAGCTGACATCTTTCTTAAATACAGAATTTTGTTTTCAAACCATTCTTGTGCAATTTGCTCAAAGTAGAGAATTCTTCCCGGATACATTCATTCTTTGAAATGCTAATAGTGTCAGAGTGTTCAGCAGGAGAGTTCATTTGCAGAAGTCCTGGTGAAAACTAGACTGTGTGCCTACATTCAGTTTATGTGTCAGGATCTGCACTAAACTCATACAAACACACACTAACATTTAACTCCTCTCATCCTTCATATGTTAAGGCTCACACTGTGTCTCTGTACCCATTAGCTTAGTCAATGCACTCTAGTACTGTAACTTAATCAATTTGATGTGGCATTATTACCGCAATTTATTTTTTATTTTTTTAATTATTACAAAAGTTTATTTTTACATCATTTTGCACATTTTTTTTTCCATTTCGATTGTAATTCCCACGGGTTTCCCATCACCAAATCACCCGTGTGCCACCACCATAGTCCCATGCATTTCCCTCCCTTCCCCCC
>NW_004567109.1:46210001-46217272 GCF_000260355.1 Condylura cristata | reverse complement strand
TATACTCCTGCTATGAGTGAAACCATCCGGTATTTTTCTTTCTCTTTCTGGCTTATCTCACTAAGCATGATCTTTTCCAGCTCCATCCAAGTTACAATTTTATAGGTTAGGAAATCATGGCTCAGAGGTGTGAGTTGATCAAGTTTACTCAATTATATACTTGTAGGCCAAGGAATTCAGCTCAGTGTTTCTGACTGCAAAACACATATACTCCTTTCTTTATATCCTGCAAATATATAGTATGGGATAAAAAGAAAATGCTAGATTATTTGTAATAATCAACTGCAATATGAGTATGATTAGGTCTTTTATTTTTAACCCATTATTACCTAACATGGGTGAATATACACAATGAAGATTTCTTTTACTGGAAAAAATATATCTCCAGCCTCACTAAAAAAACTGACTCCTGAAAATAATTGATTTTAGAATGCTTTCCATTCTTTCATGAATAACTTAAATCCTTCCTTCTACAAGCCAGGTAGCATCAGAGTCTGACACTAACCAGCAGATATTATTACCAGTCTCTGGTTTAATCCTCTAAAAATTTATATAATCTAGTTCAACTTTCCCCAGCATTCAAATTAATCACCAAATCTCTGATCTGCAGTACAGGTAATAAAAGAACAATGTGTGTGTGTGTGTGTGTACACATATGTATGTGTACATACCATATAGTTATTTATATTTAAGAATTCATCATAAAATTAGGGAAAGTAATCTTATTTTTAAACACATGTCTAAAAATAATAGATATACCATATTTAGCCTATATAATGTTTCAAATCAGAAAGAAATCTGAAAAAGTAAGTTAGATGCATTGAGTTGTTTGACAATATAGTATCAAGGTTTAATATTCAATCACTTGGTCTATAATGGCTTAATAGCCATAACTGGGGTCTGATGCCTAATTGTTAAACTTTGGATAACAGAAACTTGTATACTTATGTGACTTTGAAAGAGAAAATCCAGTTTGGAAGCTTAAAGCATTTACAGTTTTGCTGTCTACTCTTATCATGTGGAGAATTGCCAGGTTTTACTTCTATCTTGTGCTGTGCATAGCACAGATTCTTCTTTCTAGAAGGATGGAGCCTTACTTAGGAGGACAGTAGCAGCCTCCACTCATTTTCCTACTGTCAAGGATTGCATTTAAGTACATGGAATTACTACATTTCACCTAAGGGAGTTGACTTCCTCTTCAGTGTGTGCACTATTTTAAAAGTACTATTCACAGACAGAAAAAAACAAAAAGCAAAGAGTAGCATAAAACTTGAACCAAAGAGCCTACCAGCACAATTTGCATACACAGGCTAGATTTTCATGAACAAACTAGGAAAATTCTCTGAGGTTATCTTCCATGAAGGAGGAAAAACAACACCCACATTTATAAATAAAAAGGATGTACTATTCAGTAGCACTTTGTAATCAGGTGAACACCCTGCAGATGTTTCTAATTATTCTTTTAGATGTGTACAAATGAAATTATTTTCAGTGGTAGTGTTTATGACAAAAATCCTTCAGCTCTTCATCTCCATATTCACTTTCTGAAATTTTTTTCAAAAAGAAAAAAAGCAACTAGAATCCTACACATTCCCAAGACCTGCCCCTATGCATGCCAACTGATTACTTTCACACATGAGTGAGTAACACACTTTCTAGATTTGGGCTTCACATACCAGGCTCAGTGGGTGGTTTACCTGGAAATCTTGGCTTCTGATGGAACTAAAAGTGGTGACTTACAGAAGTGAGGAAAAAAAAAATGAAGATATGTAATTATGGCGACCTATTTTAAAGATAATTTGGGATACAGGGAGAAAATAATTTTCCCTGTGGTGTTAAAATTTCTTTTAACAGAACAAAACCCCAAACAGGAAAAAGAACAGCACATGACCTTTAGTTTACTCTTATAAGTTTATCATTTATTTCGTTTACTCTGTCTTTCAGAAATGGGGAGCCAGTTTTTCAGTGAATGTAATTCTCCTTTCAGATCGCTCTCTATGAAGCTTGGCTCGCTTTCATTCTACTTTTTTATTTTTATTTTATTTATTTATTTTGTTTAACCCAAGCAAAACCACTAAGATTCAGGAATGTTTTACAATTCAAATATGGAGTGAAGGAAAGGAAGCAAAGCGATCCTCCAAGTAGGCTGTGGTTTCGAACTAAATAAGGATCCTTCATTCCTCAAACTGCTACTCCCACATTCTCAAAGTGACCCCCCCCATGTCTGTCCCCACCCCCCACCCCTCACCCCGCGCCGGGCCCCTAAGGCAGATAGTGCGGCGACGAGGTCTCAAGACCCAGCAACAGGAGTCACGCCCGCCTCGCGGCTCGCGCTCCCGCCCGCCTTCTCTCGGTGGGGTGGCAAGGGGCACTAGGGAGCTACCGTCTGGGAGCTTCCAAAGCGATGGGAAAACGTGCTCAGGAGTTCATTCACCTAAGCGCAGAGCAGCTCTGGGTGCCAGGCACTGTGAAGCAACACTGCACCTGAAAGGATTTGATTTCGCTTTTTGCATCTTCATCCTCAGCTGCTAACTGTCCCCGGGGAGGACTGCTTTGGTCCACTCTTCCCTTTTTCCGGGGAAGGGGGGTGTGCCGACCCTCCGAGCGCTGGGGGACTAGAGCTTTCTACTTCTCAGGTTCGAATACTTGCTAGCGCCACCTGGCCTGGCTCTCACCCGTAGGGCGAGCCGCAGATTGCAACCCACCTTGAGTACCCACATTTGAGGGGTGCCCGCGGGCAGTCTGCTTTCAGAGCCCAGCTGGATGACTGAAACTTGATTTTTGAGATGCGGGCCTCCGAGCCCAACTCTAGAGCAGGGACTCTAGCAACCCCCGGGAAAAAAGCCATCCCGACCGAGTGGCGAGGGATCGTCTGCAAGCCCCTTCACTTCCGTGTCCCCAGTGCAAGGCGGGACGGGGCACGGCTTCCTTACTATGAACCCTGGATTGACCTCCCCCGACCCTCCTGCCCTTCGGCCAGAGCTGCCCCTTACCTCGAAAAGCTGCGGGATTTCCCTCCGGGCCAGGTATTCCTTGGCATCGTTGGTGTTCATGGCTGTGCCGCGCGTGCCCCGGGGCGCAGGCGGGGAGGATCCCGGGCTGCAGAGAGCTAAGCCCCGGCTGGCGGGATCCGCGCCGAGCGAGGGTGCAGCCTCGCCCTCAACCGCAGACACTCTACGCTCAGCTCTGCCGGTGGAGGTCACAGCCCCCTCCGCGCTCCCGCCGCCCCCGCTTTGGCTCTGCCAGCCGCGCTGGAACTGCGGGCTCGGAGCAGAGGCTTCCCGGGTTCCCAAGCAGTGCGGCCGCAGGGAAGGGGCGGAGGGAGCGGAGGAGGGAGGACTGCGCGGCCGACGCCTGGCAGCTGCCCGCCTGCCTCTCCAGCTCTGCGCGCCGCGCTCTGCACCTCACGGAGTCGGGGCTGCAGCGGAGGCCAGTCACGCTGCGCTGGCGGGCGCGGGGTGCGTGGGTGGGGACGGGCGCGCGCGAGGGGCTAGCAGTCACACCCCTCCGTGCAGCGCCACCGCCCCGCGTGGCGCTTGCCTGCGCTAGCCGCCCGGGGACGCCGCGAGCTGGTGCCGGGTGGCCAAAGAACAGAGGCGGGGGTCTCTGGGAGCCTGTGACCCCTTTCGCTTGTCCGGAGTTTCTTACACTCTCTCTGTCTCTGTCTCTGTCTCTGTCTCTCTCTCTCTCCCCTGCGTCCCCAAGGAACTACTAGCAAGAAACCTAATTGTCACACATCACATATTGTATCATTTATTCCTACCGTGGTTACTGATCTTTCATAAAAGGGAACTGGAGGCAAAGAAAAAGGGGAATTCATGGTGTGGCATCCATCCCCTGAAAATGATTTTTAGATCCTGAGTATGTTTATCCTTCAGAAAACTTTCCCAGCTTGTTTCAATTCTTTTCCCCTGTTAGTGTCACAAGTTCTTACAGATGAAGTTCTTAGAGTGAACATGAAATCATTAACAGGATTGGTAGTCAACTAGTTTTCTCCTTAGAGAAGACTGGGAAGGTGAAAGAGAGAAGTGGATGGTGAGGGCTGGAGGTCACTTATATAGGAAACATGCTCAGTAGGTGGTGGGTTCCCCAGCATCCTGAGTGGGTATAGGGGGTGTGCTAAGGCAGAGATACAGGTACAGACCATCACAAAAGTGTACCATCCTCCTCCTAGCTATCATTTCCCCTATTAAGACACCTTTTCACTATTGCCTGTTTGAAAGATGGTCCAGGTCATCTTCTGAATATGATTTCTATCTGTGGGCAAGACCTGCCACTTTGGGAGAGCATGTGAGTGAAAAGGCACTGACATCTGGGGTCCCTTGTGGAGAGAAGCAACACTGTAGCTACTTCAAAAAACCAAGTTTTGAATGATGGTTTCAAATTCATCTCTGCAGTTCTTTTCTTGGCTCCATTTCTTGTCACGTAACAACTGCTACTAAAGCATTAACTATAGCTGCAGTTTTGCTTTACCTTAAGGAGGGACATCAAGAATTAATTGAGTTTTGTAAAGTAAATGAAGGTTTCTGGACAGTTGTGAAAGCACATATCATACATTAGCCTTAAATTAGGCAGGTTTTCCAGTTCTATGGAAGTTTCACCCCTCAGAATAGGCCACATCACTTACAGTCCCACCTTCTAACATTTCTTGACCTAATTTTAAAGCAGTTTACAGCAATAGCTGTAGCACAGCAGTAGAATAAAACAACTCTTGAACTTTACCATGTTCCATAACCTGATTGCTTACATTGGGCACAAGCACAACTGAGAAGAAGCACCTTTTCATAGGACACATTGATGAAGCCATTTTCATAGGACCTTTCAAGGTCACTCTTTCAGACAGGAATCTGGCCTACCACAACTCATTCCCTCTCCCCTTCTGGAAGAGAATGTATCCTGAATGGACACACAATCCTAAATGAGCTTCAGTGTAGCTGGGCCAACTTGCTTATAGAAAAAAAAATATGGTTAAAAAAAGACTGCATTGCATTAAGCATTCCAGATAACCTGAAAAACAGTAACTGAAGATATGGCAGTTTTTCAGGTAGCTTTATGTACAGATAATCAGTGCTCTGGGCGTGTTGCAGGGTAAAGCAAACTATCAAAGAGACAAGATGTTCATAATTACTTTTGCAAAGGGAGTGGTGGCCCGAGGGAAAAATAAAACTTAAAAGCCAGACTGATGGTTTGTAAGAGAAGAAAGAGAAGGGACAAGGAACAACAAATGCATCCCTGCCATCAGAAAACAGATGAAATTCTAAAGTTAGGTATATTAAGGGCTCATGGCCATTTGCCTTTGTTTATTTGGGGATGTATTCCTGTAAACTTAAACAAATCAAGGTAATTCCTAATGTCTCTAGATAGAATCTTCAGCTCCTATGTTGGAAAATGTGCTAGCTTCTGAGAAAGGAAAAAAATGACCCTTTCAATCAAGGAAATTACATGTAGTGGGGAGAGTGTATATGAAGTACAGTGGACAATAAACAAGAAAACTCATAAACAACACCAAATAGGAATAAATGAAGGGAAGATAAACAAAACACCCCTCATCCCCAAAGACCAAGAACATATGAGATAGTGATAAGTATAAAGGTGAAAATCAAACAAGGTTGTGTGTTGATTTGAAGCAATGGGACAGAGTTCAGAATTATGTACTGGAAGTGGCAGAAGTAGTAGGCAGGGGGATAACATTAGCTCCATAAAGAGAACTTTCCAAAGATCCAGATATATTACGGAGAAGTCTATCAATGAGAGAGTATGTCTCTGGGTAATCTTTAAAAAGAGCACACTCTAATATACAGCCTGTCTTAGCAAATGGTTGAGGCTGCTCTGTATTAATCAAATGTCTAAGAGTAGGGATCATTAGCCTCATCCATACCAATAATGCTGAAAGGTTCTGTATCCAGGACAGCACTTCCCAAATTCCAGACATGGCCGGAGCCTATGCTTATAGTCTCAACCCACTCCTAACAGAGATTTATCCCATCTATTATTTTTTAAAGATTTATTTATGCTTATAGAACTGGGATACAATCCAGAAGTGTGGAGGGTGAGAGGATTCACCAGAGACAGAGTGGGGAGCAGAACAGGTAGATAGACAAAGTAAACTGCTGAGGGGAGCAGTGGGCGGGTCAGGAGAGGTGTGCTGTGCCCGGTGGATCATTTCCCTGGGGCCGGTGGGAATCGAACTCATGCTGAAGTGGCTTTTGCTTCTTAGTGCTGTGCTTTAACCCGCTGTGTCACAAGGGAGGGCCCCAATTTCATATATTTTGGAGCCTAATGGAGTCATTGGCAGTTGTGCAATTAACAATGATAATGTGATAGCAAGTTTGGGCATAACCAAGGTAAAAATTTATTGTTTGTTATGAGTGAGGCATTGTGATAAGCCCTTTACACAAAATATATTGCATACTTACATGCTTTAATTCTTAGGCTAATCTATGAAATATATATTATTCTCCTACTATAACTGACACTCTGCCTAATTTCAAAGATAAACCAAGAGTTAATATCAGGCTGACTGTGAAAGCTCATGCAGACTCCTCCCTGAGGACATCATCCTGATAATGCTTTTCAAGTTTATGATTCCCTGCAACTATTTTTTCTTTGTACTGTTCAGTGTTTTCTATGGATCCTTACATTCTTCCCTTTCTTTTTCTTTTCTTCCTTTCTTTTTTCTCCTGCAGATGTTATTTTGTATTCAAGAGTAAATGTGATATTTAAATCTACTGATTTACAACAGCAACAAAAAATTTATAACAAGTATATCTTAATAGATTTCTAATTGTCAAGGTCCTTTTCTGTTTGAAAGGCTACCCCCGCCCCCCACTAAACCCCCAGAGTTTGAGCAAACAATATACAACACTCCAAATTTACTGAATTCTTGAGTGCTGGAATTCCCCTATTCAGCCACACACACACACAAAAGAAAAACAATAGGGCTTTCCTAATTATTTTATTTCCCCACTAATTGAAAAATCCAGGCTTTTTATATGCTGGACCATTTGCAAATATGTTGTTTACCCTGAAAAATTACAAATATAAGAGCTTATACACACACACACACACATACATATGTATATAGTTTTTGATAAGTATGCTCTATATTTACATGTTTTATTTTTAGAAGGTCTTTATTTATTTATTTTTTTTATTAAAAAGTTTATTTTTACATCATTTTTCACATTTTTTTTTTCATCTCAATTGTAATCCCCACGGGCTTCCCATCACCAAATCACCCCTGTGCCACCACCATAGTCCCGTGCATTTCC
>NW_004567109.1:46190995-46206491 GCF_000260355.1 Condylura cristata | reverse complement strand
TCCTTCATTTGGTGCATATATGTTGATGATTGTTATTTCTTCTTGTTGTATTGTCCCCTTAATCATAATGTAGTGGCCTTCTGTATCTCTTTTAACCTTTTTTAGTTTGAAGTCTGTTTGATCTGATATAAGTATAGCAGTTCCTGCCTAGAAGGTCTTTTTGAAACTTTTGCTTTTTTAAAAAATGTGAAATGTACTCCTGTGTATGATATCTGGGCTGAAATCTGTCTGAAATCATTAATAACACATCCTTTCACCAAAGTGGAATTTCCTTTTGCTTAGATAGTTAGATTCTGAATCTCAGAGATTACTAGGAAAGGGTTATAGGTGAGATATGGAAATCTTCCCCCTAGTGTCTAAAAGGATTAGGGAAGTCATCAAGTTAAATAATTTATATACTGAAAATAGCAAAGGCTTGGAAAATACTATCTATCCATAAATACACTTATTCATCTAGCAAATATGAAATAGTCTCTTGTTTCAGACCCACATTTGGAGCTGGAACCACAAAGAACAAGATTGAAAGGGTTAACTTTTTAGTATAAAGAGACAGGCTTATAATAGTCAAGCACAGATTAATGTCATCATATATTTTAATAATGGATAGAAGTAGATTTGTGGAGGAGGGTTGTTATGGTCGGACACAAAGGTACATGAGTCATATAAATATGTATAAGATAAAAAAGCACTTAGAAAGTTTTAAAAATAGATATTCCTTCAGCTTTTCTTCACCACCCTTTATAGCTGTTTCCCCTTACAGCTTTCCCCAGATACATAGACTTTTCAGAAACATGGTCACAACTGTAATTTCACACATTCCCAGTTCTACATAGCCATCTTTTAAAACGGCTTTGCAAGAGTTCATTGAGAGGCTCTGCCATAAGCAACTGAGCCATCTTGTATATCCCTGCACATTTTGGTTGCTTTTACAGTTATGCTACTACATGGGATTCTTATATGAGGATCTATGAATATTTTTTTTCATATTTTTAATTATTTTTTAGAACATTTCCAAAAATAGTATTACTATTAAAATGGAAAATGCATTTTGTGATTCTTCTTATCCAATTTCCAGAAAGTTCTAAGCCAATTTTAGTGCCATAAGCAATATTTGGAGTGAATGAACATTCCAGCTGTATTATACTCTCTCAAAAGGAATTATTATTTTTATTCTTATTTATTAAATTGCATATTAAAATATCCATCATAACAATGCTCATCTACCTTGCCATGTCATGCATTCTATCATTTTCCTTTTAACGAGTCCTTTTATCATAATTCTTTTTTTTTTCTCATTATTTATTCTTTTGTTGCTCTCCCACAATTGTGCTTCTGTTTAGGACTCTATTATAATAGTGTTTGTCATATCCTGCCTTTTAAAACAATTACTTGAAAAACTGTTTGAATTCTTTAACAGACTAACAGCACCTTTGGAGAGGAATTTATCTTTGTATAAAGTCTTACCACAATGCCCAGCTCTGTGTCTTACGTACACTTACACACATTTAATTCACAAGTGAATTAAATAGTGGGCATTGATTTCCATTTTTAGATAAGATGACAAGGAAACCTATTCTCAGATCACACAAGTAACTGAAATATCTACACAAAAAGCAATTCAAGATAGATTTCATAATTAAATACACATGGCAAAACCATGAAATTTTTAGAAGAAAACATAAGCGAACATGTGTGACACCAAGAAGTAGATAAAGATTTCTTTAATATTTCATAAAAGTTGTTTGAGTAAGAGAATAAATTTTAAATTGGAGTACATTAAGAATAAGAATTTGTGTTCCTCACAAGACACCACTAAAAGAAAGAAAAGGGGGTGATTTCACTTATCTGTGCAATAAATATAAAAAAAAGGAACAGATAAAACCAAAGTAAACAAACCCTAGAAATCTGACTGTAGAATTGAGGCCACTGGTGTGGGTGCGTAGGGGGTAGGAGAACAAAGGGGAGAGGAAAGTCAGTAGGATGCGGTGGAGAATTATCGGTGCTTTGGTGGCACTGTGAATTTATACCACTAAATCCTGTACAGTATTGTAAATCACGCTCACCTCAATAAATAATAATACAACCTAAGAAAAGAGAGACTAAGAAGGTTCTTTTTTGAATGTAAGAAAAAAAATCTCAAGTATAGATATCCAGTGGATAAACCTGGATAAATATATGCAGACAAGGTGTTCCCTCCCCCCCCATACAAATTAATAAGCAACAACAACCTTAAGAGAAAAACAAACAAAAGACTTGAGCAGACACTTCCCAAAATAAGATCTCTAAATCCAAATTCAGATGGTCAAATAGATTTGTGAAAGGTAATGATTTCATTAGTTATCAAAAAAATGCAAATTAAATAAATTGATACCACAGTAAACCCATGAGAGTGATTACATTGAAAAACTACAGTCAATACTAACGTTACTGAAGCTGTGAGTAATCAGAACTGGGATAATGCACACCTGAACAATCATTTTGGAAAACTGGTTGAAATAACCATTAAAGCTGAACTTAGGCATTTTTGTATTTACAAAAAGATATGTATTATGAACTTTATAAAAGCACCATTCTGAACAGAAACCAAACTAGAAACCTCACCCACAGTAGAATCCATTGATTATAGTATATTCACTAAATGGAACCCATAAGCAATGAGAGTCTGCAAGTAACAATATGAATGGGTTACAAAAATAACATATTGAGTAAGCACCAGAAACAAAAGATTCAGACTAAGTCATTTCAATTACATAAAGTGCAAAAGCCAGCAAAACTAATCTATGCTGTTAGAAGTCAGGACCGTGGCTCCAGAAAGGAATGAAATGACAGAGACCTCCAAGAGTATTCTAGGGATAGTGCTTGTAAATTGATATTATGAGCACTATGCTGTTTGTAATAAACACTATGTGACATTATAATCACTTATTTATAGTTTAGTCTCTCTTACTGTGAGGGTCTGAGTTTTTTAAATAAATGGGCATCATGTCCTAGAAGTCTTTATTTTTCCCTGGATTTTGGGCAAATGTTTTGCCTAAAATAGATACGCATGAATGAACTATGTATATCTGTATCTATAAAATGCTAAGGATCCAGTCATAGAAATTTAGAGAGAAAACCCAGCAAGCAAAAGTAAACTTACCATATTTTTGAAAACAGATATGTCGGTCTTATAAAATTATACCACATTCACTTGAAAGTGTTAATGCCATTATAGCAATTGCTAATTTATCACAAGGGAGTATCTTTAGGGGCTGAGAATTCTAGAAACATATGGCTTATAAATACATGTTTAGGTAACACAATTTATGATGAAAATACGATAATTTATTTAACCAATTATCTCTTGAGTACCTACTATGTGCCAGATATTGCTAGCATTGCTATGCTGCCACGACATAAGTGAATGATACATATACATGGGGCAACTATCTAAGAAGTGGACAAGAAAAACAATATGTATTGTAAATACGTATATGTTTTTAGGTAGTCAATGCCATAGAGAAGGAAGAAGTAGAAGATGGTGAGAATATTGGTTACAGTTTTAAAAAATGCTGAAGGAAGATGTCATGGAGAAAATGACATTTCAGCAAAGACTCAGGAGGATAATGAAGTTAGCCCAGCCAGTATCGGGGAGCAGACAATCTACCTGTCCCAGGGAGGGAGGATATCTGACACGTCTGGCAGCAGCATGGAGGTGATGTGGCTGGGGCAGATTGAAAAATTTCGAGAACAATGCATCCAAATGGCATAGCACCTTGAAAACAGGTGAGCCCTTGAACTTTCACTCTGAATGAAAAAGGAAATTATTAAAGTGTTTTGAGCCAAAACTAACTTGTTCTGGCTTAGATTTTTCAGGGTTATCTGCCTGCTGGTTTAAGAGGTAAGAGCTAGGATCCTATTGTAGTTTTGAAGAGAGATGGTGGCAGCTGAGGCAATGAAACTGGCAAGATGCTACATATATTTTAAAGATCAAACACATAAGATTTCTTGACAGATTGGATATGATATATGAGAGAGAGCGAAACATCGAGGATGACAACATGCTTTTTGGCTGAGGATAGTAGGAAGCCATTAACTAATTGGCCACATGTACAAAAAGCACATAGACACAGAGAATGGAGCTCTGTCTTCCTCTGCACGGTGCTGCTGAGGAGTGGACTCTCCTTACGATATATTGACCACATTTCTGTTTTCCCCTACTTTCATCTCCACGGCCATCTGAACTCCCAGATAACCTATGTGTTACACTATCTTACATGTTTTGTGGTTAACCTCTCAGGCAAGACTCATCTCCACTTGTTTCACAAATTTACATGAACTTAATTTTTTAGGAAATTAATATCTGTTCAATTACATAAATATACTATCAAATCTGTAATACCATCAAATCTAATTAATCAGTCAACCTAACTTGACTACAATAAAACAACTTGAGCTCCAAGTTTAAAAACTATAGCTAAACTATGTATAAAATTATTTTCAGTTTAATTTAAAGAAGTATTCCAACACATGCTTTGAAGCAAAAGCCTTTTGAGTATCACATAAGCCCCAGAGAAAAATCAGCATATGACATCACTTTAATTTTAAAATATTTCTGTAAAATACAAAGAACACATTTGAGTTTTTATTCCTTTTTGGTCATTACTGGTAAATGGTATTTTGTGAGCCTAGAGCTCTAAAATTTCTTTTTTTGAAAAAAGATTTATTCATGCATACAGAACTGGGGTACAGGCCAGAGGTGTGGGGGTGGTAAGAGGATCCACCAGAGATGGAGTGAGGAGTAGAGCAGGCAGACCAACTGAAATACACTGCTCAGGGACCAGCAGGCAAGACAGGAGAGGTCTGCTGCCCTGGCCAGGGATCAAATTCATGCTGAAGAGGCTGCAGCTAGCTTCATAGTGCTGCACTTTAACCCATTGCTACATCAGGGAGTTCCCTTTAAATTTCTAAAACATATATATGTGTTAGAACCAACATGACCTTTTGAGTATTTACATTACTTATTTTTGCATTTTTATTACATATCTCATGAACAATATATTAGTAATATATACATTAATCAGCTTAGGATGAGTAAGATATAATCTTTCCATCCATCCAAGGAGTGAGATGTGCTATTTCTCAACAGTCATAAGACACTCATGTTAATATGCTAGAATCTTTTAAAACTTATGAGAATTTACCATCTATTTCTGTTTTTTTTTTTATCTATTCCATTTAGTCACATTTTTTCTACTAATTGTGTGTCTGCAATACAATTATTAACATTCACAGTTTTTTCTGACTGGGTGAAATCATAAAGTGAAAGATCTTGTTATATACATGAGCAATGATTAATGTAAAGAGTTTCCTTCCCCAAATACATCATCATTTTGGATTGCACAAAAGAAAACTAGTACTATTTACCATTTTTCCAGTCAGATCATTCTCAAATGTAAAAAATTTGATTAACTATTTTGTCTACCACTAGCCACAAATGGTTATTTAAATGTAGTACACTAATTATTAATAATAAGTTTAATATAAAAATTACAATTTAGTTTTCCAAATGAATTGACCACACTTCAAGTACTAAACAGTCATGTGTGGCTAGTGGCCACCAAGTTGGAAAATGCAGAGACAGACCATTCTCATCATCACAGAAAGTTCTATTGGAATGTGTTAGAATAGAGAATAAATTGCAATTTTTTTTAGCAGAGAATTCCAGGCACTCTATAGTTTCATTCCATTTTACTTAGCTAAGTATATTTTTCACTATATTAATCACAGGTAATCCATGCATATGGATTATATATGTATATATGTATGTATTGTATGTGTGTGTATAATCAATTTCTGAGTATTTGATTCCTTGTCTTACAGTTTCCTGTGTTTCATGTAGTGGATAATTGCATATCTACAATTTTCCACTTAATGAAACTTCTTAGTAAAAGCTATGTTTAGGTCCCTCCCTGGTGGCTGAGTGATTTAAAGCACAACACTACAAGTCAGCTACAGCCACTACAGAGTGAGTTTGATCCCCCGCCCTGGAGGTGATCCACAGGTGCAGCAGACCTCTCCTGACACACCAGCTGTTTCCCTCCTCAGTGTACTTCCTTGATCCGCCTGTTTTGCTGCCCACTCTGTCTCTGGTGAATCCTTTCACACAGCCACTCCCCAACCCCCCTCGCACCTCTGGCCTTATCTCAGTTCTGTATAAATAAATAACTAAATCCTTTTTTTAAAAAAGCCATGTTTACTCAGCCTTAACGGACAGATGAATGGACTTAAGTGATTTCTTCCTTTGTTCTTTCTAGAATGTTTTTACCTTTATTGTATCTTTTAATTATATGTATTTTTCTCTCATCTTCTATCCTCTGCTCCAGCCCCCAACGTGTCTTCCTGGTTCTCTCCAAGCAGCAGATCACTATGTCATAGACATAATGAATACATTAAAATTGTTTCAGTATAATAAATGTAAATAGTGTTCCTTCTGTGAATATTTGAATCCCCACTGTTTGTTTTGATTTTGTAAATTCATTTACTCCATTTGTTTTTTTAGGGTTATCACTTTCAAATACCATCTATGTTGACTAACCTAGATGAGGAGCTGGGGCTAGTTGCATCAAGCTATAGACAAAGTTTTTCCTTTTATACTGTAATTCAGTGCTTGAGATTTTAAATTGCCTTTGTTATTATTTCTCATGTCTATCGTGAGAAAACAGAGTGCAATTTAAATCAATCAAGCAAATAGTGAGAACAAATAAAGTGTCTACTAATCTCTGATAATTGTGGCTAGATGCTGAGTGTCTTTCCCATTCAGCTGTCTCTGCTCCCTGATTTTGGAGAATCACAATTATTGGAAAGAAAAGGTTGTCAGGACCTTGTTCATGATTAAAAAAAAACAAAACAAAACAAAACAAAAAAACTGTTGGCCTTTGCTACACTTCCATTATTAAAACTAAGTGTCTCTTCAGTTAATTTATTTTAAAATTATAAGCTCCAAATGGATACCCAGAGGTCGAAAAACTGTGGCATGTTCCATTTAGGGAAATTTTGAATTCTGTTTCTTCAATCTTCCAGAACATTTTCATGTGTAATGTTCAAAAATTGCTGGTTTCTATTTGTGAAGAATATTTCATGGAATAACATTGGTGAAAAGAGAAAAGGAAGTTTTTGTATATATCTACTATGCTGAGCATCTACGTTCAAACGGTGTGTCCTAATACGTCCTGATGGCTTCATGAGGACAGTCATCCTTGAGAGCTTTGACCCTGACAGCTATTTTCCAGTAAGAAAGAACAGGTATTCTTAAGCTCAATCCCAAGTCAATATATTCATTAAAAATTCTTTCAATTCTATAAACATCTTTCAAGTCACCTATCTAATACTACACTAGTGGCCTCTCAGTGACATCTACCTCTGTCTACCTCAAATTTGGACTCTTTTTTGGAAAGATTTATTTATTTATGCATACAAGAGCTGGGGTGCAAGCCAGAGCTGTGTGTGAGGTGGTGGTGGTGAGAGGATTCACTAGAGAGAATGAATGGGGAGCAGAACAGGCAGACTGACTAAAATACACTGCTCAGGGGAGCAGCAGGTGAGATAGGAGAGGTCTGCTGAGCCATATGGGTGCAAATAACTTCATAATGCTGAGATTTACCCCCTTGAGCCACTAGGGAGAGACCTCCAGACTCTTTCTTGGTGTCTTTCATATGGCATGAAAATGGTTGCTATGAGATGTATTCTTTCACTCAACTAGCATTTATTGATCACATACTATATGCCAAGGACACAATATTCAGAAAACAAAGACTAAGCAGTATGGCAAAATGTTCACAGGCTCCGAAGAGGAAAAGGCTACTAACTCAAAGTCAACAATGCAACAATAAATATAACCGAGTAGAAAGAACATATGATGTGGAGTCATAATTTCTAGCCTTGTCTCAGTCTCTTTCTTATCTAGTTATGTGATGTCTACAAGTTATGAACTAGTCTGGGTCTCAGTTTTCTCTTTTGTAAAAGTGAAAAGATTAATCTCTAACTCATTGAGTTATTGTGAAAGTTAACTGCAAAGTTGAAACTTAATTCTATGCCTCTGATTCAATTTTATTGCCCACTGAATTTCTTTTCCTATCATTTAAGAACCTCATTCTTATTCCCCACATATCCCTCTCTCACATTTTAGGCTCACATTAAACTGGTTTGCTTTTTGCTCCTTGGATACATTCGCTGATGTCTCCTCTGTCTGGAATATCCCCCCAGTTTTGTATGTCCAATTCTTCCCACTTCAAGGCTTTTGAAATATAAACTTCACAGAACTTGCTGTGCCACCCCAGTGGCACAAGGGCTTAGATCTCAGTCCTGATACTTAAGCAATCCACAGCCACAGCAACTCAAGTTAGATCCCTGGCCAGGGAGCTAACCCACAAGGTGCAATGCATTTCCTGTCTCACCTACTGCTCCCCTCAGCAGTGTACTTCGTCAATCTGCCTATTCTGCTCCCCAATCTGTCGCTGGTGAATATTCTCACAGCCCCCCCACCCCCAATACCTCTGGCCTGTAACCCAATTCTCGTATACATGAATAAATTAATCATAAAAAAAATTGCTGTGGTTTCTGCAGCATGAAATAACTGCTGCATAAAATCCAGTAGTATTTTGTCCAAATATAGAAGTTTTTATGAGACAAGGTACACTGAGTACTATCACGAGAATAATTACTATGAATTGAAATATTATAATTGTAGCAACAGTGTGTCATTCAAACTTAAGGAGGAGATAATGGAACAATCCTGCCTTTGAAATGAAAAAGAAAAAAATCTGACTAGTGGAATGTGGAACATGGCTGCTCCCCTCTCTACCTAGCCCCCCTCTGTTTCCTTTTTCTATCCCACAACTTTTGCTTTCTTATTGCTTGCAGGATGCTGCTTCTGTGTTTTAAAGTAAATGGTGGTAATGAGCCAGACATAAAAATTGGCTGATAGTCTTTACGATAATTTCCAAGTGGGTGTTATTAAGCTTTAGTTGTTACTCTGGCTCATGGTAAAGATGGGTTTATTGGATTATTTTTCTCTACCTTATCTTTTAAATATCTTGAATGCTGTCAAATATGTAAATCTCTAGAGCTTCCAAGTGTTTTGAAAGAAAGACCTATTTCACTGGTAATCTCATTTGCTTCATATGCTATCAGGATGCTCACCCAATGAATAGGTTGAAACTCTATAAGAAAGAAATTATTTTCCACAGCTGCAGTTTGATATCAGTTATTGCAAAGTTTGAGAAATCAAAATGAACTAAATGGTTCACTGACAAAGTAACTTCAATTTCTGTGTTTTTTGAAATATTAATGAAGTTCTGATGAGTAAATATGATTTGATGGTCAACTGTCACCATTTTCATGATAGTTATCAATAATTAGTTTCTGGGACCATACCAAGGGTCAACCTGCATACTTAGATTTCTACTGATACTGCCAATTTGCATGCTTTTGTAAGAATGCCCATAAAAATGGTTCACACACACTCAATGGAGTACTACTCAATGACAAAAGATGATAAATTTTTGCCATTTGTGACAACATGGACAGAAACGGAGGGGGTAATGCTAAGCAAATAAATCAGAAATAAAGACACTGCCTCAATAAAAGAACATTCTTTTTTGTTAATAACAAAAGATTTTGTGTTGAATATGAGTTACATATTTCCTGCATTCTCCAAGATGTAGGCTAATATTTTTTACTTTTTAGTTTATCTGCTCTCATTATTTAACCAGCAGTCTCAGTTATTTTACACAAGAGGCTTGTGCTATCTCATTGAGTCATAGATAACTGTCTGCTAATAGCTACTGCTCACTGATGAATGTCCATAGGTAACATTTCTTTTTAAAATACATGGTCCCAGGAAGTGTTAGAGACTGGTGAAATAATTCTATATAAACCTACTTCTTACTTCAACTATATTAGATCCAGCAGTTATATCTTTACCTTAAGCCCAGTTATCAGGTACAGTTCCCAACTCTTGGAAGAGAGGAGGCAGATCTGATGGATAGAATTGGTGATACTGGGGAGAGTTCATCCTTCTTTAGTGGCACTTGTGACTTTCTCATAATGGTTAGGAAAAAAGACTGGTAATAATTTTTGAGTGGTTAATATAAGCTGAGAGCACTTCCTTCTTCATGGCTTCTGACTTCCCATAACCGGAAGTTGGAATGTGAAGACAGAGGGAAGGAATTTCATCTCTCTCCTATAGTACCATTCTCCATGGGAAAAAAAAAAATCAATTTGGCAATTACATAAGCTCTCTACTGTTATATTATCACAAGGCAAAATCAAAAGGATCCTGAGAATACTGGGGAAATCAGTTTTACACATGATGGTGAACCACATATGGAAAAGATTCCACCAGAGTCTTCTTTGAACCCACAGGCTAGTGCCTTAAATTATTCTGGAAATAGTAAGTTCACAGATGATTTACAGTCATTTCTCTTCATGTGATTTGAACTATGAGTCATTTATTCCACTGCGATTGTGGACACATTGGTGTATTTTTAACTTACTCTGAGCCACTCTTGTAGAATTAAAGAACATGAAAATGTAGTAAGTGATTGTTCAAGGAGAAATGGTGTATGCCATCTTAAATGGAAATCTAGTCTTGGATCTTACAGAACTGGTAAAGTTCCAGGACTGAGACTCTCAGCCCCTGTTCCCGAGTGCTGCCTTCCAAATCCAGGGGAAGACACACTATTTCCCAGAGTGAATTATTCCACAGGGCTCCTGTAGCCATAGATTTCTGAGTCTGCTTCTTATCTGGATCCTCTTCTTTACTTTTGTCTCTCCCGTACCAAGCACTGGTATCTTAAATTACATTAGAATTTGCACACCCATTCATTATGTAACAGGTAAAGGTTTCATGGACTCCGCCCCTACTCCATATACTGGAACTACTGATTCCATCAAACAAGGAGAAGAACGCTGGGATGTGAGGGCGGAGCTGAGCAGCCAGGTTAGGATAAAACCAGACTCTTGGGGGTCTCTTGGCCAGGTGGTTCACGGCTGGTCATTTGGCTCTTGATCGGTTTTCAGTGTTCTGGTGGAGTCCAAGCCAGCAGAACTGGTAGGACATTCTAGTTAATTTGTATTTCTCTCCCTCTTTCCCTGGGTTGTTCCTTTACCTTTCTCCTTGTAAATAAATCCATTATTGAACCTTTTTGTGTGTGTCCATAATACGATTTAACTTAAGCGTGCGTGTGAGGACCTACAGACAGGCAACTCAATTCACATTCACAATTCACAATTCACAATTATTTCTTTTATTTAACAGCTATTCATTCTTTGAGTAACTGTTATATGTAATAGGCCATGTTATCCATGTTAACCATATTAGGATGCAACAGAGAAAAAAACAGATAATTCCTGCCCTGCTTGGGTTTAATGTGTTGAAAGTGGGAGTGGTCAGATTATACTGAAAAGCTACACAAATAGTGTCAGCTTCAATATTTATTAGTGCTTTGAAGGAGTAGGAAGTTTCACCAAACTAATTAATTAGTGATCAAGTTACTTAATTTTTGTAAGGTTTAGTTTTCATTTGTAATACTCTCTGAAGTCCTTTTTAGATTTGAACTTAATGATTCTACGCTCGCTTAGTGAAATTTTATATAAAGATCAGAGACTTAAAATTATTCAGTTTAAAATAATATTACCAGTAACAGTTATCAGAAAAGCTTCATCTTTTAAATTTTCAGACTTTGGTGATAGTAACAGGAACACACACATACAAATAAAGTCAGGAATTCCTTAAACAAAAACAAAACACAGTTCACAGTTACAGTAAAGATTAGAGTAAAATGAATGAAATGTCTTCAATTTTAATATCGGGGCAACATTTTGCATGAGTAATAGGATGGTGTGAAGCATCAATTAAATGTTTTCTAGCTGTAGATGGTTACAAATAGTTCAGAGGTTACCCAACAGATAACTTGTTTTTGAGAATAAAATAATTAAATTCTCTAATGCCGAGTGTTTAAAAGACATGGCAAGAGACTACTGGTTTGTTCTCACAAAAAGGGAAAGTGCCCTTTACCAGTGAGACAGATAAGAAGAGGTAGGGGATTCGGAGAACACAGTGATTTAAGAGTTATTTCCTCCCTTTTGAAGGAAGAAAGGAACTCAAATGATTCTCTTTCTTGAAAAGGAGGGAAGGGGCCCAAGAGATTCCTTCTTAAGTTTGTGAGGTAGCTAGTAAAATAGACTTCCATTCAAGGCCTAGTGGTTTCTGCTGACTCATGACCTTTTGATCTCCCTTGGGGCAATTAGGGCAAAACAACATCTGGAAGAGAGACCCCCAACTGGAGCACCTACAAATTCAGCTCTACAAGTTCAATACTCTCAAAGGACACAAGTTACTTGTGGGCAAATCACCCATAATAAATCACAGGAAGATAAATGAAAATAAAATGTGAAAATAAGGAAATTCTTGATGTGTTTTGACACAATGGAAATGGAGAGTTAAAAAATGTTTTGATTCTCAAACGTAGCTAATTAGGTTACTATGGGCTCCTAATTCTTCCTTTTCCAAACAAGTAGGAAACATTTTGTCCTGAAACATCAGGAAAATCATTCTTTAAAGAGCTCAGTAGGCATCTGTCTAAATGGAAAAGCTGTGGAGAAAATTTATTTATGAAAGTAATCACAGATAACTAGAAAGTTTTCCTAAAATAACATAATTTACTAGTTCTACAAACACAGAACTAGTAAAAAGCACTCAGATTTCCTGTCTTTCATAATGTATTTTTCTTACTTGCCTATAGTATTTCTCCATACTGAAAAGGCATTTGCTAATATAATTGAAAGAAAATCTGGAAAAACATCTTCCAAACTTCCTAATTCAAAATGACATAAAGGATAGAAACATGAGATGAATATTTCCTTAATCTTGATATCTGAATATTTCCTTAATCTAGGTATTTTTGTTGTTTAAATAAACATTTTACTCTTTACTGAATGTCTCAGTTTTTATCTCTATGAATAATCACAGATACTCATGATTTCAATATTGCCCAATGTTTCTCTGACCTCTCACTGCAATTCCTTCTACTCCATTTTAGCATGTTTTAACTATAGCAGTTACTACTTTGGGATGTTCTGAGACTTACAAATTCAAATTATGTCATTGGTCTTTCATCCTCACTCATTAATGAGCAATAAATACCTCCTGCTATTAGACTCTGTCACACTTTATCTTTGTGCCATACTTGAGAAGGAGAATTTTATGAGTTCTTAAAAGCAGATGGAAAAAAATCAAATGGAGTCCAGAATTAGCTGTTTATTCATATTACCAACATATTAATCATTTAGGATACTATTAACAATGCACTCAGAGGCAGAACTATACGTCACAGTTTTCCTCCTACCTTGTTGATTACTCACTTTTTGCTGGCTCTTCTTCAGTTTTCCACTCTTAATTGTAGAAGGGACCAAGACTAAGCTTTTGAGCCCCCTTTTCCTCTTTATAGACCCACTCTTTTGTAATCTCATTCAGTCTCAAGTTGTTATAGGCCACCTATAGGCTCAATATTCCCAAATTTATATCTGTTGCCTAGACCGTATCTCAAACTACAGTTAACGGCAAACAATTGCCTACTTGATGATTCCTCTTTAAAGTCTAATTGGCAACTAAACTTAATATTGCAAAACTGACTTCCTGGTCATTCCCCCTTCTGCCTATCCTCTCAAAGTCTTCTATCATTCCAGTTGCTCAAGCTTGAGTAATCTCTCCCCAGCTTCCAGATCCTGTTGACTAAAGCTTCAAAAACTCTCCAAAATTCTACCAATTTTTTCCATCTCCACCACTACAACCACAGTTAAAGCACCATCATTTCTCACTTGTCTTATTGCGATAGCTTGTAGGCCTCTGTTTCCATTCTCTGTTACCCACCTCCTTTCTTAACAAAGCAGTTAAAGAGGCCCTGATAAAAATTAAATCAAATCATGTCATTTTTTGCTCAAAGCTCTCCAGTGGCTTCCTGACATACTCAGAGGGGAAAAAATATCAAAATTCTACAAGGCCCAACATGTCTTTCACAATCTGCCCTTACACACCACACACACACACACACACACACACACACACACCCCTCTAATCCTTCACTTTTATGTTTGAACTCTCACTGCTCCCATTCTACTCTACCTTAATTATTCTGACTTCTTGAAATTCCCAGATCCCTCAATATATCTTCTTTTCTCATAGGCTTGCTGTTTCTTTTTTCTGAACAACACTTCTTTCAAATATCCACAAGGTTTGTGCTCTCACTCCATTTAGGCCTTTGCTTCGATACCTTATTTAGAGCTGTAATATTATTTAGGACTGTAAAATTCCCTTCAGTTGAAAGACCAAACTGACGCCATGACAGGCTTCAGAATGCTTCTGAACCAGTCAGGCCTAAGTTTCGATTATCAAAAAGGCGCCAAGGCCGAGTTTAACTGTAAATGTCCTAATCTTGCTCATCCCATAGCAACAGCCAATTAGCAAGTAGGCAAGTAACCAGTACATATCAGAAAAACACCAGGTGTCCTAAGGTATGCTGGCCGAGTAGTGAAGGTCACATCTTACATGCATAGATCAACCGGGTTAAGACAAGGTAACTTTGTTCAATGTCCACCAATCAATGTACTGCTGAGCAAAAACTCCCCTCTTCTGTAATAAAAACCCTGCCTTCCCTGAGCTTAGGGCTCTCAACTTTGGCTGCTGCGTCGCTGCATGTTGGAAGCCCTGGCTCGAGCTTGCAATGAAGACCCTCATGTGCTTTGCATGGGAATCGGCTCCTTGGTGGTCTTTGGGAAACTCGAAACCTGGCACAACACAGTGTGCTCCTCACACCCTCTTTTTTCCTAGTTCTTCTCTTCTCTTTTATTTGTTTATATACTATTTATCACCATCAAACAAATTATACAGTTTACCACTCATATTTTATATTTTCTGTCTGAAGTCTTTTCTCAATTAGAAAGGAAGATCCATGAATGTAGGGTTTTTTTGTTTGTTTGTTTTGTTTTCTGCATTCCCAGTACTCTGTACAAAGCAAGCACTTGGCTGATATTTAGGAGATGAGTAATAGTGGACAAATATCGAACTTTACATGTTCTGATTAACTGAAATTTTACAACAGCCCTGTGACTCAGATCCTTTCATATCCTCATTTCACAAGTAAAGAAATTGAACATAAAGGGAACAAGTATTTGGTCCAAGATCCCACAGCTAAGATACAGTGGAGATGAGTTTCCACTAAGGCATTCCAACTCCAGAGTCTACAATCATTACCACTTTGCTATATTGTTTCGAAGAAAACTTGATCTCAAGGTTGGGTAATGGTATATTCACTATACAATGACTTCATGTTATCCTTTTCCTTTACAATTTCTTAAATTAAAAGATAATAAGCAGGCCCTCCCTGGTGGCGCAGCGGGTTAAAGCACAGCACTGGGAGTCTGAAGCCACTTCCGCATGAGTTCGATTCCCACCTGC
>NW_004567109.1:46187520-46189859 GCF_000260355.1 Condylura cristata | reverse complement strand
TTTTTTTTTTTTTTTTTTGCATAGAAGAACTGAGGTGCAGGTCAGAGGTGAGGGGACTGAGAGGATTTGCCAGAGAAAAAGTGAGAGCAGAATAGGCCGATTTACTGAAATATACTGTTGAGGGAAGCAGTGGGTGAGACAGGAGAGGTCTGCTGCAATATATGTGGGTCACCTCACTGGCTAGGGATCAAACTGAGGCCATAGTGGTAACTTACCCCGTAGGCTACCAGGGAGGTCTATTTCTAACCTTATGTCCCATCTCCACCATATCCTCTTATCTTCTTCCTCCCTTCCTACCCTTATTTTCTTTCCAGTGCCTCCAATTCCAATCTTAGTTGCCTGGCACAGAGTTGTATTATATGTTTTGAGATCATTCTACTATGTCATTTATAAATATTAGGAAAGACATCTCAGGCACAATCCTTCAGGCCCCTTCCTTGTGATTAAGAATGAACCTTGCGTTGGAACATTTCTTTATCGCTCCTTTTCAAATGATAATGAGCACTCACAACCTTGTTGGACTTAGCATTGTTTGTGGGAATAACCTTCCCTGTTTTAGACTAAATGTGTGCTCTTTTGTTCTGCTTACTATTTGAGTCAGATGGCTCCTGCAGCCCCCTACTACATGTCTCCTGAGGGGAAGGGATGAGTTTCTTCTGTGGCTGCACAAGAGGGGTATTTGTAGGTCAACTGTCCTGTGTTGGGTGTTGAGAGCAACCTGCTGGCCATGGCACCCAGTGCCAGTGTCTCACTCGCCCTGTCTCCTGTACCAGGAAAGTGTTTTTCCTGTCAGGGCTTGTTTGCATTGTGCATGGCTTGGCGACTCTGACAGTAAGAGGCATCTTGGTCAACATATGCTACTTGGGTAACACCAAATCTTCCAGTGAAATTGTAAAATAAACTTGTTTATTTTGTTTTTATAGAAGCTACTGGTAGGTTTGAACTTTGTGACTGTGTGTAGGTATCTGAGTGGAGAGGTAAGAAGGATTGAGGCACTATACTTGCATGAAATTAAAGCATAAAGCCAAACTTCCCCAAGGGTAAAAGAAAAACCTTGAATGACACTGAGTTACAATGATCTTATTCTTTCCTTGAAAGATCAGTCAGGCGAGCCACTTGCTGACTTACAGGGCTAACAAGACATGTGTCTTGTGCTGTATCTATTATTGCTAGCTTCTGAAATCCAGAAGAGTAGGAGTTAATTGCCTTAGCCAGGAGTCTTCATTCCTATATGAAATATGGACACTATAACTTGCATATACCCTTTCCACAGGTAAAAATAATTCCCAGCCCTCCCTGGTGGCGCAGTGGGTTAAAGCACAGCACTGAGAATCCAAAGCCGCTTCCTCATGAGTTCGATTCCCGCCTGCCCCGGAGGTGACCACATGGTGTGGCAGACCTCTCCTGACCCACCCGCTGCTCCCCTCAGCAGTGTACTTCGTCAATCTGCCTGTTCTGCTCCCCGCTCTGTCTCTGGTGAAGCCTCTCACTGCCCCTGAGCTTCTGGCCTGTACCCCAGTTCTGTATGTACAAATAAATAAATCTTTAAAAAAAAAATTCCCTATGCACAATATAAAGCAGGAAAAAAAGGAAAGCGATTCATAATAAAATAGTATGTGGAGTAGAAACTAGCTAGCTACAATTTTACTTTGAAAAATTTATAATGAACTAGATTAAAATTATCCATTCATTTATCACTTTCAATTCACAGAAAATATATACTTTTAAAATTTTGCATGAAAAGAAGTGGCTAGTTAAGAGGATGGCACTAGAATATGACTGGAAGTATTTGAAACCTGATTCTACTTTTCCCAGCAAATAATTTAAACTCTGGCAAGTCATTCAAGGTCTCAGCAATGGAGCTAAAATTAGTACTACTTTAGAGAAGTGCTTAGTATTCAATGAGGGAATGTGTATAAGGCACTTGGTCAGGGCTCAATAAATGTTAGCTGTTATTATTAGTGTGAAGCAGCTTCTCTGAGAGACCACTGGACTTTCAACACAGAAACAAAAGGCATTTCTCTAAATAGGTATAGTCAATTTCATTTTCAAGATACATTAAATAACCGGAACCTTTCTTCCCAAATTTAAGAGAACCCAGAATAAGGGTTTTGGCAGAAGAAGAACCACTCAGATTTCAAGGAAATGCAAACCAGGCCGCAGAAATGCCAACAAGACTAAGTGGAAAAGTGATTTTGAGCTCATAAATTCAGGGACTTACGGGTTTAAACTTTCAAAAGGGATATCAGTGAAAAGCTCACTTTTTTTTTATTTATTTTTTATTATTTTTTTATAAGATTTATTTATTCGTACAGAACTGGGTTACAGGCCAGAGATGC
>NW_004567109.1:46183093-46187327 GCF_000260355.1 Condylura cristata | reverse complement strand
TTTTTTTTTTTTTATCTTCTAAGCGAACACTATCCAATTGCCAAGAGATACAACTATTATCTTTTTTTAAAGTTTATTATTATTATTTTCCATATAATCTCTGGGGTATAGGACAGAGGTGCTGTGTGTGTGTTTGTGTGTGTGAGAGCATATTCATCAGAGTCAGAGTGGGAAGCAAACAGATCTACTGAAATGCACTTCTAAGTGCGGCAGAAAGAGATCTCTCTGGCTGGGGTTCCCTGACTGGGGGTGGAACTCAGGCAATAGGGGTGATCACAACTTGTTTGAATTCAACAATATTTAGTACTAAGGCAGCACATTCATCTCTCTCTTTTTTTCCTTAATGGAGTTAGAATTTTAAAGAAGAATTAAATCATCACAGCGTTTCATTCACATCCCTCAACTGGAATAATGTCATGGATTTTTAAAAGCACTTTCTTCCTTGATATAACATTCTGGGGTAAAAATTGATCCTTTGTCCAAGTAATTTCAAAAGCATTTAATTGACTTGTTTTTTGAATGATTTCAATGCTACATTCTTAGAATACAAATTGAATGGTATTTGACATTCTTAAACTATACAGATTATATTTGACAGTCTTTCTAACCATTGTTGGGAGAGCAGTAATGAAAATTTAATGGTCTATCACTTAATTATATACATGGAGTAAAAAAATTAATTTTTCTCTAATACCCATAACCCCATATGTAACTCTTATAATACTGCTGCATATTGTTTAGGCATACTTTTGTCCTTCATTTTTAGTTTTTTTCTGTGTCTGTATCAAAAGCAGAATGTTGTAGTAATTCATGGAATAATGCTTTTTGAATTCTTCATTTGGCAGGAGTGATGTGGGAGGCCTAGCAGTTACAAATCTTACAGATACAAACCCCTGTGCACAAAAAAATGACAACTCATTTTATTTTTCTATAACTAAATTTAATTTTTCCTTCTAACTCCTGTTTCAGACTGATGGCAGAAAGCAATGAGATAAACTCAAGCAAATACAGTAATTTCTGTGTCCTTTGGGCTTAAATATAATCCAGTTCTGAATGGTCTCCCGCTTCTTCTCCCTAGGATGCCAGTGCATTTGAGGGGAGGAAGGGAGAAAATTAAAAATTCTTATTTTTAAATATCTAGTTATTTCATTTATGAAATTCTCTTGAAAAAAATTTCCTTTAGTGATATATTTCAAAATAATTTTTGATCACTGTTCCTTCACTTGTGTTCCTTGATTTTGTTCTGAAAAAAATATAGAATTTCAACTTGCAAAAAAGCTGGGTCTTATTTCTCTCAAGGCAGCATTAAGTGCATTTCTCAAACTTTTTTTGATGAATTAATTGCCAAAAGTTAATAAATCTAATAATTCCTAATAGAAGTTTTGGATGAGAAGTCTATTCACACATTATTTTATTTTAATTTTTTTGTCCAATGGTTATAATTAATTGATTTAAATGTTTCACTTGACTAAAGATTTGAGAGAGGAAAAAAAAATGTTTGATCATTAAACTAAATATATCTGAATTAAGCAGAGTGAACAAACTTTTTCCAACACTGAGCAGCTGGTCTTACCAGATGTAAAAGGAAGGAGGAATGTTAGTTATTCCTTTAAAAACTTAAAAACATTCATTTTTATTATAATAATGATTTGTGCATGTTGTAGAAAACAGAAATTTTGTTTTCTATCTCTGACTGGCAAATTTCTATTTGCCATTGAGTTACAAGATGAAGTTCCTCAGGAAAGCATCTCTGATTGATGCTAAAATGCCCTTGTCTACGATGGTGGCAACTCTACATGGCCTTTGTTGAATTTATCACGATATAATTAACTAGTACTTTGTGTAACTATCTATCTAATAGATTATATCTATTTTAATCCCACTTGCATTCTCAGCTTCTAACATAGGATAGATGCTCAAAGCATAGCCATTCAGAGAATGAATGGATAAATGAAAATAGAATGTCCACAATGTAATGTTCAAGAATAAAAATGGGTAAGATTTTAGTAAACTTCTTATTTATGTTTTTTTCCCATTGTTGGCAAATTACATACACAATTTCTATATTGTGTTTTCATTTATTATATATCTCTCTTTTAAAAACTTTTACTTTAGAAGTAATGACATTCATCATAAACCAAAAAGGTTCAAGCAATCCTGAAAAATGGAGAGCAAATATACTCAAGTAATGCCAAGTCGTCATTCTAAGATGCCAGTGGACTATTATCAGTTTTAGTACCTGCAGTGATTTCCTATTGCTGCATAATGAGTTACCTACAAACTTGGTGAATTAAAGCAAAATATTTTCTATTTATTTTACATTATGGAAGCCATAAGTCCAAATGGGTTAAAGCTGAGCTTCTTTTGAAGGTTCCAGAGAAGATTCCATTACATTAGCATTTCTAGCGTCTAGAAGCTACTCACATTCCTTGGCAGGTGGCCTCCATTGCTCTGACCACTGCTTTGCTACCACATCCTCTCCTCTTCTCTAATACTATTGTCCTGCGCATCTAAGAACCACTGTGATTAATGGGGCTCACCCACATACTTCAATACAAACTGTTCAACCTGAGATACTAAGTCACAGCAGCAAGGTTCCCTTTTGCCATGTTAGATAACAGTCATTATTTCTAAGAATTAAGACATGAACATCTTTAGAGAGCCATTATTCTGCATACCATATTTCAACAACTTTCCATAAAACACACAAGTTTTCCTTCCCCTCCCTACCACACCAAAACCTTTCTGAGAGGGACCTTTCAGGATCTTTACTAAACATGCTATAATTAAAATATCTATTAAGTGTTCATGAGATGTTGGAGAAATCCTTAAGAAAGCAATCAATAACTGAAAAAAAATCAGTTGAATAAAATCATTTATACTTGTAGGAGAGTCTCAATTCATGGACAAGTGAAATATGTGAATTAGCTTTGCACCAATGGTGAGTTCTTGATTCATGAATAGTGCACTACGGAGATATTAAATTTTACATCACTAAAGCATACAACATGACTTTTCTGTCTAGGTCATTATGGCATTTTAATGACAAAAAAAGAATTTCCCAAAATGAAACATCAAAGGACAGTTGTTCTACAACTATATTAAAGCAATACCATGAATACATTCTGGAAATAATGAGAAGGTCATGAGATGGAAATTGATTGCAGCAGAACAATAAACCACTATTAAATGGCTCATTGGAAGAAAAAAAAATTGAAGCCAAACTAAAATGGAATTTAAGTCACAATCAGTACTAGGAAATTATATCCTTAGACATGAATGAAAGCCCTTTTGCTTGATTTTATCTTTTTTATAGTTTATTATCTATCTAATTTCCTTTTATTAAATTTTATCTTATCCAAAGAAACATCTTGACCTTTAGATATGAAATGTTTCCATATAATACCAATGTTGCTCATTATAGGAAAAAGACTTGCTAGTAACTAGTAAACTATATAGTATCAGCACACTGAAAAATCTCTCAGGGGTCATGTTCTGATGCTGATTAGATTGATCCTTTTCACCCACTTTATTTTGTTAACGACCTCTATTTAGTAGTCACAAAAGTATTTACAATATTTTTATGCACAATTGTGTTTCAAATTGCTCTGTATAAATACTGAAACCAGGCTTTACTTTTAGGTGAATCCTGAACCTAGTTCACTTCCAGTGATTTTTGTTTTAAAAAATGACAGTAATATGCATTTAGTTTTACAAATTATATTGTTGTAAAAGTCATTTTTGAAATTATCTTTTCTTCTACTCCCCTGATATAATTCATCATTATGTTCTGTTGGTTGTAATATTAAGGTCATTATTGGTTCTTTCCATTTCTTGTCCTACTTTTACCACTCTGGACCAGCCTACCATTGCCATGCCTGTTGCAATGGCCTCCCAAAAGCTCACCCTGCAGTTATTTGCCTGTTTGGAAGCAGTGACCTTTACTTTGCTGAGGTTTTCCATGACCTTATCTGCAAGGCTTTGAAGGGAGATGGCACTGACAGCCATACAGCTTTATCTTGTAGCACTCTCTTTTGTTCTTTGAGCTGCAAGCTCAAAGTCATTCGAAAGTTCCTCTAATAAGCCAACTCATTTTTGCTGCTCTTCTGAAACTGCAAAATATGTTTCTTCTACCTTGAAATTTCTTACCTTCCCTCCATCTTTGTCTCATTAATATCAGCTCAGACCATTTCCATTTCCTTAGGGAAATCTATCCTGGCTTTTTTTTTTTTTT
>NW_004567109.1:46182156-46182795 GCF_000260355.1 Condylura cristata | reverse complement strand
GGGGGAGTAGGCTGGATCGAACTCATGCAGAACCGGCTTTAGATTCTCAGTGCTGTGCTTTAACCCGCTGTGCCACCAGGGAGGGCCAGACTTCCACAATTTTTTTAAATGCTTCTACTATTCATGTCTGTCTCCCCTGGAGTGTAAGATCCATGTGGTCAGGGACTTGCTCAGTTTATGCTTCTTTTTGTGTGTATGCTGTTTGTGAATAGCATAATGCTTGGAACATACTTAGTGCTTAATGGATATCCATTGAGTGAATGACTAGCACAATGATATTTATTTAGAACCAGTTATTTTATTTTATGATCCTTTAATTTTTGACTGACAAACCAGAACATATAACTCCTCTATCTAAACTGAAATGAAAATTCAGAAAATGTAGATATGTGAAAGCCTTATATGTACTATAATTCTATATATCAAATATGATCATAATTAGTTGGTATACTATATATACAGCACAGGTAACCACCTTTGAAAATAAGTGAGTGTTGAATGAATTATGAAACTAGGAGAAAAAAGTGGTTTCTGATTTTTGTATTTTTGTAACTGGGTGGTCCCTAGGAGAAGGGAAGTTCCAGGTTCCCTGCCCCACCCAGAAGGAGGGTGGAGCTGAGCAGAGAAAAAGGAGAAAGA
>NW_004567109.1:46175590-46178486 GCF_000260355.1 Condylura cristata | reverse complement strand
CCCCACCCCATTACTCTTGCCGATTCCCCATTTTTGTTTGTCTTTGTGTAAATAAAGGCTGGTGCCCACTGGTCTCCATCCCAGCACTAACTTTTACTCCCTCCCCTTTGGGGACGCTTGCCCACCTCCCCTTTTCTTTGTTGAACATTGTATAAATAGCCCTGTAACTTGCCAAAGAGCAGAACGGTGGTCTTTCAGACATGAATCTGTTGCCCTCCTCATTTGTCGACAAATAAAACCACTTTCCTTTTCCTCAAACTCTGTTTCCTTTTATTGGCTGAGGGAAACTGAGACCGGAGTTCAGTAACAAAGATACTCATGCCCTGGTGGGTAAATGTCCATACAAACAGGGTTGTCCCAAAGCAGGGTCTCTGGGGCCTGAAAGCCTGCCACAAGTCTAAAGTACTAGAGGGTACCTTGGGAAAGGGGCAAAAGGGGCCTACCATATGTGGGATAAAAGGAGCAAAATCAGGATAAATGCTGCCATTGTTAACCTTCCCATGGATCTCTCACCCACAGCTGTTTCAACAGTCCAAGGCCAAGAAGCAAGCATAGCTTCTTCCCATCTCTCTGCTCCATGTCTCTCCCCCTGGCTCTCCATCTTCCTTCTCTAGTCTCTTCTCCAACTTTTTCTTACCCAACTTCACCCTCCATTGGGTGGGGCAGGGGAGCTAGAACCTCCCCTTTCCCTGGGGACTACCCATTTACAAAACTACAGTACAAGCTCTGCTGTTCTCCCAGATGCAAATGAGCGTGAATTTCAAACCATATGAAGACATCCTGTATGTCAAAACTTCAATAACTTCATAACAGTTATTAGATGGTAGTCAATATCTAATTTGAAATAACATGTGAGCTCCCAGTTGAGACTGTTATTAAAATTTCAGATTTTCAGGTCTATTTACCCAGCCAGAAATTGATCCCAGGCTGTATTGGCAGTGCTAGGTCCTAGCCACTAGACTACCACCAGTTGGTGTCTCACAGTGCTGAAGCAGAAACGTCACTAATTCTCAGGCAAGCAAGAACAAAGAAGCAAATCTGCTTAGAGAAATAGATAAAAGGACAAGTTTATTAAGGAGAAAGAACAGAAACAAAGTGAGCCCCCCACCCCCAGGCCCCTGGAACCAGGTCAGGGAGGGGAAGGGAAGCTGCAGTGCCTCAGGGACTGTATACCTGTTTTCTCTAATTATTCTATAGCCCCATCAGTCTCTTTGTAGTTGGTTAGCTCTCAGTTCTGTCTTACTACCTTTGTGTGCAAAATTTCTTCTATAGCCCTTATCTTAAGAGTCCTTTATTCTTTATCTTCTTGCCTGGGAATATTCTGTTAGTCTTCACTACCTCAGTCAGGGGAATGTCTGATTAGTCCCCTTTGGAATTTGCTGCCCCTTCTCTGGAGCCTCCCTTACTCCTCCCAGTATATTCACTGTATTAAAGTCACTTTTCATTAAAGCTTTATATGTTTTGTCTTGTTGCGGCGGATGGCAGAACCCACTCAGAGCAGGCAGGTTTTGGGGCTTCAGGGATGCCTCTCTCTCCCCCTGTCCTCTAAAAGAATTGGGGTGCCCTATAACATTTTCTTTCAATTCAACCTGGTCTTAATATATAGGAATTCAGATGACATGGCATGTAGCAATTAGGACCATTCCAAAACATTCAGGAAATACATAGCAGGACTATAGACAGAGCTATGAATTCTTTGGTCAGTGGGATGTAAGAAGGATAAAGTGTGTATAGAGAGGCATGCCTATACATCTTAATAAATTTGTGTGTCATCTTAATTCATAAAGGAACAGAGTCTAGAGTTCATCTAAAAGTTCCTATCAATGGCTTATGAGTAGGACAGCCTTGGGAAGGTATTGCATTTCCTGCCTCTAAAGTGATCCTGAGTGCCAGGAAAGCTAAGAATGGACCCAAAAAATAGCACCCACTTGAGACCCATTAAAAAAAGAAAAATGATGTGCATGAAAGGCAGAAGCTTTAGGTTTCCGGATGCAATGTACTGTGTTCCCCTCTGCTACCCTGATTCTGGCAATGTGCCTAGAGAAAGAGTTTAATGAGATGAAAACTCCATCAGTCTGAATGCCTGAGCAACCACAATAAGCATACTCCCTTCTGACTAATTTTGTACCTGCCATGTGAGCGAAGTAAATTTGTTGTGTTAGGTGTCTGTGGTTTTAGACTGGTTTACTTTCACATGTAATAGCACTTGTCTCAATTTATACTAAGTCTATCAAACACATACACCTTCAATCCCCACAGGTGGATTAGTTTCATAAATTAAATGAAGTATTTTCAATTTTTACATATTGTAAGATTATCAAGGAACAGAATTATAGCTTTTAAGTTGCAGGCAATATTTAAAATTCAAAAGATGGCCATTATGCATTACTTTCCTCCTGTTGAGATGGACTATAATTGAGAATTATATCTAAATTTCTCTACCCTTAGCCTGAGATGACTTTGTTTTACTACTAGAAAGTGGCACTTTTAAGTCTATGTTATTACAAAACTTAAAAAAGTCTGTCCATGCCTATTGGAATATTCTCTCAAGCAACCCAGCTGCCACGCTTCAGCCCAATTCACCTAGAGAAACTGTTACAGATTAGGGGTGAGGGCCACCCCCAAAACACCCAAATCTGCCTGCTTTAAATAGTTTCTGCCATCTGCTACATCAAGACAAAACATACTCTAGTGGGTAAGACCTTTAATGGAAAGGAAGTTTAATATAATTAGCACCAAGATGATACAGTAAATGGGCTCTCAGATAAGAATTTGTGGATTTTGTCTCCTTTGACAAATTTATGATGAAGTTGTTTTTCCCAGACTTCTTAATTGCCTGTGGGTTTACTATTTTCTCTCCTTTCCTTGCAGTTTCTCTTCTTTTGACAGGTTTAGG
>NW_004567109.1:46148177-46175490 GCF_000260355.1 Condylura cristata | reverse complement strand
CCGGTAACGCTGCTTTACGGCACTCGCTCCGCCCCCGCAGGTGCGCGAGACCGAAGCCGGCAAACATGGTCGCAGCCAATTTCCCCAGCCCCGCTTTGACCGCGCGAGCAGGGGTGTTACTCTTGTGCTTGAGCAGCTTGGCCGCTAGTCAGATCGAGGTAGGAGTCAGGTTCCTCTGAACGATGGGCCCATGGGGGACAGCGGTGGCGTGCCTGTGAGCGCCCCGGTGCCCGAGACACAGCACAGAGGAAAGTGTCCGGGAGATATCAGCCGCCCACTGCCCTGGGAGGGTGTCATTGGGACGGGATGGTCTGTGTCAGCCTCGAAAACAAATAAGGAGAACCGACTACCAGGAGACAGGGGGAGATTTGTGCGTGCAGTCCCTAGCAAGTGAAATTCTAGTGAGATAGCCACAGGAGGTCTCTAAATTATTTGCAGGCTTAAGGGGCCGGGCTAATCAGCAGATACTTGCAAGTCTGTCCAAAGTTTTCTCTTGTGCCTACCCCAAAGCTTTTTAAATACACTCTCCCTACCAGTTTAAAAATAATAAAAGATTGCTCGTGGGTGCTATATCTATTTATTACTGCTGGCTTCTACTATAAAGTATATTTCAGATAAAATTAATATGAGTAGATACCCTGCCATTTCCTCCATTAGTCTAATGGGTTATCTTGTATACTTCATTTTGGATACCATTAGTCTTTTTTTGTAGTTCCACAGTTTTTCTGTGTGCTATTTTGCATTTTAATGTTTGTACCTCGTGACCCTCTGTTCATTTTGCAGTAAAGGCACAATCTCTGTAGATCCTTTACTTATCCTTTACCTTTGTTCTTACTGTTGTAATTTGTACATTTAGTTAGTATAACGCTCATCTGTTCTAACTCTTGTGTTCTTTGCACTCTCTAGTCCATCTTCATCACTTAGAGTGTAATAGTACCTTAACTGGTTTGTCTCAAGCCGTTCTTCCTTCCAGGCTGTTTAACAAGTTGCAACTAGAGGAACTTTCAAAAATATAAATCTGATCTTGTCACTCATATAAACCTTAATGCTTTTAAAGATAAAGAACAAAATCTTCATTGTGACCCACAAAGAAGGCAATGCATACTTTAGCCCCTCCCTACATAGTTCTTTCTTGCCCTGTCCCCCTAAATTATGCTAACCTTCTGTTTCTCAAAACCTTTAAGCTTCCTTTCTGCCATAAGGGCCACATGTTCCCTCTGGTTGGAATTATTTTCCTTCTTCACTTTATCTTTTGGTTCCTAACACCATTGTTACTTCTCTGGGGAACCTTCCCTGACCCCCACCCTAATCCCAAATCGGGCCAGATCTTCCTGTTATACTGTTCATGACACTGTGTACTTACCTTTATAAAATTGATAGCTTGCCCTTATTTAATAACGTGTCAATGAAATTGAATAGTGATTCTTGGTGAAGGCATGGTTTTTGGTCCATCATTGTTTTCTGAGCTACCAGGACAATAACTCATGGTATCCAAAAAATGTGATGCATGTTTTTTGAATGCTTCCTTATTAAACTCTGGGATCCTTGAGAGAAAACAGCATGATTTTTAGTGATTATTGTACTACTATATTATATATTACCTAGTACATAATAGGTGAACCATTAATTTTATGTGCCTGTGTTGTCTAAGCAATCACTTCTTGAATTTTTCTCTAAAGTATTACTGATTTAAGACTTTTCTCCATGCAAAAAGTCAAGTGTATAGAGTTAAATAACAATGCAGCCAGCTGAGAGAAAGGACATAGACTAAAATACAGATCTTCAAATTCCTAAATCAGTGTTTTACCCACTGAAGTAAAGTATTATGGGTGGCATTAAGCATTACAATAATATAGCATTATTGTATAGTATTGTTTTCTTTAGCAGTTAGGGAGGGTATTGGGAAAAGTTAAGAAAAATATATGTAAATACATAACATTTAAGTAGATTTTAAATTTTATTCTAATATTTTTAGATAAATATTTTAGTCATGATCCCTATATTCTGTGAGCTGGTTAATATTACCACCTTATAGATGGGGAAATGGACAGTGAAGTTAACCAGCTATTTTTTTTTTTAAGATTTATTTATTTGTGCATACAGAACTAGGGTACAGGCCAGAGGTGCAGGGGCAGTGAGAGACTTCACCAGAGACAGAGTAGGGAGCAGAACAAGTAGATGGACGAAGTACACTGCTGAGGGGAGCAATGGGCGGTCAGAAGAGGTCTGCCGTGCAGTGCTGTGTGGTCACCTCCCTGGCAGGCGGGGATCGAGTCATGCTGAAGTGGCTTTAACTTCTCAGTGCTGTGCTTTAACCCCTTGTGCCACCAGGGAGGGCCTAACCAGCTATTTTTATTTTATATTGCTAGTAAATTAACCATGCTAAAATTTGAATCCAGGCTTTCTGATTGTCCTAATTATACTGTTTGGGAGCAACTGTTAGTTAGTCATTATGCTTATAGTTTTTATTATTTCTACATATGATAAAAATAGGGTCTGGATGGTTTTAGATGCTGAGGATTTTAATATTATATAGTGGCAAATACAGTATAGACCTTAACAGATTAGTGAAAATGTTACGTGGCAGTATGCTAGAGAATGTACTGAATAAAATATTTTGGTGAATTAAAGTAAAGCAATTGGAAGCACCTAGCACAAATTAGGAATGAATATTCAGTGGAATTTCATTAGGAAATGTATTGTTACTTTGTGTAGAGCAAAGACATGAAATTAGCAATTTACAATTTGGAGACTGAAAAACTAGAAGCATATTAGAAAAAGCTGGCAGTGTTTGAGATAAATATGTATAATTAAATGGCATTTACTCCACTTGTGCCCCCCAATAATAACAAAAACAATTTTATTCTTCATAAAGTCAAATAGAATATTCTGTGAACTTGCATAATGATAAATTACTGTTACTGTAATTGTAAAAACAACATAAATCTTAACCATTAATTTTGAGCCTGGGAAATATGACTTCTAATCATTTTTGTTGTTATTTGACTGATAGGATCAAGCGGAACAGTTCTTTAGAAGTGGCCATACAAACAACTGGGCTGTTTTGGTAAGTATATTTTATAAAGATATAACTTGCTGGTAATTTTAGATGTGTGTCTGAGTAATTTTGTGTGAATCAAAAATTTTGAAAATAAAAGTTTGATTTGGCTATATTTTAAATGATTTTGATTTGGCTATATTTTAAATTCATTGCCTCACTGAATAGTATTCTTTGCCTTGGGTATATTTGTCAAGTGGTGACATATAAATAAAGTGAGACCATATTAGGGATGCTGTTCAAGGAAGCATTTTATAAAATATAGAATTATTTTAATGATAGAAACTAGTAACTATAGTAACATTATAGATTAGTTAGACTACTTTACTTTATTTCTCAAAGATTTATTTATTTATTTATGCATACAAGAGCTGGGGTATAGGCCAGAGGTGCAAGGAGTAAAAGAAATCACTAGAGACATAGTGGGGAGCAGAATAGGCAGATGTACTGAAATACATTGCTAAGAGGAGCAGTAGGTAAGACAGGAGAGGTCTGTTGTTCCATGTGAGTCAGCTCCCTGGCTGGGGATTGAACTGCAGTGGCTACAGATTGCTTCATAGTGCTGAGACTTAAACCCTTGCACCACCAGGAAGGTCCTGTTTTTTTTTTTTTAAAAAGATTTATTTATGTGTACAGGCTAGAGATACAGAGGCAGTGAGAGGATTCACCAGAGACAGAGTGGGGAGCAGAACAGGACTAATGACAAAGTAGGAGCAGTGGGAGGGTCAGTAGAGGTCTGCCACACCATGTGGGTCAGCTCCTGGGTGGAGGTTGAACTCATGCTGAAGTGGCTTTAGCTTCTTAATGCTGTGCTTCAACCCCCTGTGCCACCAGGGACAGCCCTATACATTTCTGTATTTAATTCATCAATGCTTTTTTTTTTTGGTGCTTGAAAAGTGTGTGATTGTTTAACAACTGGGGTTTTATTTCATGACACTGTCATGAGTAGAAGATACAGTAAATTTGACTTAGTGAAAAAAGTGTCAGCTGGGAGGGTCAGCTAGAAGAATGAGTAAGAAAATAAAGAGGCAAAAAAGGAAGCTGATTTTTTTTGAAAATGAAAAGGAACAAAATATATAGCATCTCAAAGCCATTAACTCATGTTGGAAAAGGATGAAAACTGAGGAACACATTTTGTGAGACTATAGTGGGAATGTAAAGGAGGTAGGTAGAGGAAGTCAACTAAAAGTGCAGAACAAACATGTAAGACTACAGTTAACTTTACCAGAGCCAAAGGGAGATGGAAGGGTTGAGGCCTTACAAGTTTATTGAGAATAGTTTCATAAAATTATGTATTTATCTACAGATTGCTAGAAGTAATTACAGAGTGATTATAGTTGCTGTTATGTGTTTGTGTTAAATGTACTTGTATTGTGGTTAAATAGAGCAGTGTGTGGACGTGGACTCATGCCTCATTTTTGTGTTCTCCAAGACCATGAGATTTTATTATGAAAATAATCAAGATAAGGTGACAGTTTTCAGTGATCACTTATAAGTGGAGGAAAATGATCCACCAGTTTGAAAAGATGCTTGCTCTAGAGGAAATAAGTGCCCTTCCATGATTAGTCTCAGTCTGTGAATGCTTAAAAGAGGAAATTGTGCACATCATTGTACTAATTGCCAGGGCTCATCCCTGAAAATTAAGGGCTTACTAGCCTGTACTGCACAGGCATTAAAACCTCTTTTTCTGGGAAACCCAATCTCAGTAACCTGGGTCTTAGATGAGAAAGAGGGTTGAAAAAGAATTGTTACTGAGGCCCTCCCTGATGGTGCAGTGGGTTAAAGCACAGCACTGTGGAGCTATTGCAGCCACTGCAGCACCAGTGTGAACCCCAGCCAGAGAGCCGCCCATGTGGAGGCAGACCTCTCCTGTCTTGTTCACTGCTCCCCTCAGCAGTGTATTTCAGTTGATCTGCCTGTTCTGCTCCCACCCTGTCTCTGGTGAATCCTCTCACCCCCTGCACCTTTGGTGTACTCCAGTTCTGTATGCATAAATAAATATATCTTAAAAAAAATAAATTATTCTAAGCATTCATCACAGTAGTTTTTATATTTTGCCCAGTATTTTGCATATTCACTCAGACTTAACATAGTGAAACTTAAATTATATTCTTTTTCTTTTTTTTAAAGATTTATTTATTCATACAGAACTGGGGTATAGACCAAAGATGAGGAGGGTGAGAGGATTCACTAGGGACAGAGTGGGGAGCAGAACAGGCAGATGGACGAAGTACACTGCTGTACTTCGGGCAGCGGGCAGGAGAGGTCTGCTGCGCCATGTGGTCTCCTCCGGGGCAGGCGGGAATCGAACTCATGGGGAAGTGGCTTAAGCTTCTTAGTGCTGTGCTCTAACCTGCTGCGCCACCAGGTTATATTCTTAAATGGAAAAATCATGAAATTTGACCAAGGGAAAGTTCAAAGTATGAAAAATGAATTTCTTTCAGATTTAAGAAAATAAGATCTCACTTCCATGGCAGTTTTTAATTAATTTGGTGTAAGACTTGACTACATGATCTAGAGGTCAATGAAATGCCCTTTGCTTTTGCTTTGCTTTTGCCACCAGAGGGAGCAAGAAGGAAAGTTGGATTCCATTTAGGTCTCAGGATCCGCTTTGAATAAAACATTTTTTGCCAGTGTGTAATAGAAGAGATTTTAAAGGTAGTCCATATTGACGGTTAAAAAGTGTAATGAGAAAGGATGAAAACTGAAAAGCTGTTGTATTCTTTGACCCACATTTTATGGTAACACTGTTAGCAGCTAATTGCATATCTTCCTAGAAATTTCCAATTCATATGCCCACATTTGTACATTTGTGTCTGAACATCTCCCGCTTTTAAAAAAAGAGTCATGCCAAATGTTCTTTTGCAACTTGATTTTTTTGTTTTTTGGGTTTTTTGGTGTTCTACTTGTAAGTATGGGTTATCTATTAAATTGGTATTTCCTGGTCTCTTCTTTTTTCTGACTCTTAATTTCTTGCCTAGTAACTTGCTGGTGAAAAATGAGGCAGTTTCTTAGCCTTTTGGGTATGGTGATGTACACAGATTATACTGTTTTTTTTTTTTTTTTTTAATGACTGATTCAGATACTATTTATGCTTACATTAGGGAAACTATAGATTCTTCAGATAGTAATTTTGTTTCTGGCCTTTTGGTTTTGATTTTTGCCAATAGAGGTAACACTATAGTGAAAATACTTGAATACATATTTCTATATTAAAATGAGCATTCAAAAGATTAAGTAAATTTTCAAAATTGTTATATGTCACAAATTACTCTCTCATATCCTGTCAGTAAGATGTGGGTCTTGTGGATACTTATAATTCCATATGTATTTTTTAGTGTGCAGAAAGTTGAGCATCTTTGAGAGTCTTGTCCAATTTTAAAGCTTTGTTATGAAATGTGTGCTCATTCTTTGCCCATTTTTCCCCCCAAAGTATTGTTGGTCATCCTTTCCTTACTGATCTACAACTTTATGTTTATTTCTATTAGAATTTTATGGCATCTTTGACCTGAGTTTTACATTTTTTTTTTTAAAGATTTATTTATTTATACATACAGAACTGGGGTACAGGCCAGAGGAGCAGGGGTGGTGAGAGGCTTCACCAGAGACAGAGTGGGGAGCAGAACAGGCAGATCAATGAAGTACACTGCTGAGGGGAGCAGCGGGCGCGTCAGGAGAGGTCTGCCACACCATGTGGTCACCTCCGGGGCAGGCGGGAATCGAACTCATGCAGAAGCGGCTTTAGATTCTCAGTGCAGTGCTTTAACCCGCTGCGCCACCAGGGAGGGCCGAGTTTTACATTTTTATGTAGTCAAACATTTGTTCTTTCCCTTATTGAATTCTAGGTAGAAAATACGTTTTAAATTAAAAAAATACAGTTATTTTCCATTTACATGCAAAAGAATATTTATCCTACTCTCAAAATTGATTTTATCGACTATCAGCAGAGACCTGTAGTAGGAGAGCATAGGGTCTTGGTGGGTACTACAGCCCAACCCAGACTTGTCTTTTACTTTATCTAGAATTTAGGATTCTCAAGAAAGCTGCTTTTTGAGGCCTAGTGTTAGAGTTTTCTGGTACCTTTAAGAATCAGTTTCTTTTGGGCTCTCCCTGTTGGTGCAAAGGGTTAAAAGTGCAGCACTATGAAGCTAGCCCAGCTGCTTCTGCATGAGTTTGATTCCTGGCCAGGGAGAGGATCCACATGACCCAGCAGACCTCTCCTGTCCCACCTGCCGTTCCTCTCAGCAGTGTACTTTGTCATCTTGCCTGTTCTGCTCAACGCTCTGTCTCTGGTGAATCTTCTCACCTCCCCTGTATCTCTGGCCTGTACCCTAGTTCTGTATGCATAAATAAATAAATCTTTTTTTTTTATTTAAAGAATCAATTTCTTTTTTTAAGTGTAAAATTTGCTTGGATTGCTCTTAGTTTTCTGTTCTAGTCACCAGTTTTTCTATAATATATTCTCTTGTTTCCTTATAAAACTGTTTGCATGTTATGTTTTACTCTCTCTCTTACATTTTCACAACTAAATTAGGGAGCAATCCAGAGTAAGAGTACTGTTATGTAACACAAGGTAACTAATTTTCTCTTCTCTGAAGAGATTATGGACATTGTTTTTGATTTTAAAGGAATTACTCTTTCAGACATAGGAACATTACAAAATCACAATAATTGAAAGCAACTGTAAGTAAGTTTAGTATTTGATTACCTCCCCCAAAGATTTGGTTTCTCTTCAGCTGCTAGGTCTTTTGTATTTAATACTAATTATGATAGATCTCTCAGAAAGAGTGGCTTTATTGACAAGCCTTTAGCCTGAATTATGCTATAGTTCTTTTTAAGGTACCTTTATGTCACTTAAAGAGAAATAATTCTGTAACTCCATGGCTTATTTTGATTCATAAAATAACATATTTGTTTTAACACTTTAGGTGTGTACATCCCGATTCTGGTTTAATTATCGACATGTTGCAAATACTCTTTCTGTTTATAGAAGTGTCAAGAGGCTAGGTATTCCTGACAGGTAAGGAATCTTAATAAAGTATAATTCTGAATCCAGTGAAAAATCATCCTTAGGTGGTTGTTATTATATTTTTATTTTTGTGTTGCTTTTGAAAAGTCTGAAATATTTGTTGTTGTTAAAGCATAGCATCATATATGAAGTAGCTGTTAAAACTGTATAATAGCAAATTGTATAAAAGCAATAATAAAGTATAAAGATCTGATAAATATATCTTGTGTCATTTAATTATTAAATGCTTCAGCCAGGTTTTTAATTGTAGGTAATAGAAGGCAATTCTGACTGATTTAAGTATAAAAAGATTTATTGGAAATGTACTGATTAGCTCACCAAATGGGTAGAGGCCAGTAACTTTAAATAGTTGGGAACAAGGAGGTGTATCTAAAAATTGCTGCATAAAACCAATCAGTGGCAAAAATGATGCCATAAATTACTGAAGGCAGACAGACTCAGCGCTGAATAGCTGCTGCTGTTGCCTTTGGAAACTTAATGTTACTACTGCTGTCATTATCCTAGCTTCCTAGGTATCTAGCTCTTAATTTAGAGTGGTTGGTGAAATGTCATATTGACAAAACATAGATCAGGGCCGATGTCCATGCTGCGAGGGTGACAGGACTCAAGACTACAGCGCTGTTAGCTTCCATACAGGGGACAGACTCTGCTTCTGCAAAGACTCATGAAGTAGGCTGTTTCCTGATTACAGGAAGGGAGTTCAGGGATGAGGCAGGACATCCCCAACCTCTAACCCAGGCACATGTCCTGTACATTTGGCTTGTCCGCTATAATAGATTGTTTCTACTTCTATTAAAGCAGTTACATACAGCAGGGAACCACAATCAATTCCATTATTTAGGTTTGATTTATTTAGTTCTGTGTTCTTCTCTATTTGTGAGGCAGTGTGGAAAGATCTTTGTGGTCAGATGGATGAGTTTGAAATCTGACTTGGTGATTTTGATCAAGTTAATTTTCTTCATTGTGCTTGTTTTCTCATCTCTTATATGGTAATACTGGTTTCCTTTTTGTAGGATTTAGATACTTGAAATAAAAACAAATAGAGATGTTAAAAGAACTGCAGGAGCATAAAGGAAGCTGTGAGTGTGTCAGGAAACAAAGTTATATTACTTTCTTTGTAAAATAGATAATTTTGGCTTGAAAAAATGACAGAACTATAATTTAATTCCTGTATTGTATCACAATAATAACACCATTAAGAAAAAGCACATTAGGCCCTCCCTGGTGGCACAGCGGGTTAAAGCATAGCGCTGAGAATCTAAAGCCGCTTCTGCATGAGTTCGATTCCCGCCTGCCCCAGAGGTGACCACATGGCGTGGCAGACCTCTCCTGACCCGCCCGCTGCTCCTCTCAGCAGTGTACTTCGTCGATCTGCCTGTTCTGTTCCCCACTCTGTCTCTGGTGAAGCCTCTCGCCGCCCCTGAGCCTCTGGCCTGTACCCCAGTTCTGTATGCACAAATAAATAAATCTTTAAAAAAAAAAGAAAAAAAAAAGAAAAAAAAGAAAAAGCACATTAAATTGAGCCTGAGAAAGGATGATTTGCTAGATCAAACATTCAGATTTCATTCTTGCAATTAGCCAATTAGTATAATTTGTCAATTGATTCCCTTTAGGTAATTCTATATGGTTATTCCTTTGGTTTTAACTGACCTTGTAGTTGGACTTTCAAATATTTGATGACTCAAACCACTTATTATTTAGCAAATAGAAGTCAGTAGATTTCTGTTTGCCTTTTAGCCGATTATGGTGAAAACTACTGTTATGGTGATTTATACCCCTTTCTTCCTAACTGGAATTAGATAGAAAAATGCAATTTTAAGTAAATGCTTATTCAGAAAGTAACAAATCAGTTTAAAAGTTTGATTTTTTTAAAATACATTAGAATTTTTCACAACTTCTGTCACATTCCAGACAGAAATGAATCCTGAGAAAAATCTTTGGTCATGACATTTAGTTAAAATTATAACTAGAGTTTTTTTTTTTTTTTTAATTTGTTTGCTTTATCAGGGGGGCATTTTATCTTTCTTTTTAAAGTGCAAAGTATTTGCACTTATTTCCCCCATATACTCAATCAGCAATTAGTTTGTGTCACAGATCATTTGCTAAAAGACATGGAAAAGATGTTTGCTTTTGTTTTAGTTCACAGTAATTCTATAGATCTTTACTGACACATCATACATATTATGTTACTACTCTCGTTCTGATTTCTTTCTCATCTGTATGTTTCATATATTTCAACCATATTAAGCTGTTGTCTCTCCCTGGAATAGCTGCCTGTACTTCTAGCTCACTGCTACCTAACCTGGCTGTGATTCATAGTTACCAGTGGCAAACATTAAAAACATCTGTTTCTTGGCTCTACCTCGTGAGGGTCTAATTTGCTAAATCTGAAGTGATGCTGAGACCTCAGCTCTACATGTGTTGCAGATGCATAACCAAGTATAGGAAACCTAGCTTTAACTTTCACCTGATCTTTCAAATTCAAAGCTACTCTAATTTCCTTCCTTTCTCACCCCCCTTTTTTGCTTCTATAGTATCCTGTGTTATCTTTTAGAATAATATTTATAATTTTATGGTTATAAATTATAATATAGTGTGTAAACTCCTTGAAGGGAACAAGGATTTATTCCTATTACATTTTGTATCTTCAGCATTTAGCATCATGTCTGGCACATAGTAGGCACTTAGTAGATATTAGATAAATAAACAAAGACATGGAAATGCTTTTCAATTCCAAAAAGTAGGCACAAGTTAATACTTTAAATGTTTCTGTGTCCTAAAGTTTGTTCGTCTAGTTTTTAGCAAATGTTAATCTGATATTAAAGACATTTTAATAAATAGACTGCCAGAATTTTATAATACTATTTCAAACTATTGCCTTAGGTAAAACAGTGTAATGCTTATGGGGGAAATGAAAAGACATTCTCATAAGATCCTCATCATCACCCTAATCTATTATCATGTTCATTCCTTGTCCCTTCAGGGTCAAATTTCTTGCACTTTGTGCTTAGACTTTCTCTGACCTTACCCATTCCCAAAGATTGTTTTTATTTGCCTGGCTTTAGCTTCATGAAACATTAGGAAATTTCCTGCCTTTAAGTAATTGTTTATGCTAAATTCCTGTTTAGCTGCTTGCAAATATGATTAAGATGAGCAACAAAAAAGGCCTTAGGGATTAGGGAAAAGTGTTTTTTCCTCTAGCGCTACAGCTGATTACTCTTTCTTGGGTTGAACACTTGATGAAGTGCTTTACTTAGGAGTAGGGACATGAATAACATATATATATCTTGAACACAAAAACTGTCATGTTGATCCTGCGAGAGGCACCTGGGATGTGGAGTGACTAAAGGAATGTGGAACCATAGATCCCATCTCATCTTTACTCTGGAGAGTAGATGCATTTAGCATTGGGTTGGGTAAGTTCTGCCTTTCCTCATTTGCCTTCCTTTACCCTATCTCTGCTCCGCCCACCCCGTAGGCCCCTAAAATAAGAGTAAGATTATGGAGTTAAATGTTTACATAATTTTTCTTAAAATGTGATTTACTACTACTGGATTTATTACTTGTAGACTTACAAGTAGGGAGGATGTGAGTTTTGTAATGATTGCTGTCTGATGAGTATTTTTGTAGTTAAATAGCTCTCTGACATGATTTTTTTCCTTACTCTTATTTCAATCATTTTATAATTTAACATTCACATTTAATCCTTTTATTATTATTCACTTCCCCTTATTCAGAAGCATTGAGTGTTTGAAAAATAAGGCTCAGATGCCCGTGGTACTCATGGGCTTTTTGCAAGCTGACTCCAAATCTGATATTCTGATGCCTTATACTTCAGCCAATTCCTTGTAAATCCCTCTACTTGCCTCTGTTATTGCCTAATACTGGTCCTTCCATCTGTATTTCTTTCCACCTCTCTCCTATTTAATTTTGCTGTGACCAAATTTGATTTATGCATTCCCTAAAGCATTCTTGATACTTGTATAAGTAGCGTTATTTTTTTAAAATATTCTATCAGGGTGCTTATTTCTTTGAAGCTATTTTAATACTGGATTTGTAATTCCTTATATTGTTTTCTTTGATATATTGTATAGAGTTTAATGAATGAATGGTATGCTAAGCACTCTGGGCTAAGCAGAACCTCATTGGTCTAGGCTAGAGAGGAAATATCAATGAATACTTGTTATTTATGTTCATTTTTAATCTTATTCTCAAGCATTATGAGCTAAATGTCTTCTTAGTTGATTTTATAAATGCTCCTCATTGGTGGGGTGATCTCACCAAGGAACTTTAAATGTATTTCTTTCTATCAGGTAGAAGTTCCTAAGAGTCTTAACTAAGATAAGTCAACTTGGGCTTCACTTATTCCCTACTCTCCTACTATAAAGTTCCCTTAGAATGTACTTTATTTTGAACCCTATCCTTTTAAATCTCTTTCACAAGTAATAAATATTAGAGTTCAAATGTAAATTTATTATTTATATAAATTAAAAACTACCTGCTATTGTTTTGCAAATTATGTTGGTAATATAGCTTTTGACTATTCTTTATACTACTGCAGGGTAGGTCTTAACAATAGGAGGGCATTTTCTAACATGGAGCATTAATAATTGTTACAGGAATTTTTCTGTATAATTTCCTTTTGGTGCAATTTTCTTATATAATTTGGAGAAAGGCATGGCTGTTAAGGCTTTTAAAAATGCTTGTGGCTTTTCTTTAGTAAGGTCAGCCAAAATGTCACCCTATTTCTGATTTTCTCCCCTTTCTATATATATCTAACCACCTACTGTAATCCATGTACACTTTAACAAGTTTATAATGAATTACTTCATTTATTTCTTGGGTTTTTAGTAGCAATTGTTTTTTTCCTCTCTTGCATAATAAAAATCAGAATGGTTAAATGATCCAGAATTTGGATTCAGGTCTGATATCTGATAGGAAAGCTATCTACGATATTTACAGCAGTTAATTACTTATGTAACATTTACAATTTGAGAACTCCTTTAATATAATCTCATTTTATTCTAATGACAGCCCTTTAGAGATTGGTATAACTTTACACATTTAATACCTTCTTAAATTCTACAATATAGCTATATGTTGAATGTAGTGCTGGGGTATTGTGAAAATAGTTAATACTAATTTAATAAATAAAGAATACCTCTCCTATTTTCTAATTTTCTTGAATTATTTTACTCTTGATGAATCTTTGTTATTTCTTTTTTCACGCACTTCATGCTTCTTCATGCTTTGTAGCTGTAATACATGCCTCTGTACTTAACAGCTTTTAGCTGTTTATTCCCTGTCTCCAGTCTCTTCCCCATCCAACTCATCCCACACACAGCTGTTGGAAGCATCTTTCTCAGACACTGCTTTCATCTTTGTACTCCCACCATCGAGAAGCTGCAGCAACTGTTGCCTCTCTAAAATAATGCAAAAATTTTAACCAACCTTCAGTCTTTAATTACAGCTTTGTTAATTCTTAGTGTGTTCATTTGTTGACTTGTTATGACATCTACCACATAATATTTAGGCATTCCCATTTCTTTCTCTTTCTGTTTATTTGTTTTTTTTTTTATTTGTTTTATCACTTATCCCAGATGTCCCTGTACTCTTCTTTCCCACACATCTTTTTCCTTCTGTGTTGTATGTAGAACATGGTAGAGTGCTTTTACAGAGATGGCACCGATAGTTTTTTTTAACCTTTTTCTATTAATGTATCTAATTTTCTAAGTAATTAAATATATGTTTAAAATTGTATTCTGTTACCATTTTATTATTTTGTCTTACTTTTTATGAGTAAAAGGACTGGAATGAAAGGAATGTGCTTGTAATGTATTACCACAGTTGTCAAGATAATACTAACTCATGTCTTTGAATGTTCTTGTCTCCTGTTACTTCCTAATAATTTTATCTCTTATAGACTGTAAAAATATAAATAATAGTATTTAATATAGATATACATATTCTTAACAATCTGTCATTTTTGCTCCGGCAGCTGATCTGTCTGCCACTCCACATTATGGTTCTGGTGAAGGGCATATAATATCTTAAGTAGGGAAACATTTAAAGTTGTTAAGTTTAAATGTGCCCTGAGGAGAACAGTGACAAAGGTAAAAAAGCAAAAGGTATGTTTTGGCAACTCTCTTCATGTTCTTATTTTAGACAGTAAGTAGGATCAGTTTGTAGGATGAAGGTCTTGTAGGACTTTATGCAACAGAGAAGAACCTTCTTTATTGATTTATAAATAGATATTGAAATGCTAAAGAAACCAAAGATGCTTTATCCTTTATCAGTACAACCAGGTCTTCATTACTGACACTACCCTCATAATAAGTAACTTGGTTTCCTAGACATTGCTCTTAAGAGGTGTCTTGGCTATTCTTGGGTCTTGCTCTTCTCTATTAATTTTAAAATCAACTTAAAACCCTTTTAGAATTTTAATTTGCATTGCAATAAGTTTTAGATTAATGCTGGTATTAAACCTTTCAATATATGAATAAGGTATATCACTCCATTTAATTATGTATCTGAAAGCTTTCAACTAAGTTTTATAATTTTTAATTTTCTCCATAAGCACCTTTAGTAGAATTTTTAGTTGTTTAATTTTTTTTGTTTTTGGTAATGCAAATGACATTGCTAAAAATATATTTTACTTTCTTGTGCACGCAGTTGGTTTTTGTATATTGTTCTAACAACTTGATGAATTCTTACTAATTTTAATAATTTAACTATAAGTTCCCTTTATAGTCATAAAATCTACAATGACAATCCTTTTCAATTTTTTGTATTTTTTTTATAATTGCCAAAACTTTTCATATTTGAAATTTGGGGCTCAAGTTGTCTTTAAATTAAAAAGTAGTATTACCTAATTAATAGTATGGCTACAGAGTGTACAGCAATTTTAAATAGCTTAGTAGTATTTTGATTAATACAGAATCTATTTAAATTTCATTTAATAAATAAAATTTTATTAAGGTACTAGTCTATTATAAATAAAAAATTATTTTTTTCACAATTCATATACTAGAGTCCTATACTAGTGGTATAGGACAGTGAAAGATTATTCATTTATGAATATATGTGAAATATGTTTAAATTTTAACCTATTTGTTACTGGTTCCTGACTAGGACAAGGAGGCAATTAAGGGGGGATTATTAGAAATGGCCTGGCCACCCTGATGGAGGACTTGCCTAGTCCTTCAGTGTTTGGCAAACATAATAGCAGGAAAAAGTATTTTAGACCATTTCCCTATTCTCTGCAGATTTTTTTCAAATGGGTTTCATACCTCCTTTTTGAGAAGTTTTAACATGTTTCATATTGATCATTTTTAAAATCTATAAAAACCTTCTTGTGATATTCTATTTATAGATTAGATACCAAGAAATGGTAAGAAAACAAAATCATAAGTTTCTATGTTTTTTTAAATCTGAAAAAGTGAAGAAGTTATGCTTTACTAATACCATATGTATATTTAAACTAGCAAATACATATGACGTACAGAGTAATTAGTAGTAGGTATATGGATATCTTCATTTTTTTAACCAATTGGAGTATGTAATTCAAAAATAGTAACCATGGTGTAATAGGACTTCCTATAAAATTTCAGTACTCTCTTTTTCTTTGGTTTTGTGTTAAGAGAAGGCTTTATTACCATGCCATTTGCAGGGCCTTGAATAAATCACACACAGTAGTATAGGTTTACCACACTAAAACTACCATATTCTTGTACTGATTAGATATATTTGGTTTTAATTATAATACTTTAATAAGGCAAAACTAACTTACTATTGTTATTCAAAGGAATGTCTCAGTGTAGACTTCTTTTTGGATTTTGATTCCAGCAATAATTGATTTTTTTTAAAGATTTATTTATTTATTCGTATAGAACTGGGATACAGGCCAGAAATGCAGAAGGTGAGAAGATTCACCAGAGACAGAGTGGGGTGCAGAACAGGCAGATCAACGAAGTACACTACTGAGAGGAGCAGTGGGCGGGTCAGGAGAGGTCTGCCTCGCCCTGTGGATCTCATCGGGGCAGTCAGGGATCGAACTCTTGGGGAAGTGGCTTAAGCTTCTTTGTGCTGTGCTTTAACCCGCTGCGCCACCAGGGAGGGCCAGCAATAATTGATTTTATACACACTCAGTGAAGATTTAAAATAGCTGTCGTGATGTTAACCTTATATCAAGGAAAAAGACACTCTAAGGAGTCAATAAATTAGACATCATCATAACTAGTAATAAGAGAGTGTTTATTAGCATAGGCTTAGTTAAATATAAGATCTGACAACTTGTGTAGTAAATAGAGCCTGGAAATTATGAACTGTGTTTTGTGTAACATACTTTTGTGAAGAGAGATTTTTTCTGTTTCATATTATGGATGTCAAAATATTGAAAAAAAGATGGAAGTATACAACTTCTCATTAAGTACAATAGCAGTTACTTTGTTTTAGCAAACTAACAGCATCCACCAAATGGAATTAATGATTTTAGACCATTACATTGATGGTCTTGTTGGAATTTAGTATTAATATTAATATTTTAAAATAATTTAACTTAGAATTTTCTCTTTATAATTTTGTAAGAGCTGTAATCTTAAAGGGGTCACATATACTTCGGTATCATACAAATACTTTAACACTTGGAACAAGTGAAAATTTTTTAAATCGGAAATGGTCTAGAATGTTTCTAATGGTTTTAGAAACAGTGAATAAAACTATGTAGCTAGACTTCAAAACCATTGTAATATAGTCTGTATCTTGACATGATTTTCATTTATTATTCACATATGTAATAATTTTATGCTATATTGATTTATGTTAACTGAGGTAGTATACTTATTTTGAGTCTCAAAATTGTATGTAGAAAAAAATGTTGATTGAATTTATAATTTTAATCTTAAATTTCTACTTTATTAACATAGTATCATATCTATACAATAAGGTTGTATAGATAATTAAATAATTATTTCCTTTTAGAGAGTGAAATTAATCTTAAATGAAAAGCATGACCTAAAGGAATAGGTTTTTTTTTATATTGAGATTTTGAGGTCAGTTCACATTTATTTATTAGTGGCTCATAACAAAAAAAAAGATGTGATTGACAATAACTAATGTAATATGTTAGTAATGGAAGCTAAGTAGTAATGTAAATGAATTTTCTTGAGTTATTAAAAAATGAGAAAATATGTTTTCCATTTTAAGAAGAAATTCATAGAATTTCACCATTCTTGAGTATGAATAGTAACAGCTGAAAATCTGATCTTTGAATGTGGCAGGGTTGGAACCATTTCAAAATAGATTTCTAGCCAATTTTTAAGAAAAATCACAATGTTTCCATTTTGAACTTTAATGTATTTGGAACATATGCAGTGGAACATTTTCTTCTTACTGTCGTATGCCAACTAATTCCATATTGCACATTAATTTTCTCCTTATGTTTGGGAAGTTCAAATATATGATAAAGAATTGCTTGATTCATGTGCACCAGTTTTGATGGTAAGGTCAATATGAGAGGCTTTTTAAGGGAGCTTTTGCCATTTTCTTTTAATGAATATATATACAAAAAATGCAAGTGTTTCATTTACTCAGTGCATGTTTATTGAATACTTATTGTATTCTAGTAGCAGTCACTAAGCCTGAGTGATCAGCTGGTCAACAGGATAGAGCCTTTGTCCTCAGAGAGTTTATGTTCTTATGGGAGTAGTAGCAGGAAATCACAGGGATTTATCTGTAGAAATTAAAACATATAGTGGGAATAGGTGCTTTAGAGATTGGAATGATATGGGATTTGGGAAGTGATATGTCTAAATTAGGTCATTAGCCCTTAAAGTGGGAAAAACTTGGCATTTTCCTGAAACAGAAAGAAGATCGATAGGGAAGGAACTTAGGGAACATGGGCGGTAGAGGCTGAAGTTAGGAAGATAGACCACATTTATTAAGCCTTGTAGACAGAACGAGTAGCTCCACTTTTCCTCTTAATTATAATGGGGAATGCTTGAAGGGGTTTATGTTAGGAAGTTTAGTGATGTATTTAAGGTTGATCATTCTGGCGACTATAAAGAGAATGAACTGTCAGAGCATGAGAGTTGAAGCAGGAAGCCATGTAGAGAGTTATTTATTCCGGCATCTAGTTTCTGTGTCTTAGGGAGATGGTCTAGAACCAGTGGGAAGTGATTGTATTGGAGATGTAACACAGTGGTATCATGATTGTCCATGGATGGATTGATTGCAAGTTATCACAATTAAACATTTGGAGTTTTGACAGTAAAGTTCTTTGGAATATCATAGTCATGTGAACTCTGCAAGTCTTAAGAATGTCAGATATTGGAAAGGAGAGTGGAGGTCCTTTCTCTTTCCTTTGCTATCCAATACAAAATAATAATCTTAGGATAAAAATTTAAGCTATTATTAGTAACTTTAAATTCTGCAGATAATTTCATGTCTGAGAGTTCATATTTCTTTAATACACTAATTAAAATTATGTAAAAAGTACTTTTTGTTATTTTTAATGAAGAAAAGCGCACATGCTGACTCTATGATGTAAATAAAATAGATCTGTTTTTATCTTCTTGGTTTTATTTAAGTAGTATATTTACTCTGCTTTTCCCCCAGTCACATTGTGCTGATGCTTGCAGACGACATGGCATGCAACCCTAGAAATCCTAAACCAGCTACAGTGTTCAGTCATAAGAATATGGAACTAAATGTATACGGAGATGATGTAGAAGTGGATTACAGAAGCTATGAGGTAAATTATTTAATTTAGTGACATTTTTGAAATGGAATTATGCTCTAAAATGGTGATCAAATAAAAGTCAGTCTTTTTCTTCAAACTTTGTGTAGTGTTGATATAATAATGTCTCTAGGGTTCATATTAAAGAAAGATTAGATGAATAAAATTTATTACAACATAAACATAATAGTCACGCATTTAGGAATAGAACAATTTTATGTTGACTTCTGTATTAGTTTTAGTAGGTTACTGGTATCTGTTCTTTTACAATAAATGTTATTTATTTTTCATATTTGATATAAAATTCCAAGTTTTGCATTTATAGTAAATATATTAATTGTGGAAAATTAAAATGACAAAAATTCACCCATTTCTACTGCTCACAGATAAATTTTTTAATATGTTTCCAGATTTTTATTTGTATATGATTAAAAGCGAAACTGTAAATTTACAAAAGTGGTGTGTTTTCTTCCCTTTTTTTGATTTATTTTATTTATGCATGTAAGAACTGGGGTGTAGACCAGAGGTAAAGGTGGTAAGAGACAGAGTGGGGAGCAGAATAGGCAGATCTACTGAAATACACTGCTGAGGGGAGACTGGAAGAGGTCTATTGCTCCATGTGCTGCAGTGGCTGGCGATTGCTTTATAGTGCTGGGACTTTAATCCCTGTGCCACAAGGGAAGCCCTGTTTTTCTCCTCTGAAACTTCATTTTAAATTTAATAGATGGTGAATGTGTTTGATTTGAAGTCTTCCTTGATGAAGTCTTTCTTGGTAATCCTTCCCCTTTCACCATGCCTTCCAAAAATAAGAAACAGTTTCTTGTGTTTGCAGTCCTATTGTTTTTTTATTTAATTAAGCAATTTTTTTTTACATCACTCTTCATACATTTTTCCATTTCAGTTTTAATTCCCATGGGTTTCTCACCACCACTTCACCTGTGTGTCATCGTCATAGTCTCATGTCCTCTTACCACCCCAGTTTTTATCCCATTCCCTTTCCAACCCATACCATGTCTCTGGTTTATAGTTGTTCGTTATTCTCATTTTTTACTTCATTACATTTGCTTCTCTCTATATATTTTTTTCCCTTTTCTTTTCCCCCTGATCCCTTACACTCCTGCTATGAGTGAAACCATCTGTTATTTTTCTTTTTCTTTCTGGCTTATTTCACTAAGCACAATCCCTTCCAGCTCCATCTATGTTGCTGCAACAGGCATGAGTTTATCTTTTTTTGATTGCTGAGTAATATTTCATTGTGTATGTATACCATGTCTTTTTAATCCAGTCATCTACTTTTGGGCATTTGGGTTGATTCCACGTTTCCCTATTGTAAATAGTGCAGCAGTAACCATGGGTGTATCCTTTGGGTAGATACATATGAGAGGGATTGCTGAGTCATATGGAAACTCCATTTTTAGCAGTTTGAGAAACCCTCAAACAGCTTTTCATAGTGGTTGTACCAGTTTGCATTCCCACCAGCAGTGCAGGAGAGTTCCTTTTTCTCCACATCCTCACCAACATTTGTTGCTAGTTCCTATTTTGAAGCAATTTTAAAAGCATCTTTAGGTCTCAGGCTGTAAAATCCTTGAAGACATGACCAATATATGTCTTATACCTATGGCCCTTTGACGGCATGCAGAAATGTTTGTTCAGTGATTATATTTGGGGGACTTTTACTTGTTTATTTAAACATTATTAAATGTAGACCAAAATTTACTTGTTGCTTGCCAACAAGAAATTCTGTTATAGCACTTAGCATATTGCTCTATTTTGAGGAAAGTATAAATCAAACAGTTCACACGTATGCATGCACACACATTTACATAACCATGATGTGGGAAAAAGTTAACAAGAAAACTGGATAGACTTTTTGCATTTTAAATGTAGATCTCTTTAATATATGATTTAGCTGTTAAGTTTAAATTGGCATGATACCATTTATAACTGTAAATATGCTTTCAAAGAAGCTATGAGGTCCAGAAACTTCAAGTGGGAAATCTGACTTAAACCATTATAGTTTTTTTTAACATGTTAAAGATACCTCTAATGAAACAGGTAATAAAGTACATTTTAAAAAAATCAAAGATAAGTAATTTGTGGCATTATTTATGGACTTATCTTTATGGTTTCCTTTTTATGATTTACCTTTCTCATTTCAGCTGGAATTAAATAAGTAATTACACAGATTAACTGTAATCATTATACCATATTATTCAAATTTTATTGTATCTTTATAACAAATTGAGTACAGATTAATAATTTTTGCGCTTTTGGTAATACTTTGCATAGCATTTACAGTTTTAAATTTAGAAGTAACTTATTTTTTCATAGGTAATATGTGTTCATTTTAGTTTTTTTAAATGGAAGCAAGGTTACTTTGAGCTATGTATTCAAATATTTAATTGACTACAACTGAAAAAAACTGAAAAATGTATTTCATTAAAAATATTTCTTTTTGTTTTATTTTCATTTTTATTTATATTGAGCCATAGAGAAAGAAGTAGGAGTGTTTTGAAAGTAAAAAAAAAATACTAGTTTCCCCAAGTTTCTTCTATTTTATGTTTTTTTTAGGTAACTGTGGAGAATTTTTTACGAGTATTAACTGGGAGGATCCCACCTAGTACTCCTCGTTCTAAACGTCTTCTTTCTGATGACAGGAGCAATATTCTTATTTATATGACAGGTAATCTCAGATTTTAGACATTTAATAATGGAATATATTGTAACTTTTCAAAAAGAAATCTGCATGGAAAGAAATTTAAATACTCTAAATGATTGTTGGTTAAAAGTTAAATTGTTAAATAGTTCTTTTTCTACAATATGGTATTAACTTGAAATGATATTTGAACTATTGCTGTCCTTTTTCTTCTTATCTTTTCTTTTTATTGACTATCCTAAGAAAACTTGCCACCTTTTACTTACATACTGATGTAGCCTTTTTGACTTCAGTTTTTTCCCCATTATTCTTTTCAGTGAAATGTTTAATAGAAATCACAAATCTGTTCCTTTTTCTGCTTAACTGTTTAATCTTTTGCATTGATTGGTTCTCAAATTTAAGTGTGCATAATGAGTACCTGAAAGAAGATAAGAACTTTTCCTAAAATTCTGAGTTAGTTTGGAATGGAGTTGGGTTTATGAAACTGCTAATTAAATATATTCATCAGGTATGAGCGATGGTAGTCTTTTCATTAAACTTTGAGGAATATTGGTGATGAAATACTAATATAATTAAGATACATTAACTTAGTTGTATCTAATACATATTATCAGTTATTCAATTTCGGTTCTTAAACTTTTTCTTATTATCTGCCATACCTTTGATCTCGAGCTTCTAACCTCACTTTTCCTATCTGATTATTCCTTCTCTTTTTAGTCTTAGCTCAATCGTTACATCCTTCAGCGATTTTTCCTTTTAAGTCTAGGGTCACTTATGGCTCCAGTTGTCTGAGACAGTCCTAGTTATCCTTGTTTCCAACCTGTCCCATTATTACAGTCTTCTTTATCCCTCAGAAGTGTCCTGGGATGAATGATACAGTTTACAGTTGTCTTTTCATGGCAGCGTCGGCTCTCTTTGCACTACCATATTAATCCATAGTTTCTGTCTTAGTGTTTAATTTTTTTGTTTGCATAGTTACTGCTTCAGTAGATTTTGAACTTCAAGATGACACCTATAATGTGTTATTTATCCTTTTTAGCCACCAGTGGACTATCTTATGGTAGTATTCACTAAAATGAGTGGTGATCAAATGATAAATTTTTTTCCTGAGCATATTCCATTCAATGGATGATGGAACAGGTGCGGAATTAGATGTTGCTCAGCAGGACAGTTACTGACCCCCCACTTAGTGGCTTGCTTGCTTTATCGTGTTGCATTTATTTGCAGCTTTGATTTAATCAATTTATAAACTTTAAGAGAGTTAATATAGCCAGGATAATTTTCATTTTACATGACCTGAAAGTTATAACCTTGTCAAATAAGATGAAGTACTGTCTTGTAACTCAGTTTTATTTAATGTGCCAGACTAACGGTTTTAATGATATTTCCTCACCCCCCTCACCCCTACCAATGAGTCTGCTTGTACTTTTTCAAGATAATTCCAGTTATGGAAGAACTTCCTGTTGTCTATGGTTGTGTATGGTAAAACTATAATAGAGTGGCTCTGTTTTATAAATAAAATTTTTATTAGAGTATGTTGCATCAGTTGTTTCATAATATCCATGACTGCTCTCACACTGAAGTGGCAGAGTCCAACATCAGTTTTTAGGTGAGGACTGCATTTCCTAGTAGTACTTCCCTGTATACTTCTATGTTTTTTTAAAAAATATTTATTTATTTATGCATACAGAACTAGGGTATAGGCCAGAGGGTGTGGGTAAGGGATGTTGTGTGTGAGAGACACAACAACAGAGACAGAATGGGGAGCAGATCAGGCAGATTGACAAAGTACTGAGGGGGGCAGTGGGCAAGACAGGCAAGGTCTGTGCCACGTGGGTCACCTCCCTGCCCAGGGATCTAACTTGTACTGAGGGCTGTGGCTAGCTTCCTAATGTTTTGCTTTAACCATTTGCACCACCTGGGAAGGTCCTTCCCAGCATACTTCTAAGTAGACACTGAATAGTATACCATAGCATCAGCTCACGTCTTTAGCTCCTTTCTCACCAAAAATGTTTGCATGGTATTTGAAAATTTTTATATATGGGAATTCATTTCTGGTGTAATAATGGAGACAGTAAAGGAGTATATATAAGTGTGCTTTTCTAGAATTGAGTGATAGAAACACTCTTTAAGATTTATCCATATTTTTTATAGTTTACCATTCTTTAACTTATATGATAGAAAATTAAATATTTTTGCAGTATTTTATTTTAGAGAGTAAAATAGCAAATTACATAAAAATATTCACATCTAAAAGTATGCAGTTTACTTTAAAAGAAAGTTTCTGTTTGGTCTTTTTGACTTTTTCTACAAGGACATGGTGGAAATGGTTTCTTGAAATTTCAAGATTCTGAAGAAATTACCAACATAGAACTTGCAGATGCTTTTGAGCAAATGTGGCAGAAAAGACGGTAACTATTAAATATTTACTTTTCCTAAGATAAATTAATACCTAATTTTTCAATGATTCTTACTGGATTTTAACTTATTTCAGTCATTTGTTCTATTCTTTTAGATTTATGTCTGTTGTTTATACTGAATTGTTATGTTTAAAAAAAATTCACAGCTATTAAAGATCATGAATAGGTAGTTAATCTTTAAAATAATCTTGCAGGAACTACAAGTCCTACTAAAACCAAGTTCCCCATTATGTTGGGGAGATAATGAACATGTTTATTTTCTAATTTATACCTATTCCTACTTTTTTGCTCATTCCCTGACCCTCACTGTGATAGCAGTACATTCTTTCTTTCATAGGAAAAAGTGCTAATTATGATTAGCATAAATACAATTTACATTAATGTTGAAATATTGCTAATAAATGGTAAGCAATCCTTTATTTGAAAGTTGGCATATGAATTTGAGTGAGTTTAAGCTACCAATTCACTGTTACCCTCTAAACATGGCATGAAGGGGAACCTAATGCTTATTTTGTCTTCAAAGTGTATGGAAATATCAACGTAGAAGTTATTTCTAGGTACTAGCTGTGACTCAGTCACAGCCTACATTTATTGAATGTAGACTAGGTGCTGGGTTCTGGGTTTTAAATGTGTTGTCTAAGGGGCAGATACTGTTGTTATTCCCATTTCTACAAATGAGTAAATTGAGTCACATATAGATTTAGTAACTTACCAAACTACCCACTAGTTAAGCGCCAGCACTAGGCTATACACCCCGGTGGCTGATTTTAGAGCTTGCTTTCTTAGTTGTTTTATTGTGCCTTCTACCATTGGCTTGGATTTTATGGTTCAAGATCCCATGCTTTCTTTTCTAAGTGCAGTGTTAGCTGTTTACCTAGATCCAGTGTCTGAAAGAAACTGCTAAGGAAGCATACCTGTTCCCTGCTTTCAGCTTTACCAGCTAGCAGTTTATTCTAAAATACAGAGCTAATCATGTTATTCTTTCCATTAAAAAAGCCTTTGGTGGCTTTTTGAAACTTCTAAGATTCAAATTTCACATGGAATACTTGACAGGCTGACAGTGCCCTCAGTTTGAAACTATTTCCCTATCTTTCCCCTAGGTTTACTGAAATCGTAGTTATACAAATAATATTCCCTTTTTCCCAGAACACTTGTATTTTTTCACATTTGTGCTTTTTCTGATAGACTTTTTCCTTTGCTGGAATGTGCTATTCTTTGTCTGTTAGATAACATAACTAGATAACAACTCTCACCCCTCATTGTCCACCTTAGGCATCCCCTTTTCCTGACCTGCTTTCGTTTACAGTTCCCTCTGTTCTTTTCCTGTGCTCTGGAAATTCCTTGACTTGCTCATAATCTAGTTCTATAAAGGCAATTAATTGTAATTGAAGGTAATTAATTGTTTTATCCCTGGAAGAATGTCAGGAACATTATAGGTTCTTAATAAATACTTGTAACATTTATACCACATTCCAGTTTAGTTAGATGGATGTGTACCTTGGTCCAGTTAGTAAGCTCTTTGAATATGTTGGCTGCATCACATGTATTTTTTTCCTGGCTCAGTTTCTAGGTGAGTTAGGTACCAAGTAAGTCTTTGTTGAATCGAATATTCATTTAGATGCTGCATCATGTGCATAGATAAGGGAGGGGAAAGAGTTGGGGCAACCACTTTTTTTTTTTTTCCAATAATATAATAGTTTATTTTTGCATCATTTTGTACCTTTTCCATCGGGACAGCCACTTTTTAGCACACCTACTACGTGCATTGAGATATTTCCCTGTACACAATTATACCTTTAATTTTCTAGTTTTTTTAGTTTTACCAGGTTTATATTGGGAATTATGCTGAAAATTCTCAGGTTTTTAGCTAATGAAACATTAAGATAACTTTAACATCTTACATTATGAAAGTATTATAAAACATTAGCCAGTGTATAATTAATATATGATTCATGTCAAAGATAATTATCACTTTTCTTTCAGCTACAATGAACTACTATTTATTATTGACACTTGCCAAGGAGCATCCATGTATGAACGATTTTATTCTCCTAATATAATGGCTTTAGCTAGTAGCCAAGTGGGAGAAGATTCACTCTCGGTATGTGTGTTTTTTTTTTTTCTTTTTTGGTTAAGTGCAGTTTCTAAACTGCAGCTCTCTTGGGCATGTAGCTATTTTTGAAATCACATCTGTGCTTTATGAATATACCTAATATTTTTAATTCTAATACTTTTTAACACCTTAGGAGGAAACTTTGATTACAGTCTAAATATTTTGTTATAGTGGTGTTGTTTTAGACAGAAAACATTTTTTTTTCCCCATAGCATCAACCGGATCCTGCAATTGGAGTCCACCTTATGGATAGATACACGTATTATGTCTTGGAATTTTTGGAAGAAATAAATCCAGCTAGCCAAACTAATATGAATGACCTCGTAAGTGTTTACTTGATTGATTATAACCCTTAGATATATTAATTTTAATGAAATGAATGATGTATGAAGTCTCTTTATAACCTAGCTCTTCAAGGTACTGTTTCCTATAGAATGATGATCTTTTAAATTGCTTTGAATTTCCTTTTGCAATAGTCTCTCTCTTTTTGCCCCTAAGAGACCTAAAGCTTTAGCCTCATTAACTTGCTATTCTTTGGGAGTCAGTCTTTTTCTCACTCATTTGCCTTAGGCTCTTTTCTCTACCAGAAGTGTACTATTTTTATATTCACAAGTTGATATTCTACCCTTTCCTTGGGAATCTAATCAGGTACTTTTCTTCCAGGAACTCTTCCCATATTGTTCCTGGATAGAATTTATGTAAGAGTAATATAATAGTCTGTTCTTATTGAACAGTGATTTTTTTCATGATTATGAACATTTTTCTCATTTTTAATTTTGTAGTTTCTGGAAAATCAGGATCTTCTCTTATGTATTTTTGTGTACCCTGAAACTTCTAGAAAGTGTTTTCATGTAGCCTGTTGAATTTTGTGCACCTTTCCTCCCTGACTTTTCTATACTGGTTAAATATGTAAATTTTAGTTTAATCTATTTTGAATTTGGTAGTCAAAGCAGGCATCAAAAGAAGTTTGAAACAACAAGCTAGATTGGATAATTATGGTGCGTCAATGACTTTCACTCATTTTTCCATTAATTTACACCTGTTCATTTAGTCACAAGCATCTGGTGTTTTTTCTAAGTGCAAGGCACTATCTGAGCCCTTAAGAGTTAGACACTTCCCTGTCTCGTGGTTCTTAAGGCTTAGCATTGCAACCAGTTTTGCATTGATCTCCTTTGTTATACAGAAACCTTTTATTGTGTGGAAATTTTTCTTTTTTTAAGATTTATTTATTTGTACATACAGAACTGGGGTACAGGCCAGAGGCTCAGGGGCGGCGAGAGGCTTCACCAGAGACAGAATGGG
>NW_004567109.1:46049673-46146842 GCF_000260355.1 Condylura cristata | reverse complement strand
GAAACTATTTAGTTTTTTAATAAACATTCTTCACTGATGTCTTGCCTGCCTACCTCCATTCTTTGAATTGAATTATGATTATTTTGATCTGTTTTAGTAAGAATGATCTGTTAACTTTAAATTTAGTAGCATACTGATTTGACACATCTCTAGTAATACTTATTTTTGGTTGGACTATTGTGTGTTTTGTAAAATTTGTTGAATGTCATCTGTTCATGATTATCAGAGTTAGAAGATTTGGTGGTTATTCCCTTAAAAATTTATGGTGTCTGAGTTGAACATTTTTGGGTCACCACTTAATTGAAATCTCTGGACCTTCTGATAATATTTTTTCCTCTGTGAACATACAACTTTTGCTATGTACCGTTATTATGCTAATAGTATTGCTATGTATCTAATTGCTGGTACCTAATAAAGTACCAGCTGGCAGTATGATGTTAAGCAAATAACTTACTTCCTTGAACCTTAATATGAAGTAGGGATAATGAGTTTTTTTAAAAGACTTACTTGGGCCCTCCCTGGTGGCGCAGCGGGTTAAAGCACTGCACTACGAAGCTTAAGCCATGCACTACGAAGCTTAAGCCACTTCCTCATGAGTTCGATTCCCGCCTGCCCCGGAGGAGTCCACATGGCGAGGCAGACCTCTCCTGACCCGCCCGCTGCTCCCCTCAGCAGTGTACTTCGTTGATCTGCCTGTTCTGCTCCCCACTCTGTCTCTGGTGAATCCTCTCACCCTCCGCATCTCTGGCCTGTACCCCAGTTCTATATGAATAAATAAATAAATCTTTAAAAAAAAATAGACTTACTTTTATTTATGCATGTAAGAGCTGGGCATAGGCCAGAGGTGTGGTAGGGGTTGGGGGATGTGAGAGGATTCACCAGAGACAGAATGGGGAGCAGAACAGACAGACTGAAATACACAACTGAGGGGAGCAGCGGGCAAGGCAAGAGGTCTGCTGTGCCATATGGATCAGCTCCCTGGCTGGGGATTGAATTCATGTTGCAGTGGCTGGCAATAGCTTCATAGTACTAAGACTTAACCCCTTATACCACAAGGGAGGCCTAAGGTAATAATTTTTATAATCACTCAAAGTTATTATTTGGAACCTTGTGGTTCATAAGTGAAAGCTCTCTGTTTTCCCTGGCATACTCTGGTTGTGATGTTGGTAATTACCTTTGCTGGTAGTCTTGTTGCCACAGGTGGGCAAGTCGTGACTAACAACCTGTAACAGTTTTCTTCATTTTTTCTGACCTTCTGCCAAACTAATTGTCCTGCACATCTCTGTAGCTACTATCTTACTAGGGATGTTCTTAATTACCATTTGTAATCACCTTCTTCTTTCAAAACATGGTTTGATACTTTGCCCTCTCTCTTTATTCCTACCTTCAAACTATAAGAAATTTGTCCTTTTTCTGAAGTAGGGCCTGTTAATTTTTCTACCCTGTTATACTTACTCATTTCTAACTAGTCTCAAAACCTTGAGCAAGATCATATCTTATCAATCTTTGTATCATCTGTGAAAGTTAATAGTATGAACTACAATGACAGAGACTTACTATGAGTTGCTGAGTGAATGAATATGTGTCTGACATTGGTAATTCACTCATGTGGAATATCAGGGATAAGATTAACAAACTGCTTTAGGTTAGGTGAGCTGAAAAATACTCTACTACCTATTGCATTGTGGGCTGGGTTTAATAAAAATTGTATGGCTCTGCAGGCATGGGTGTATTTATTGTTTTATATATATTTTCAGTTTCAGGTGTGTCCCAAAAGTCTGTGTGTGTCTACTCCTGGACACCGTACTGATCTTTTTCAGAGGGATCCTAAAAATGTCCTAATAACTGATTTCTTTGGAAGTGTACGGAAAGTGGAAATTACAACAGATACTATTAGTCTGCAACCAGTTTCAGGAACCATGGAAAGCAGGTATTAATGTGAAATTATTATTTGAATAGAATATTTTGTTCTCACAATGTATAATTTTTATGGACAGTAATATTAAAAGATGAAAGTTGGTGCTTGTGAAGATTATACAGTTTTATATGATCTTCACTTTATGTAGGCCCCAGTTTTTCACATTTATGAGATAAAGCTATGATTATTAGTAGGAAGGCAAGAGCATGATTAGGATTTTGTGGTAACTCCCATGTATGTTTGTAGTGGTATGATACATATATATATATAAAACATATATAAAGTCTTTTAAACCATATATGAACCTTTTTGTAAAAGGATGAGTATATAAAAATATGAAGCTATATATATATATATATACATATATACACATATCTATACACACATATACACGTTTATATATATATACATATTTATATATATGTGTGTGTGTGTTTAACTAGTGTATGTGCTATGTGCTGTTAACTGTTCTGTTAGAAGGTATTAATGATATTAAATGATGTGACATTGAGTAGGGAAGTTGGCAGCCAGATATTTAGATATTACATCTGTCAGATAAACACAAAAAGGGCAGTGCTGAGAATCCGTAGTTGCCCAAATACATACTTCAAACTATGAGTTAGTGTTTTCATGTTCAGAATTTCTCAACGTTCCAATTATCTGATTAATTTTTTGACTGCCATGTATTTTGGTTCTTGAGTGTGGGTGGTTTTATAAATTGGTTCATTCTTCTCTCTGGCTTTCCTCTATTGTATTCTATTAATCTTGAACTGTTTATTTTGAACTATTGTGAATGTGAAGTTGGCCCCGTCAATAAGTACCACTGTTTAGAATTTCCTTGGTTGCTTTTGATAATTCATAGAGAAGAGAAAAACAGAGGAAAGAAAAATTGTTATGTGAGCAAGCAGATCATGCATACATGTAGTGTGTGTGTGTGTGAGAGAGAGAGAGAAAGAGAGAGAGAGGAGAGAAAAAGAGAATGACAAACATTGATGGTTGGTATGAATTTCACAGCAGGTGGCACACAATGCCTTTCTTTTCCCTTGACTTAACCCTGTAAGTATATAAGATTCACTTTTACTTAACCAGCTATAAACATTACATCAATTTCCTTGATAGTCTATTTTTTCCATGTATCACGATATTAAATATGTAATAATTGTGCATCAAGATATGATTTTACTGGAATTCTACTGTTACATATTCTGGAAGAATGGAAATTTGTTTCAAATTATCTCTGTTATCAAAAGTAAAAATTGTTGGTGCTGATGATTATCTCGATTTGTTTTCAATTTTGAGAAAATTATTTTAAGCATCATAGTTAGATACTAGACACTTGAATTAGAGCACCCTCTAGTGTTTATAGTTTATTTATTTAGACTCGTTTATAGTAGACAGCCTCATAATTTCTGGTATACTTTATCTGATTAATTTAGGAGAATTAGATTACCAGCATGCTCCAGGAACTTTTCCATTGATTTAAAAATATTATCTTTTTGTATATAGGTGCTATTTCTATGCAATATGAATGCCAATTGGAGTTTGGAGGACAGTGTTTTCATAAGAGATGAGATTTCCAAAAAAAAAAGGCATTTGTGGGCTAGAATACATATGGTTGTTTTTAGAATCTTGGATTAAAAATGTCAGTACAATTAGTATTACTAAAATTGACAGCTGTACATATATTAAGGGAAAACACAACAATTGATTTGGATTGTTCCAACTTTATACTAGATTAAAATTGACATATAGAGAATTTATAGTAAATAAAATTGACTGAAGCAGCTATATGATATAGTTCTCATGTCTTCTGAAACTTACATATAGTCATAGTAACAACATTGTGTCTTACTGTATGTGTTTCTAATTGTGTTAATATTTTATAAGAATAAATGAGGTAAAATAAAGACAGTGAGGTAAGCTTAACATATAATTGATTCTAAACTGTATTATAGGCCAACTTTTGGTAAGTATACAGACAAAAACAACTTGCCCTCAAAGAATTGGGTCTGCTAGAATATAGTTATAGACTGATGTCAGCATTACTCAGATATCAGTATGCTAATAACTGTATAATTTCCTGTACATACAGTATGGGAAAAAATAGCCTCCTGTTTGTGGCTGTAAAAATATAGGCACATTTTAGTGTAGTGGAAATTTAATTTTTTTTAGCATTGTTCAAGATAAAAGAAAATCCTAAACAATATGAGCTATAAACAATCAATCTAGTCAACTAGATGAAAATTTACTTTCTGTGAATTTTTTGCTTTAGGCTCTAACTTGATTCTATTTATGATTTTTTGTTGTTGTAATTTTTATTCTGCTATACTAGAATTTCTCTCAAGTCTGTCCTTAGCAATTAAACATTTTTGGGTCTAGCAGGAAATTTGAGGCTGAACTCTTTTCTTATAGATTTTTAATAGACCTCAATAGATGGACAAGTAAGACTCATCAAAATCAGACTGTATTGAGCACCAGAGTAAGACTCTTCAAGGAGTGGTAAGGAGTTTTTTTCTCCCTCGAGAGGTAAAGATCAGAGAATTACTACCCCAGTCAGCATATTTTGAGCCTTTCCTGAAGATTTACACACTATATAATACATTTAAGAAGGACTTCTGGGTTGTAAATAATAGAATCCTACCTGTGCTTATTTTTTTTAAGGACAATTGTTATACAGATACTCTGTGTTATATGGAATGCAAGGGCAGGTCCCACTGACGGGCTGGAATCAGAACCAGAAATCCATCAGAAAAGCATCTAGTACATTTTTCATTTTGTGATTTTATTCTTTTTTCTTTCTGCTCTGGTCATATAGAGGATAGGATGTGTGCACATTATTATTCTGGAGATTTAGGTTTCTTCTGCTCATGATAAAGCCCAGCCAGAATGAACTTGCTCATTTCCTGTAAGCTCCCTGGAGGGCTTCATGATTATCTCAGCTTGGGCCAGATACCTGTCTCTGGTCCAGCTGTGTAGCAGTGGTGATACAAAATTATGTTCTCCTATCCCATGCAGATAAGATGAATCCTAAAAGGGAAATTGGGAACTAAGCAGATACCCCTAATGATGTTTTCATTGAATTCACATGATGACTTTTTGAGCAAGTTAGTAAACTGAGACTGAGAAAGGTTAAAAACAGCCCAAAGTCAGTCATTTAAGAAATGGCATGGCCAACATATAAGTTCAGAAATACCTCATATAGATAACTTTATAGTTTTTATAGAGTACTGTATACATATACACATATGTAAAAATAAAAATACATACAAATATATACATATTCTTTTTAATTTATCCTGAGTTACTTGGCATACTTTTTTTTTAAAAAGGACATGAAACATAGATATTAGCTCAGTTAATTATCACAATGTAATTACTCAGTGAACCACCAAAGAAAGAAATAGAACAATGTTGGTCCAGTGGAAGCTCTCCTAACCATTTTGGTTTTTCCCACTCTCTACCTTCTCACTTCTCAAAGTTAACTGTTATATCAACTTTTATGGAGTTTACTTTCTTTCTCTTCATTTTAGTTTTTCTCATGCTCTTTGTTTTAGTTTTCTCACATAAGTACATATTTCTAAACATGGTGTTTTGATTCTTTTGCTGTTATTATGTTGTTGGAACTTAAGTTGTATACAACTATAGTTTATTTTTTTGAGTATTAAAAACTTGAGTTCTAATTTCTTTATTCATCCTTTATGGTGTTTAGTTCTGAGTTTTAACAAAGCACATTCATTTGGATAATCATGCCAATCTGTCATTTCAGGAAATTTCCTTATATCCCCTTTTATCAAGTTATTGTGTACATGGAAACCACTGCTCTATTTGCTACTTTTTCCTGAATGACACATAGATGAGATCATACATTCTATTTATTTTTGAGTGTTAACTTCTTACACTGACAATGCATTTCAGATTCTTGTCTGTTATTACATATATCAGCATTTTCACCCTTTTATTGCTGAGCAGTAATCACTAATAATAAAAATAAAAAAGGAACACATTACTGATTTTTTTAATATAGTTTATTCATTCTGGTACTGACATGTAATTTGCATTGAATTAGCTTGTCCATTTCTGAAGAAGCCTTCTGATAATTCCTACATTGACTGTTTACTTGAGGAGTATGGACACTTTAGCAATACTGAATTTTCTAACCCATATACATATTTTTAAATTTGTTTCAATCTATATAACTTCTCTGCATTGTTTCATAGTTTTTAGTGCATATGTTGCCACATTTTTTCATTAAATTAATTCCAAAGCATTTTTATTTTGATGCTGTTTTAAGTGATATTTAAGCAATTATGTTGTTCATTGCTCAAATAGAGAAATGCAATCATATTTATATTGGGTATGTTGTATATTGTTAATTAGTTCTGGGGCAATTAACTCAGTCCAAATAAAAATGATGGCAGATCTTTTTTTTGGGTGACATTTTTAAACTGATTCTAAATTCTTATGGAAATGTTAAGGATCTTCTGTAGTATTCATTATATCTTTGAACATATGAATTCTAGTCTATTTATAATATTTTCTAGGAAGTTAATAAAAATTTATATATATTCAGTAGGAACATCTGTTTAGGAATTGGGCAGAATAGATTATGAGAAATATGAAAGTTGTTGATAAAATTAATCACTAAAACTTGCTTATAATAAATTGATGTAATTATGAACCAAAGATCACCAATATAGTTCAAATAATAGTTGACAGGATTTCTCCCCTACTTTTCTACATACTGCTATATTTTTCAAAGTAATTAATTATGTACATTATTATTATGTATTATCTTAAGCATCTTATATTTCATACTGTTGTTTATAATTGTTAATACTTCAGTTATTTAGGGACTTATTAAAGTAGGATTTCAAATGATAAATTAGGTGTGATTATTAGATTTGTAAGACACTGAAACAGACAAGTTATCCATTTTGTCGCTGCATGCATATAAATTTTTTATTGCTATAGTTTACAAATAATGTGTTAATTTCATGGGCAAATTTTTTTTTTAAGATTTATTTATTTATGCATACAGAGCTGCTGAGGGGAGCAGCAAATTACACAGGAGAGGTCTGCTACTCCATGTGAGTCACCTCCAGGGCCAGGTATCAAACTCGCAGTGAAGCGGCTGTGGCTAGCTTCCCATTGCTGTGCTTTAAGGCATTGTGCCACCAGGGAGGGCCCTCAAGGGCAAATTTTTAAAAGCAATTTATTTCCCTGTGTACAACTAACAAAAGATGTGCATTGAAATGGTCTATGGCTTAAGAAATTAGTGAATATAGATATAGGCATACAGAAGAAAAAGGTGCTTTATCCCTTTGAATAAGTAAAAGCTCTCTGAATATAAATTAATAAATATAGTCTTCATTAGGTATAGTAATTTACAACTGATGTTTATTATTTAAAGTTTTGTCAAAGTTAATTTAATTTTAAACACCAATAGAAACTAAAAAAATCAATTGTGAGAAGTCTAAAAATGACATTGTATTATTAATGAACATTAGAACCTAGTTGAGATGTTTAGGGAATAAAATTTTCAATTATATAGACATTTTTAATATAGAAACATTTACAATTTCTAATAATTTTTCAACCTATGTTCGGTGACTTCCTTGGTCTCCTTTCTAATTGAAATTTTGTCATTGTAGTGGTCAAATTAAGCTGTAATTTCCTAAATGAGTTTTAAAAATCAACTCTTTTCCCCATTACCTGATGTTATAAGAGAATATTGTAGGATAATAATAAAGGACAGAGTCGTTGAAATCAATCAGCTCCTGAATTCACAGCTTTTGTCATTTAATAACTGTAACCCTGTACAAATCATTTGACTTTTTGGCACTCAGTTTCTTCACGTGAAAAGTGGGAGTAATAAACTCCATCTCATAAGGTTAAAAGAATGAATTTTCATTTTGCTTATAAAACTCTTAATTCTGTGCCTAAATTTAGTAAAGTGCTCAATATTTTTATTATCAAGAGAATATAATATGCACAAGTAAAAATTATTGCCAATTTTTCACCTTTTGCAAAAATTACTTATTTTGGTTTTGTTAATCTACCAATAGAAACTGCTAATGTTGTTTCATATCTGGAGGATTCTTGTTTGTGGTATTATAAAGAACTGGGAAATTGTCTTGCCAGAAGATGGCAGTAGAATTACATATTTGTAGGTATAGAACAATCACATATTTTTTAGTGCAGAGGATGGAGGTAGGTTGTATCTTCAAATAAATCATGATATTTCTTTTTTTTTTTTAGATCATTGAAAGGAGAAAAAGTCTTTTGATACTGAACTGTCAGTTTAAAAGAAAGTGTTAAAAATTTCTCTATATATGTAAATTGCTATTAATAAATGTAATGTGCAATGTTGGCTAAAAAAACAGTAGAGTAATAGGAGTTTTTTTGAATTGCTACTCTTCTGGGATATTTTATGAAATTAGTTTATATGTTAATAAATATTTGAGAAACTGAAGGTCCAAAAAAATTTAAGATCTGTGTGTGGGTATTATTTATGATTAACTAGTAATGAAGATAAAAAGGCTTTTATTTATAATTCATCAGTGGGGAAAACTGGATTCAATTTTGAAAAAATTGATTTATATATGATGTTAGGATTGTAATTTAGATAAAGCAAGAGACAGAAGACATTTCATATTAGTAATATAAATCTGTAATCCCACTTAAGAATTTGCCATTTTTATTGAATTATGACATACCTTGTTACCTGGTTTTCAAGTATTCTACAAGTGAAATATTGTGAAATATTAGTGCCAGAAGGAACTACAAGGTAATGTGATATAGTACAAAGAGTATGGAGGTGAATGGACATGCCTTCATTGGGTTTATTAGTTCTATGCTTGATGTCTTCAGGCACATTATTTAATGTCTCTGAAACTCAGATACTTTATCTGTAAAAGGGTGATCTCTTCTGTCTTCACAGTTATTGTGAGGATTGAAGAAAATATGTACAAAATGAGCATACTTTGTCAGTGCCCTTTTTAGAGCTTGAATATGAAAATCAGCAAGCCAAACTGATGTCTTTTCTTCAGTGCAAAAGAGTAGGAATGTTACCATCTTTGTTTGCTGTACCATATCTATTTAATAGCCTGATTGTCATTTTCATTAGACATGCCACATATTGTTCCTTCTGACAGGAATTACTGTTAACCTGGCTTTCTCATATTTATCTGCATTGATTTAAAAAAAGCACACAAACACAACTTTATTTTAGTACTTTATGCCTATTTAATTGTTTTTAAAATCTTACTAATAATTGCAAATATTAGTTCATATTGCAGGCTATCATAAATTTTGGGGTATTCATTCTGACATCATAGTACTAGCATTGAATTGACTATAGCTTTTATTTAGGAGATAATGTACCTGGTAAAGAACAGGCTGCTGAAGTCTTTGCCAGAAATATCCTTCATGACTGGTAACAAATTTGGGGCACAGTTGTTAGATTTGTTAGAATGCTATGATTTTTCCCATGGCTAATGAACAGTTTGACAATTCATTAAAAATCTTTTAGTAAACCCAAACTATACCCAAACTCAAGCAAAAACATTTATGTGAGTTTTCATTAAACCAATATAGTAAATATTTAAGTATATTTTTATAGAAATGTAATAAGTGAACTCCTACAAGATGACAGGTAATTAAACGTGCTTATTTTGGGAAACCAAGATGATGATAGAGCAGGTTCCTTCCAGTTATTTCCTCATAAAAATAAGGAAAAAAAACCAGAAGGCTGGAAAAATTTTTGTTTGATTTTGGCCATGTTTGTAATATAAATAGTAATTAAATATTTATGTGAAAAAGGTAACATTATATTTGTTATGAAACAGACTTATTGACAGTTTTCATTTTAGCTACAGTGGTATTTCTCCATTAACATTGACTATTAGTCTCCATCTTTCTTTGTTTGAAATTCAGATACAAAGTTTTTGCCATACTCAGTAATAGTCCAGACTTTATACTTTTTTTAATTTGATGAAACTGTCACATACTTTCTTAAATATTAATTAAGCATACAAAGGTAAATATATCCAAATGTGAGTTGTTGAATTAATTAATTCTTAAAATTTCGATTAGGGAAGCATGTAGCTAATACTATGTAGTGGCTTCTCAGTAAGATTCACCAGTTTCATTTTAACTTTATTTGATGGAATTAGCTTCTGATACAAATGTCTTCTATTAATGAGTTCTCAAAAGTGGAAAATAAAGAAAAATTAGTGAAATATAAGGATATATTCTCATAAACCAGAATTGGCACATAGGTGTGGATGCTGGATGAAAATTAGTTTGCACCACAAGTAAAAAGCTTAGTTTGCTTTGTCTGAATAACAGTGCCAGGCAGAGATTCAGATACATGATGAGTGGTTTAAACTAGCTTGTATTAAAATTAGTACAAATAATATTTTAAAAGTTTGATTTATTGTGCCAAGTATACCTATATTAAGAGATGCAGTAGGAATATTATTTTTTAGGTATCTTTTATGTAACTTAAGAATTGTATGCTTTAGTACAATCTTTGCACTTTTTCTTTAAGGTACTAAGGCTGGTAATAATGAGCTCTATGGTGAGATATATTTTTCATGTAAATATCCAGAATTGGGATAATTGGATCATGTGGAATATTTATTTTTAATTTTTTTTGGGGGGGTAATCTCCATTACTGTATCTGTAAAGGATGTAGCATTTTACATTACTACCAACATTTGCAAGGTTCCCTTCTTTCCACACCCTCTCCAACACTGCTGTTTCTTGTCTTTGAAACAATAGCCATTCTCACAGGGTGTGAGGAGACATAGCTTGTTTTGATTTGCATTTTGCTAATAATGAGAGATGATGAGTATCTTTTCATGTGTGGGTTGACCAACTGTGTGTCTTTGTTGGACAAGTGGTCTATTCAGATACCCTGCCCAGATTTTAGTCAGGGTGTTTGTTTTAATTGCTGAGTTTTGAGTTCTTTGCGTATTTTGAATAGTAGTCCCTTGTCAAACATATAGTCTGCAGTTATCCTCTCCTGTTTAGTAGGATGCCTTTTCATTTCCACGAAGTTTTCTTTCCTACACAGAAACATTTAGTTTGATGCAGCCCCATTTGTTTATTTTTGCTAACACATCTCAAAGGCCAATATTAAGACTATATCATCTCTGCTTTTTTTTTTAAATGTATTTTTTGGTTTCTAGCCCTCCATCCAATTCTTTAATTCTTGTTGAATTAGTTATATGAATGTTATTATTATAATGCTCTAGTTCCTTTCTTTTCAATATGCTGTCCAATTTTCCTAATACCATTTATTGACTTTCCTTTCTCCCTTGTAAATTCTTGGTCTTTTTTCATATATGAGTTGTCTACATGTGTGTTTGTGTGTGTGTGTGTGTGTGTGTGTGTGTGTTTTCCTCCACAGGTCTCACTCAGTTCTGTTCTATTGTTCTGTAGGCCTGTTTTTATTCTAATACCAGTCTGTTTTAATGACTGTCGCTTTAAAGTGTCATTTGAAGTCAAGAAGCTTGATGCTTCCTGCCCCCATACTTATTCTTTTTCCCTTAGCAGAGTTTTTACTATTAGGGACATTCCTTGTTTCAAATAAGCTTCATGATTTTTGCTGTATTTCTGTGAAGAATGCCATTGGGATTTTGATAGGGATTCAGTAGGTTAGAAGTTTTCTTCTTTTCAGCACTTTAAACATGTCATTCTGCTATTTTATGGCTTCCATTGTTTATGTCAGCATAAATTTACTGAGGCACCAAAGTAAAGAATGGAAGAAAGAAACACTAGTTAAAGGCATACTAAATTTAGTAAAGTGGGATAAAAATATATGTATACGTGTGTATGTATGTAAACTAGAGGACAGATTAAAAATATTTAAAAAGATAATGAGAAAAAATGTTTTCCAAAGAAATGAAACACGTCACACTCTAAAACTGTAAATTCAGTCAACTTTGCTAATCTTAAGTAGGAAGAATTCAAAGGAAACCACAGTTTGGTACATCATAGTCAAAATGCTGAAAAATCATAGGCAGAGAAGAGTTTTAAAAGCCCACCAGAGAAGAAAAGGCACATTACTTTTAATGCTGACATAAACAATGGAAGCCATAAAATAGCAGAATGACATGTTTAAAGTGCTGAAAAGAAGAAAACTTCTAACCTATAATTCTATACGCTACAAAAGTATCTTCCAAAAATGAAGGTAAAATACAGATGTTTTCAGACAAACTAAATAGTGAATTTGTTGCCAGTATACCTGAGCTGAAATAAAAACTAAATGGAGTTCTTCAGCCAGAAATAAATGATCCTAACGGAAAACAAAAAAAATTCAGTAAGGAATCTCGAGAGCCAGAACAGATAAATACATCATTTAGGATAATGGAACATTGATGAGAATAAATAAATAAAAACAATCTCTTGTTGACTTAAAAATATTGGTAGAAATAAAATATATGACATAATACAAAAGGCAGGCAGATGAATAAATTGAATTAAAGTTAATTGGAATAATTAATTTTGTTATTGGATAAATGGTATAACCAGTTTATTAAGTTAAAATATCCAAGGTAGCCACTATCTAGTGGTAAATGTATATGTGACTATCATATTGCTAGAGGATAATAGGATTATTAAGATAGTTGGTTAATTCAAGAGAATTATAGGACAGGGGAAGGGACATCAAATAGATGGGAAGTTTAACATAGAGTAGGCATATCACTTTTTACATTAAATATAATTGGACTGAATACATTGTTTGAAAAGCAAGGTGGTCATACTAAGTTTAAAAATAAAACCCCAAAATGTACTGTTTCACATGAGACAATTTCAGTCTGAGGACACAAAAATCACTTGGACTGGTACTGAAGAAATACTTTAGGGGAGAAGTAAGTGACCTAACTTCTGGCACTAAATAATTGCATTTCCACTGTTGGGTCATAAGTTAATGTGACCTTAGTTCTCTTGGGAGTTAACTTTAGGTTCTCTGCCTCTCTTTTCCCTGATTCACCATCATCCTTGTGCTTCTTCAAAGTAGATAATTTCTAAATTATGTTTTAATATCTTGCTTCAAAAATTTTTCATTTGATAATTAGAAGAATGATGATGCTGAGGGCTTAAAGGTGGTGCATCTCATTTCAAGGACGATCATGATGCCTTAGGTTGTCTCATTATTGTCTTCACAAAAATATTCTTAGTAACTCTTGGAACATTATGGAGTTAAATAACATCTTGTATCTGTCTCCATTGGCCAGAAATTTGAGTGCTTTTCTCCCTTGGCGTTTCTAAATGTGGTGGTATGTCATAGAATGCCTGGTTTGTCAAATTCATCTTGCAAAACAATATTTTTTTGTCAGGTACATAAATGCTTGGGCATTTTTAACAGTGTAGTTTAGGAGCGGAAGTTTTTCTGTCCTTTTGTTCCAACAAGATTGTAACATAATTATCTTGATTTCTTAGTATGTACTTTTAGTTTTAAGTAGTTCATTATGTTCAAGAAATTACTCTAGTTTAGCTTTGCCTAATGGTCTATTTTTGATATTTAGAAAATTTCAATCATTTGGATTATTCTAGATGATGTATTTCAAATTGTTAATCTTAATTCTTAGTTTCCATTGGTATTTTTCTGTTTTCCTGGTTGGGTCTATTTCTAGTGTTTGAAAAGATACTTGACCTTTTACCTACATGAAGTTACGCCATTTTACACAAAAGTAATGTAATCTAATAATTATGGCATATAGAATAAAATTTCACCTCTTTCTGAATCAGAGATGGTGGGAATCAGTTTAAGTCAATGATGGACATAGTAAGTAATTTTACGATGTTATTTCAGGAGTTCTTAGATAGTAGAGAGGAGAAAGATTATTAAGGACATTAGATAAGGATTTTTAAAGAATACCTTCATATATTTTAGAAGCTTAACAGCAGTATCTTTGTTACTTATGCATAAAATTTGGATAATATTTTCATTGTGATGGATTGGAAATGGTAGCATCACCATATTGGATCCAACATTGTTTCATAGACTAAACAAACTTTATTTCTTACATAATGCAAAGTTGGTAAAAACTGTTAAAATAAAAAAAAGAAATATGATTTTCCCATGCAGAAATTGCGACGTTTTTATTTAAGTAAATCTTAGTGGAAAATCTTAGAAAGAGATATGTTGTATACATGGACTACTTGATTGGATCTCTGGCTACGGAGTGTTTGAAAGAGGAGACTTAGGAACTGTGGATGACCTTAGATGACAAACTTGGGTAAGCAATAATTTTGAGAGAATTGCTGAGGATTGGGTGTGTCCCAGGCTCATTGATGGTAAAGGGAAAGAAAGGAGTGGAAGATAAGGGGATCCAATTGGATCAGTATTACCTAAAAGAAAAGAGAGACAAATTCTGGCCCTACTATCACCACAAAAGTACCACTTATTAAGGACTTTAAACTTCATTTTAGCCAGGGTATTCTTGAACAGAAAAACCTCATTAGACAACTTATCTCCCTTCTTCTCCCCTGTCACAAGATTGCTTGCTATGCTGAACTTGAAAGGAAAAATCCCAAAAGCTGGCATCAGTCCAAAAAAAACAAAAAAACCCCAGACTATTGAAATAAAAACTTCTTAATAAATTAAACATATGTACCTGTCTATATCGACCAGTACATCTATATCTATCTGTATCTAAATCAGAGAGAAAGAATGAAAGGAAAATAGGAAAACCAGAGAGCAGAAAAAAAACCTGAAACACCATACTCATACGAATAACTTATATTAAACAAGCAATTGCATTATGAAAGGACACCATGAGTCAAACATTCAAAAACTCACAATTGAAATGGACCAACAACGGGAATATTAGGAAACAGGAGCTGACTGAGTTGGGTAAGAAATTGACAAAAAGACAGAATCATTTCAGAAATGAAAACTAAATTACAAGGTACCTGAGGAAGATAGATATAACTAAAAGTTCAGTAAGAGACATAAGGAATCAAAATGAAAAGGAGTCAGGAAAATGAAACTGAAATAAGAGAGATAAAAGGATCAAAGAGAAAGTGGTAGAGACGATTCAATATATTTAGTTCAAGACCTTGGAACTAGGAAAACAAATGGAAAGTGAACAGAAATAATTTTTTAAATTATTGTAAAACAACTTTTGTGGAATAAAGGGGGGGTTTAATTTCCATATTGAAAGGACTCTGCCTATCAAGACAAATTGATCTATAACTGATTTTTTAGGTATATCTTATATCCTACTAATAGATCTTAAAATAAAAGGGAAGGGGGGTGCCCCATAAACACCTCCAAGCCAGAAAAGAACATTTTTAATTAAAAATTAAAATGGAAAAAAATCAACTTTACGTTATCCTTCTAGAAACAGACAAGGCAATAAAGTAATGAATGTTTTCAAGAAATTAAAAATGAGTAAACATTTTATTTTATTGTGAAGTATTATAAGTAAAAACTCTTACATCCATAATGATTTCATGATTACTTGTGCATTGCTCTTAGTGCAACTCTGTCTTTTGAAATCTTATGTTTGTTATTTTGAGAAGTGACAATTTTTGAAAATATTTTTTCTGTTTCTCTTCATTTGGGAATTTTTGATATTTTTAATCTTAATCTGCACTCTACATTTTATCCTATATTGTGTTTGGTATATATTATATCAACTCTGCATCATATTGTAAATATTAAAGTTTTTTCTTTATAAAATAACCTCAGAATTATTGTATCTATTTTGTTTATATATTCACTCAGCAAACATTTATTGAGTTTTAATATTTCATGGTAAAAATAGGCTAACCAAAGAAATAAGATGTGCTTTTTGTCACCAAAAAGGTGAAGGATGTGAATAGGTGTGTCTAAATAAATGATTATATTTACAAGAAAAATAAAAAAGGGCTTGGTAGTTGGTCCAAACAGAAGCAGAATGGAGAACATCAGAAAATCACGAAGTTGCCATGCCCTTTGGTGGGAGGCCAGTAGGTGGATATGCTGAAACAACAGATAGGCATAGAGAGGACTTGCTGGTGATGAGTCTTGACTGTAGTTGGAACTAGGTTTTGAAGACCATGAAATACTTTGACAAAAAAGCATACCCTAATAAATGGTTGTTTAAAACATTTTAAGTCTTACTGTAAAAGACAGGCTCCAGGAATAATAGATTATGTTAATGAATCTAGTTTCATAGTAATTCATTTCATAGTGAGTCAATGCAGTCTGATTATGTTAGCTAAAAATTACCATTAGGTGGCTTTTCATAGATAGTTACTGCATAGATTATTTTCAAAACTTAAATATACATTTTAATATATTTCACATTTGGCTTATTTAAATATTTACCATATTTAAAGGTAGTCTTAACTTTGTATTTTTAACTTTTATTTCCAGATATAAAGAAGACCAGATGGATGAGGAACTAATAGAACCTCTGAAATATGCTGAACAACTTCCTGTAGCTCAGATAATACACCAGGTTTGCTTTCTATTTAATTCTTTTGAAAGAAACAAGATTTTTAATCTCTGAAAAGTAATTGCTTTTGTTAGCTTTTTCAGAATCAATGTGCTATAGCTGAAAGGCATTCCAGGCCATCTAGCCCTATTTAGACTCCACCTATTACAGCTGGAAGTCTCATTCAAAGCACAATATTAAAAGGCTACTTGCTGTGTAACAGTAGAATTCTTACTTACATAAAATACTGGGTAAAACCAGAATTTTCTTTTCTGCATTACTTAACAACAAGATTTAATTTCCGAAAACTTTTCATTTGAACCATTATTCATAGTACTTGTTAGTGACAAGAAAAAAAGCTGAAAATATAACTTGTGTAATTTTTTGGAGTAGCTGAAATGAAAAAACAGTGTTTCCCTACTCCTATCCCACCCCATTATCAACTCTCATAAAGTATAATTCTAAATGTCATGTTGGCAGTTTTTTTCATTTTCAATTCTAATAACTCTATCACCCCTTCTACATAACTATAACCTAAGAGAAGTCAGTGTGGTAAGTGTTTAAACTTACATTTTGTGCTGTGATATTGATAGCATATAAAATCTGTCAGGCCAGAATCTAAGGATTTTAAATAGTCTGTTGACAGGAGTTACAGTTTTTAGATATACCAGGTTTTTCATAATCCATAGTTTATATGAAACATTAAAAGTCCTTAAGTGTAAGAATTTCTCAGAATTTTAATGAATGTTATTAGTGAGTCTTTCTACATGTCTTACCAATCAAAGGAATTTTTATTTATCTGATATGATTAAAGGTACCAGTTTGAACTTATTAAAAGACGTAGACTTTTACTTTTAAAATACTGACTTTCTAGACCTTTCCATTGACATTGAAGTTTACTATTAAAATTCTATGAGAATTTACCAAAAAATGGTCAGAAATCTACTCCTTTGGGAAGCTCATCTGTGCTTGGTAATCAGGTCCAGTTTATATGTCAGGAATTCCCTGGTGTTGTCAGAGCTTAAATGACCTAACAGCCTGCAAATGTCACATTTAAAATTCTGTCTTCATGCCTGACTCTCAGCATAAATGAATTAAACAGCAGAGCAGGCAGCAAGTCAATATGTTCTTAACAGTAAGAGTGAGCAATGAAACAGTTTGTAGTTTGTTTAGAATAGGTAAATAGAATCTGCCCAGAACAGTTCACCTAGAGTAAAATCTGAAACAAGAAGCAAGAATTAACCTTTAAGATAGTTGACCAGATGAAATGTCAGTATATGTTTATAGCATGAAGGAACCAATAAGCTATGGTTTATATAACAACTGCATTTTGTTATTATACACTGTATGAATTCAAAGATGAGCATTTTTGACCCTGGTGAACATTTTTATGATATTTTTGGCAGTATAGAAAGTTTATAAACATTATAATTAAAACTCTATAGTGCTGGATTTTACAAATTTTTTATTTTTTAAGATTTATTTATTTATGCATAGAGAACTGGGGTACAGGCCAGAGGTGCAGGGGCAGTGAGAGGATCCACCAGAGACATAGTGGGGAGCAGAACAAAACAACTGATGAAATACACTGCTGAGGGGAGCAGCAGGCGGGTCAGGAGTGGTCTGCCACACCATGTGGATCTCCTCCAGGGCGGGGATTGAACTCATGCTGAAGTGGCTTTAGCTTCTTAGTGCTGTGCTTTTAACCCGCTATACCACTAGGGAGGACCCACAAATTTTTGATTTTTAGAAATTTTCATGGAGTGAAAACAGGGTAGGGAAAAGCACAAGGGACTAAGGTAATGAACTGTGTGTGATTTGGTGATGGGAGAACTATGGTGACCACCCCTGAGAAAATAAGATTATATATTGTCCAAAAATTAACAATGGTGTAAGAAAAAATATTTGATCAAATTTTTTTAAGTTTGCATATTAGTGATTAATTTTCTATTTTTTTTTTAAAGATATATTTATTTGTGCATACAGAACTGGGGTACAGGCCAGAGGCGCAGGGGCGGTGAGAGGCTTCACCAGAGACAGAGTGGGGAACAGAACAGGCAGATTGACGAAGTACACTGCTGAGGGGAGCAGCGGGCGGGTCAGGAGAGGTCTGCCACACCATGTGGTCACCTCCGGGGCAGACAGGAATCGAACTCATGCGGAAGCGGCTTAAGCTTCTTAGTGTAGTGCTTTAACCCGCTGCGCCACTAGGGAGGGCCAATTTTCTATTTTTTTATTGAGTAAAATTAATTCTATTGTCAAGGTGTACTCATGAAGGGCCATTGTTAAACCAGATTCTTCATTTCTTCCTGTTGTTATTTTCCTTTATTGACAGTACTACAACCTTGGCACTAACCATCATCTTAAATGGTTTTTATAAAAAACATGAAATGTGTTGCTAGAAGTTCATCTGTAAGTGGATATTTGGAAGCAATAAAAAAAAAAAAAAAGAACATTTTCCCTAAGAGAATGGTAACATATAAGATAATTAGCCTCAGACAGTCCCACAAAAGCTTTCTAACCTGCATTATTGCATTATATAATTAACCTCTACCTGTAACTTTATTTTTCTAACTGTAACTATTTTCCCTTTATTCTTATGTCATATTTTACCTCTTCATATTTTGGAAAATGTCTCATATTTGCTTGTATTTCTAGGGATTTTTCATTTCTGGATATTCTTTTTAGCATTCTAACCTTTTGCAATATAGTCATCTCTGAGTATATGGATATCCATTTGTAGTAGTAGGTATACTGGCAGAATTTGAGTGTAGGTCTGTTAAACTCCAAAGTCCATCCTGTTAACTACTATGTTATACTCCTTTCTGTGAATGTTATAAAGTTCTCTATGTTCTATAAAGGAATCTTCTCCCCAGAAAATTTGATCAATGTGATGTCAATAGATGTAGTACATATTCTGGTTAATTGACACCATATTTTGGAAGAACTAAGAATTAGTTCAACATTTATATAAAAAACTAGACTAATAAGAATATATCCTCTATGTAATGTATTCCTGATTTTCTTCTCCAATCTAATTGCCCTTGGATTCCTAATTAGGGTTTGAGTTAAGATAGAGGTCAGAGGGGATGTGGATGTAAAAAGTGATAAGAACGGGTGCTAAAATTAAGCTTTGTTTATTTTAAAATTTTACCAAATTGACTTGAACGAAGAGAACAATACCTATTCTATGGTCACCTTGTCTGAAGATCCACATTTTTGTTCAGCAACCTTAAGGTTTTAGTAGACTTTTGTAAGCATCAGTAATTAAAAACAACCAGACAAACACACATTTCTTTCACAAGTCAAAGTAATTTAGAGTTCATCACATTTCGAATGCAACCATCCCTAAAGAATATTAGACATTTGACCCTTTGTATTGCCTTGAATATTAAGATCTCGGTAGTAATTAACTGTACTTCCTTTGCATTATAGCTTTATCTTAGCTACTAAGACAGAGGCCTTTCCGAAAATTATTTGGTGATTCTTCATAGGAAATACAAGACTTTTTCTGTTTTTAAAAATGTTGTATATAATAGTAAATAATGTTACTTAAAGGTATATTTTATAATGGTTTTTCATTTACTTAAGAGATGCCATAATTGAATTAAAACATTGGCTCCAAGCTGAATTTTGATCCTTTAAAAATTTATTGTAATTTTGAGAACTTGTTTGAAAGTTCTTTTTTTCAAAAAAAAAAATTATGCATATGAGAGCTGGGGTATAGGCAGATTTGCAAGAGATTGAAAAGATTCACCCGAGTCAGAATGGGGATCAGAAAAGGTGGTCCACTGAAATACACAGCTGAGGGCAGCAGTAGATAAGATAGGTGAGGTCTGTTGTACCATGTGGATCAGCTCCCTGGCCAGGGATCAAACTCATGCTGCAGCGGCTGCAAATTGCTTCATAGTGTTGAGACTTACCCCCTTGCACTACCAGGGAGGCCCCATTTGTAGGTTCTAGTGAGGGAGCACCACTATTTATATACCATTTGCCGCGCCAGCACGACAGCAGAGATGGTCTGAGCGAAGGACGTCAGGATTAAAACACACACTTCATGGTCAGCAAGCAAAGGCACACTTTATTCTTCTCTCCTTCCCTATTTATACCCTTCAGCATGGAACCTGGGGCTGGGGGTAGGCGGAAGCTCTCAGCAAGTATGTCAATAACATGCTAACATGCCACAATAACATGGGAGTCAAAGAACAGTCACATAAACACAAGGTAGCAAACACAAGGCAAGAACACTTCGTGCCTCCTGTTTTTCTGTTCTAGCACCCTTGGCTCATTCTTTGTTTCCACACAACAGTGTGCATATTATTCTGTGGGAGAGGTGGGAAGGTCTGTCCAGGCAAAGGACCCAACACCCTTGAACCAAGAATGGTCCCTGTCTATTTGGGGAAGGCTGTCCTCTTGACACAGGTTCTGGAGGTGCTCATGTGGAAGGGCAAGGGAAGAAGGGGATACCAGCCTACTAGCCAGATCAGCTAAATCACCTTGAGGGGTGGAGGGAGAGGGGGACAGATCTCACTCATCTGTGAAATATAAATAACAAAAGATATATTCTAACGAAACAAATCTTGGACTTAATGAGAAATTTTTTGGTTACCAGAGGGAATGGGGTGGGAGGTGGTTGGGAGTCTGGAGGAAAGGATGGGAGAAGGAAAGGAATAAGGTATGGTTTGGTGGAGTGTGAGTGGAATATGTGTACATATGAAGGAGTAAAAATGTAACTATAAAATCTCACCAAAAAAAATTTTATTGTAGTTTTGTAAGGGTACAAATTTCAAGTATGTTTTTTTTTCTGTATTTCATTATATCAAATTGGATCACAAAGCTTCTGATGTAGTCTTGAGTTTTGTAACTTATGGATGCAGTGTAGATAACAATATTAGGTGCATAGAGTGCTTTGGTAGAACATTGTTGTTATTAAATTAATGTTGATTTTCTGGGTGTTGAAGGAAGTAAGGAGATAGGTCCTTTTCTAACTCAAGGAAATGCAAAAGTGATGTGATCCTTGGTTAGTTCTCTAGCCCCATATTTGTATCTACATTTGAGGTGAAGAACCTCTAAAGGGAGAAAAAGACCAGTATACAGTGAAGAAAATAGAACTAGACAACTCATGCTCAGTGCATCCTGTGTTTCTAGTAGGAAGGTTTTAATTTACATCACAATAAGTTAGTATACTATTTAAAGTATAGAAGAAGGGGAAATATCTTGTCGCTTCTGTCAATTAGCTGTCATCATTATGACTATCTTAATAAACCTAAAACCAATAATCTACCAAAAGCATTACTAGAAGTACCATGGGAAAAAATAGAAAATGAAAACAAGAGCATCTTTTCTCATATAAATTTAGGAATTAGTTATTTGTATATAGATGTATTAAAATAGTCATCTTCAATTTTATGTTATATATTTAGCAGCAGTGAGATAGGTACTAGCAACAAATTGAAATAGTTTCACTGGGAGTTACTGAATCTGTCATCTAAATGGACCTGAAATCATTTTAATGTGCTTCCTGATAAGTTATCATTCATTTTAAAACTGATACATGCTTGTCAGAAAAGTCGTATTTTATATCAAAGGATCAATATCTTTGTTACAGATTTTTTACTTTCAGGATTAGTTATCATTTCATTGTACCAATCATTTTTTTAAAGATTTATTTACTTATGCATACAGAACTGGTAAAGGCCAGAGGTGCAGGGGCATTGAGAGGCTTCACCAGAGACAGAGTGGGGAACAGAACAGGCAGACTGATGAAATACACTGCTGAGGGGAGCCGCGGGCATGCGAGGTCTGCCACGCCATGTGGTCACCTTGTGGGTGGGCAGGGTTTGAGCTCACGCTAAAGTGGCTTTAGCTTCTTTGTGTTGTGCTTTAACCCCCTGCGCTACCAGGGAGGGCCCTGTACCAATCATTTTTGTGGGTAATTTGTGTATTATACTCCTGATAATTTTTGGATAAGTGCGAATTTCTTTCAAAAGTTAAATTTATTTTGGTCTGCATTCAGATTATTTATCAGTGTCCAATCAATGAATTTAAGTAATTTTGTTTGTATTTTTTACTTAGCAGTTACATCGCCAATGTTACAAACATTTTGTGAAAACACAATAATAAGCACATAACCTAATTTTGATTAAGAAATTCCTTCATTGACATACAAGTAGACAAACTTGTGGAACAAGCATGTTTGCTTTTAGGTAATTTTTTAATATATAGCATTGCTAAAGAGAGATGTAATAATGTAAATGTATGTCTTATAATACATATATACATGATATATGCATATGTATGTATGGTATATGTATGCATAATATAAATGTATATTAGACACTAATAAAATACTTTTCTTCTGAATAGTTCAGAATTGAATAGTTCAATTTACTATACCTAAAATTGCTTTTTATAAGGTGGTTTTAGTAAATGTTTTAACATTTTTTAAGACTTTTTAGACTTATTATCTTCCTTCTTTTAGTACATATGAGTTAACTGTCTCTGCCAAAATTTTTAAATAGTAATTATAATGACTTACAGATGTTAGCCGGCTTTCCTCAACTAGTATAGAAATAGAAAAGGACTGTTTCAGATCTTCAACTGTTTAAAAGACCTTGATCCCTGGGAAAGGTCAATATAAGCAGAATATAAGGTGTTTTTATTTTGAAAAGATGTTAAGCATTTTAAAAAGAATGCCATGACTTAAAGTGACTAGTTTTGTTGAAAATGCTTTGTCAAACTTTAGATAATTTGTTTGAAAAGGAATTTTAATGATTTAATTTAAACAGAGGGTTCTTCTTGATTTGTTTTTTAGACTATCACAAAAGAAAAGATGCCAGTTTTTAGACTTTGATACTTAAAACCATTGTGATAGTTCTCTTGGGGGATCCACATTATCTAAGTTATAAATATTCTACCTAAAACTAAGGAGTTTGTAACTTTTTCTTGAGGAAAGTTACAAAAGCCCATTGTTAATTTTTTTCCTCTCTTTTACCCCTTAGAAATAGTTATACAGCTGGAAATCGTGTGTTTTATTATTGATGTATTAGTGGGATATGGGTTTTTTTGTACTATATGAAATATAATCTAAATGTACTTTTTCTTCATTTTGAAGTGGAGAAAGTGTGATAATTAAGTAGTTGACCTTTTATCATAAGAGGGTATAAAATCATAAAGTAATGTAAGAGTATATTGATTTCTCACTGCCTTCACAGAATGGCATTTTCTCGGTGTTAGAGCATATTTCAGACCTTTTTCAGCCCATCCAATCCTTATCTCTCTAGGTGGCATCCTACCAAAGGTTGCCCAGTGAAGACCACTCTATATGGTGGAAAAGGTAGCCTGTTCTTTTTTAACCTGATTGTTTGAACAGTTTATTATATTTAATTAAAAACAATCTCTGTAGGTTCCATACCTCATTTTAGTTCTAATATTAAAGGCTACATAAAACAGATCTTTCTGGTTCCATCTGCCAACCATATCCAGGTATATAAAAACTTGTTACTTTTTTTAGTTTACTGAGATTTTGTCTTAAAGACATAGTGGAAAGCCTTTGAATGAGTCAGGACTTGTTTCAAACCAATTAATAGTTTTGTTACCTTGGGCAACTTAGTGATTTCTTTCAGTCTAACTACTAAATAATGTATGTAGAACAACTGACACATTCTTGATACAGAACAAATGTTGATTCTTAACAAAAATACAGTTAGTTGGCATACATGGATAGCCAGCAATTTTTAGAGTATCTACCTATTTCATTCTTTTTGTAAAAGATACAAATGGGAAACAAGAGGGGGAAAAATCTGCATAAAAATTCCAATTTAAAACATATGTATTTTTACATATTTTACATACACACATATATATTTCTACTATATAGTTTAAAATCATTAATGCTTATAGCCATAGGATTTTTACTTACTTAATTCTAATTTTTCTTCTATTTTATTCCAGAATTATTAGTTCTGCAGTTTGTTAATAGATTATTAAAAGGGTTTTATAGTACAGTGAGTTAGTGAATTGCTTAAACAAAGATTGTTTCTTTATTGTAACCTGACATGTGTTATGAAGGTGTCAGAGATTTAAAACACTGTTTTATCTTCCTTAGAGAATATTCTTTATTCCTATAATTTACTTGCCACTATAAATATTACAAAATCACAGACTAAGAAAATCACTCTTCATTTATGGGAGGAACATCTTTCTCCCACTTTCTTGATTCTGTGATTAGACCTTAGAGAGCTAAACTGACATAAAGTAAATTAACAGGAAAGTGTCCAGATTTTATTTAATATTTTCGTGTGCACATGGGACTCTGCATAAGGAAAATGAACCCAAAGAAGCAGTTAGGAATGAGAATTTACATATTTTAATAATGAAATCATAAATTTATGGAGAACAAATGAAATAAAAGGGCAAGTGCCTGGGGGCAGCAAAATGTGGGGACAAGACTAGGAAATACAAGGCGATAAGGGTTATTTTAATAGTTTTGTACAGATTCATTTCAGTGTTGACTTCCATTCTCCTGTGATAGGAATTTTCTTCTTCTGGCATAAGGATGGTGACTTTCTCATAGGAAATTTTATGATCTGCTTTTAGGTAGGAAGATGGGGGACAGAGAGCCCTTCTTCCATCCACTGTTGCTCATCTGTCTTCAACTCAAAGTAATCCATATGTCAAATGGATATATTTTGTGGCAATATATTCTAAATCTCTTGAGCAGCAATTCTCTTGGACCTGGTTTGGCAATCCGGGGCTGCCCACATGTCACATTCATCTTGCCACCTGTTTTTGTAACGTTTTACTAGAACATAGGCAGCCTGATCTTGTAAATTTTGTCTATGGCTATTTCTGTACCATGAGGCAAGTTGAGGAGGTGGAAGCATATTAGGGCAGAGATTGCATTGAAGGTGCACAAAACCTAAATTTTTACTGTCTGGTTTTTGCAAAGGAATAAAAGACCCCTGCTCTAAAACCTTGAAATAATTTCTCAGCATCTATATTTATGGAGATGACTAATTTATAAACTATTCTATGGACCTTAATTTTATTAAAGTAGGGATTTATCTATATTTTATAAAAATGTAAATGAGAACGAACTTTTTCATGACCAACACATATAAATACAAAGGAACTTATGTTAATATGTGCATATTACTACTACTAAACTGAAAGGAAGAATAACCATATGACAAGCCTCTTAGTCAGGTGACTTGGATATAGTAGGCATTCACTATATATTTTTTGAATTTATTATAGACAAAAACATCTAGAAAAAAGGTAAGGTAAAATAGAATACAAGGGATTCTTTCAAATAAAATAGCATTTCTGAATTTTGAAAGCATCTGTTAACTTATTAGGAAAATATGTTTTAATTATATTTTTCTTGTATAGGAAATTGATCTGTATAGAATAAGATGAAGAAAATGATGAGGCAGTATCTTTTTATCTGTTAACATGTACTTAAATATCCTTTACTACATAGATTACGCAAAAGTAAATCCTAGCATTTTAAAGGTAGCTGTTTATATGTAGCAATAGAAAAATACAAATTAGAGCATATGATCAGAAGAATTTCTTGCTTTCAAAAGATCAAATTTGCATATGTTTACAAAGATTTCTCCACTTCAGGTGCCACCCTGAGCCAATGAAAAGAAAAGACTGAGCATTCCTTTACTCATGTATGCTGCATTTGTGCTAGATCCTGCATAGGTAGAAAACTAACATTGCCCACCAATGTGCCTCATCCTCCCTTTCCTTTGTCTCTTGCTGGCAGACCAAATTTTCTTCCTTGATTTGATCTCCAAATGTAATACAGTATCCAGTATCTCTGGCCCATTGATCCTGTGCTTTTTATAGTTTTTCTATAATATCTGTGTGGCTAAGGGAGTTACCTAGAAGACAAGAAGTCTGGACATATTCCCACAGAAGAACTCTGCAATTTAGTTGTATAATGTGGTGGCTAAAGAGTGTTGACTTGAAATCAAACTAACCATTTTTTAGTCCTAGCGAAACCACTTACTAAAGTTTCTCATTTGCAACTGGTCAGGTTAGTCAATCAGTTTTCTCATATTTAAAATAAGGTAATAGTAATAATTATGTCATGGTGCTGTTGTAAAGATGAAATTTGATCATGTATATGAAGATCTTAGTGTGGAGCTTGGACAGCACTCCATAAATGATGATCATGATTATGGGTAATTGTGTAATTTTTATATCCATTATTAATTTTTCTCATCTGTAAAACAGAGTAGTCACATTATCAACTTTTATAGGTATACATTTAAAATTCTTAAAAATAACTCATGGCTTATGACATTTTTAAAAAGTGTTAAACATCATTGTCTACTGTTTCTCTTTAACTCTTGGATTCTTCCCTAGGTATTCTTATTGCTAAAGATTTGTTTTATACTCTGATGAAATCCTTTTCTCTTTCTACACTGAGTTTTTCTTCTTTTTCAAGTCTTTTGAGAATGTGGAGATTTTTTTTGTAGACGAAGAAGTATTTTTTTTCCCTCTTTGCTTTAAAGTTAGGTAAGATGTACTTTGTATCTTTCAAGACATAAATTTCAAATTTCTTACCCTAAAGTTATTCTTATGTTCTCTTTAGTATTGTGTGTGTGTATATATTTTTTAAAGATGCATTTATATGCATTCAAGATACAAGAGCTGGGGTGTAGGCCAGAGGTGTGAGAGGTGAGAGGATTCACCAGAGACAGAGAGAGGAGCAGGACAGGCAGATCTCCTGAAAGACACCACTGAGGGGAAGCAGCGGGCACAATGTGAATTAGCTAGCTCCCTGGCCAGGGGTCAGACTTGTGCTGTAGTTGTTGTTACCAGAGCTTCATAGTGCTTTGACTTAACCCCAGCAGCCAGGAGGTCCTCTTTAGTGTATTTTGAATGGATTTATAGCGATGTTCTTTCATTCTTTTCTTTCAATCATTTTTTTCCAGATTTCATCAATTTTATTGAACTTTCAAAGAAAACCCGTTTTGGTTATTGATATTTTCTTTCTTTTTTTTGTCTTCCCTTTCATTGAATGTTATCCTTTTTTCTTTCCTTTTTTCTTGTTTATTTTAGGTTTCATTTGTTCTTTTTTTGAGTTCTTCAGGTGGAATATTCTAACCCAAACATTTAAAATTATACCTCTGTAGGCATATTTTCTACAGATCCACGTTTCCAAATATAGTTTCATTTTTAATTAATTAAAAACATTTTCTAGTTTCCCCTGTGATTTATTTTTGGGTTATTTAGAAATGTGTTGTTTAGTTTCAAAATTTTGGGGGATTTTCCAATTACCTTTTTTTAAATTTTGATTTCTAGTTTTTTTCTATACTCTAATTTCATTACTTTAAATTTATTGTAATTTTTCTGGTGATGTAACATTGCATTACAACAGAAGTGTCAGGTGTGCCTTCACGTCTCTTGTGATATAGGTATTTAGTAAGATAGTAATCTTGTAGCATACATAGGTCTGCTATAGTGGAGATCTGTTGAATTCTCTCAAAATTTTTATTTTACTGGAAGATCAATCTCCATCTTTGAAAGATATTTTCACTTGATACATAGTAAGCGCTCACTTAGACTGGTGATTCTTTTCCCGGTTTTTCTTTTTCTTTTCTTCCTGTATTTTAATTTTGAATTTTAATTTTAATTTTGAATATACTGTTATTTCGATCCAGTATATTTTTCATTTCTATGTACCCTATTTTTCCTCTTTGGAAAACGTACATAAGTCTTTTATATATTCTGTTTTCCTTTTTGTGTTCATATTTTCCTTTATATCAACTTATAATAACTGTCTTTAATCTTTTCTATTAAACCAATCATTTCTTTCATTTTTAACTGATTTTTTTTTTCTCCTTGGTATGGGTCATATTTTTTTTCCTTTGCATGCGTGGGTTTTGTTTTTTTTTTATAAGTCTTTTGGTTCTTTATTTTTGATTTTTTATATGTGTGTGTGTATGTATATAATAGTTTATTTTTACATCATTTTGTGCATTTTTCCATCTCAGTTGTAATCCCCTTGGGCTTCCCATCCCCAATCACCCATGTGCCATCACCATAGTCCAATGCACTTCCTTCCCCCCACTGTTTTTGATCCCATTCCCCACTTTGGCATATAGCTGTTCATTACTATTATTATTTTCTCCCCTAGTCCTTTATACTCTTGCTGTGATTGAAACCATCTGGTATTTTTCCTTTTCTTTCTGGGTTATTTCATTAAGTATGATCTTTTGCAGCCCCATCCATGTTGCTGCAAAAGGCATGTGTTTATTTATTTATGTAATTTTTTGGTTGCTGAGTAATATTTCATTGTGTTTCATGTACCACATCTTTTTAATCTAGTCATCCACTTTTGGGCATTTGGGCTGTTTCCATGTCTTTTCATTTGTAAATAAAGCAGCAGTAAACATGGGGGTGCAGGTATCTTTTGAATCAGTGTTTTTTGTGTCTTTTGGATAAATATCTAGGAGTGGGATTGTTGGGTCATATGGAAGCTCCATGTTTAGCAGTTTGAGAAACCTCCAAACAGTTTTCTATAGCGGTTGTAGTAGTTTGCATTCCCACCAGCAGTGCAGGAGAGTTCCTTTTTCTCTACATCCTCACCAACATTTGTTGTTGTTAGTTGTTTGAAGATATGCCATTCTCACTGGGATGAGGTGGTATCTCATTGTGGTTTTAATTTGTATCTCCCTTATTACAAGTGATGTTGAACATTTTTTTTTTGCTTCCAGGTATTTTATGATTTCTGTTCTTATGTCTAGGTCTTTAATCCACTTCGAGTTGATTTTTGTGTATGGTGTGAGGTATTGGCCTAGTTTCATTTTTTTTGCATGTAGCTTCCCAGTTTTCCCAGCACCGCCTGGGTTTTTTTTATTGAGTGAAATTTAAAAACATTTATCAGTGATTGCTGGACTTTGGAGTTTTGTCTTTCATGTAGCAAGTGTTAGATTTTGTTCTAGGATCACTTTGATTCTTTTAAGGATCGATTTTTACCTTAATCAAAACATTATTATAAAAAATTATGTTAGTGGAGGGGGGAGTGGGGACGGGGGGGAGGTTGCTTTTTAGCTGTTTCAGACAGATCCAGAGTAGGTTTTTTGTTTTGTTTTGTTTTTGTTTTTAAGATCTCCCTACTCTCTTTGATTCTAATTTAGCCCCACTATAAATTCAACGCTGGGCATATTATGAGTACTGTAATTTGTTTGACCTTGTTGCATTTGTTATTTTGTTTTGTTTTCCTCTACTGGTTAGAGGTAGTTTCCTGGACACATGCACAGATTAGAACCCTGCCAAAGATTTACGCCCTTCATGCAGCTGCTCATGCGCTCTCTGGAGTTGTCTGATACCATGTAACTCCCCTCTTCAGAAGTCTGCCTTGCAAATCTTAGCCACCCAGGCCTCTCTGAATTCTAATCTGGTTTATCAGTTTAGCTAGACTCTTTGGGCTCACCCTTTTAGGTCTTTGGTTTGGAAATGACTTGGACAACGTATTTAAAGCAGCTGAAGGATGCTTCTTACTTGTTTTCATTCTTTCAAGGATCAGAAAACAGCTGTTAATTGTTCTATGTCTGAAAACCATTGTTTATTGCCTTCAAAGTGGGCAGGTAATACCTGTAGCATTTAATACTTCATAGACAAAAGCAGAAGTCTTCTTATGATGCCTCATAACAATCACAGGTAGATACTGTTAGTAAATGAATCTTCATTATTTATTTATGGCAATGAGGGGTTCTTTCATAAATAATAAAAAATGGATTTGTTTATTTAAAATATCAAGTTGCTTCACACATTTTAAAAAGAATATGTTTTAATTTCTCACTGTGGATTCTTAAATAGATAATTAAAATTCATTCTTAATTTTTTACTTGGATCATAAAATACATGAATATAAACTATTAAGTTAGTATACACTTGAATTTGAATACTGTGCATTTGTTATTTTCCAGAAAAAATAACACTAATAACAAAAATTGGTTCCTCGTTTCTATTCAGAGCTTATGAGACCTTGATGAGGATCAGAAATAGATAACATATACACACCCAAAGATCTGGAGTCTGTACACAGTGGAATACTTGCTAGTCAGCTCTAAAAAAAAGGTGAAATCTTGCCATTTGCAGGGCAGCATGGTAGAACTTTAAGGGATTTATGCTAAGTAAAGTCAGAAGGAAAAAGACAAATACTAGATTTCAATTTTAAGTGGAATTAAAGGAAACAAAACTACTGGACAAAGCAAAACAAAAATAAGCCCTTGGATTCTGACAGCAGAACTGAGGTTGCGGTGGGGAGGCATAGAGAAGAGGGCACCATGGACTGTGATAGAGAGTTATTAGTCCTCTGGGTGGTCAGCAAGGTGTGATGACATACCTGACTTAGGTGTGATAACCTAGATTGTTCCAGTTATATAATTGAAGAGATATGAAACTGTGCTCCTAAAACATTGTAAGCCAATGTTACATCAAAATGTAATGGGATTATATCCACACAATGACTCTTAGTTTTAATATAGAGATCAAGTATTTATTGGTTGTCAGAGAAAAAGAAATTAATTTTTACTGCCATATGAGAATAGGCTTCATAGAATAGATGTGGAAGAAGAGGAATTAGAATAGACTAGTTCATTTTCCATCTATTTTGAAACATATAAAGTTGATAATCTTAATCAATTATTCCACCCAAAAAAAAGTACCAGATGTAATGAATATCTTCATTTCTTGGTAATATAATGCTTATTTTTCAGTCCCAGCTTGGCAAGTTTACTTGTGAATTAGTTTTGTATTGCCATGTAAGCGAAAAACCTAGTAACTTAAAAACATTTGTTATCTCAGTTTCCATGGCACAGGCATCTGACCCACATGTAGATTAGAAATCTACCCAAGACTCAGAGACCCCTCTGCAGATCTCTGGAACTACGTGTCTGCATTTCTTCATTTCCAGTAATCGGCCCTACAAATACTGGCCGCCCAGAGCTCCCCGAATGTTAGGTGCAGCATCAGCTTTCTGCTTTGCTTTATACTATTACTATAATTTGAAGAGTACAAATTATATTTTATAGAGAGGATGTAGAGGAAATACTAATAAATAAATATACTGATATTTGAAAACAAACAGCTATTTTCTAAAGTAGTTATGACTGTAACCTTGGTGAATTATTCTTTTCCTTTCCTTAAAATATAGTTTAAATTTCTGATATGTACCCTATCGTTTAAGAAAAAAAAACCTGGTAATGTATTCTTTCCTTTGAGAAAAGAATTGAAACATTGGGAATTTTCCATCTGCTTCCCAGTTAACATGTATAGTTTTGAAAAACCTTAGTTTCCTCTTTTTTTTTTTAATCTAATTGTAATACTTAGATCTGTGCTCTGTTTGTTAACTGTTTTGAAGTTTTATGGTAATGTTCTTAGCAACATGCATGGGGAGACTAAAATGTCAGTGCAGTGTTGCTCAGCTACCTATCTTTTTAAAATTGAAATATTAGACATTTCAATAATAGGTAACCCTTAAGCTTTTAAGTGTTTGCTGATGACACATTACAGTGTTTTATGTTTGCTTTCACCTTCTGTTACACTGGTATTATGAAAGCATAAAAAAATATGAGTGTATTTAATAGCAATCAGAGTAACTACATTAAATAAGTCATTTTATAGGAAGCTCTAATATGGACACAAATGGAATTACAAACTATTCTCTATATAAACTTACCTCAGATGCAGCGATACCACAAAATGCAATAATTGCACCATCTGTCATACGATTGTAAGTAAAATCATTACAGAATGGCTGAAATATTACTTGTAGTTGTTTTAAAAATAGCAATATTGTCACACACCAGGAATATCATTATATAGATACTGGAAACACATCTCCTAATTTGGAAAAAATAAATATATGAAGATTCTTTTAGGTAGGCTTTTTCTTACAAGTTTTTCCTGTGTACTCCTCTACTCCTCAAAAAAGAATTAGAGAAATAAATACCTACTGTAGCAAATATACCTTCACCAGTATATGTAAGCACAGAGAAGAAAGTAAAACTACCTATAGTCCTACTTCCCCAGACAAAGACTATTAAGACTTTAGTATATTTGCTTTCTTTGAGTATTATTATAGAAATAAAGATCACATTTTATATATGATTTGCATTTTCCCCCTTTTAAAAAATCAAGGCATAATTGACATATAACACATTAAGTTGTTCAACATAATGACTCAATATTTGTATATTTTTACAAAATGAGCATAAGTCTGTCACCATAGTTATATTTTTTTTCTTGTGATGAGAACTTTTTTTTAAAGATTTGTTTATTTATGCATAATACAGAACTAGGGTACAGGCCAGAGGTGCAGGGGTGGTGAGAGGATTCACCAAAGACAGAGTGGGGAGCAGAACAGGCCGACTGACAAAGTACACTGCTGAGGGGAACAGAGGGCGGGTCAGGAGAGAGAGACCTGCCTTGCCATGTGGATCACCTCCTGGGGCGGGGGTCCAACTCATGCTGAAGTGGCTTTAGCTTCCTAGTGCTGTGCTTTAACCTGCTGCGCCACCATGGAGGGCCCATGATGAGAACTATTAAGTTTTACTCTTAGCAAGTTATAGATATTACCTATGCTATCATTATATCCCCATGACTTACTCATTTGTAACTGAAAGTTTGTACTTTTTGATCCACTCCTGCCTCCCACTTCTGACCCCTTCTCTGACAACCACATTCTGTTCTCTGTATCTACCGTGTGTTTGTTCTGGACTGTGTTTTTGTTACTGGGTTTTATTTTGATTTTTTTTTTTTAAGATTCCACATATAAATGAGATCATACAATATTTGTCTTTATTTCATTTGACATAATGCCCTCAAAGTCCATCCATGTTGTTGCAAATGGCAAGATTTCCCTCTTTTTGTGGCAGAATAATATTCCATTATATATCTGTACATGTGTGCCTGTATGTGTATGTGTGTGTATATATATATATTCATTTATTCATTCATCAATGGACACTATTGTTTCTTCAGTAATCATGTCTATTCTAAACAATGCTGCAGTGAACATGGAGGTGCAGATATCTTGTCAAGTTAGTGTTTTGGTTTTCTTTGGATAAGTACCTAGATATGGAATTGCTGTATCATATGATAGGTCTAATTTTATTTTTTGAGGAACCTCCAGATTGTTTTCTATAGTGACTATACTAGCTTGTATTTCCACCAGCAGAGCTCATGCTCCTTTTTCTCTACATCCTCACTAACATTTAATAGTTGTGAATTGATACCTCATTGTGATTTTGATTTCATTTCCCTGATAGTTAATGAAGTTGAGCACCTTTCGATGTCCTTTAGCCATCTCTGTGTCTTCTTTGCCAAAGTGTTTATTCAGAACACTTTTTAAAATGGGATTGTTTTGTGCTTGGGATTTTTTTGCCATCTATATGCGTTCTTTATATATTTTGGATAGTAACTCCTTACCAGATGTACAGTTTGCAAATTTCTTCTCCCACCCTGTAGGCTGCTTTTCTTTTTGTTGATGTATTCTCACCTGTTTTATTTTTCTTTTTGTTACTTTTACTTTTGGTGTGAAATCCAAAAAGCATTGCCAAGACTGTGTCAAGGAGCTTGCTGCATATGCTTCTTATAGGAATTTTATGTTCATTGTGCATCTTGCTTTAATTTTCTATTAATACTTTTTCTTACTATGGGCGCCTCTCCAAGTCATTAAAATTGTTTGAAAACATTCTGATAGCTATTTAATTATGTGAATGTACAATATTTCCCATGTTATTATTTATATAGATTGCTCCCTGTTTTTTGTTATATAACACTGTGGAGAAATGTGTTGTGCTGAAGCTTTCTCAACATTTCATAGTTCCTTAAGGTAGATTCTAAGAATGGGAAGACATAAACATTTTTAAAGATCTTGGAACATATTAATGGATTACCTTCCTTTAAAACTAACTGTTCTTATTAATATTTAGTAGTTTGATTTTTAAAAGAGAAAGAAATTGGTAATATATCATATTTAAGAAAATTGAGTATTTTCAAATCCTAGTCATTTGCAAAATATTTTATTTCTGTCCTATTGATAAATTCTCTCATTGATTTTTAGGGAGATCTTCATACATGGAATTTATACCCTTTTTTAAATTTTTCCACTTTTAAAAGAGTTATTAATTCATGCATACAGAACTGGGGTACAGGCCAGAGGTGCAGGAGTGGTGAGAGGCTTCACCAGAGACAGAGTGGGGAGCAGAACAGGCTAACTGATGAAGTACACTGCTGAAGGGAGCAGTGGGCAGGTCAGGAGAGGTCTGATGCACCATGTGGGTCACCTCTGGGGCTGGGGATCGAACTCATACTGAGGTGGCTTTAACTTCTTAGTGCTCTGCTTTAACTCGCTGCACCACCAGGGAGGGCCCAAATTTTCCCATTTGTTTTTATTTTGATTTACATACTTTGTGAAGTAGCTTTAGGAATTCTAAATTCTTTTAAAATCTCTCCTTTACGTTTATTACTTTTAGATTTGCAAATCTTGCTTTTTATAGATTCTGCTACATTTTTATCTTGTTATCTTTGTTTTTATATATAATTTTAAACCATGTAAAATTTACTTTGGTTCATAGCATTGAATTAGAAACAAAGCTGATTTTTTAGAATGCTAATCCTTAATTTTTAGCATCAGTAAGAATAAAATTTCGTTGTACTTTGTTTTGTGATAGTTCTTTTATCAGATACTGGAATATTCACTACAGGACTAAATGTCTAATTTCTATTTCATTACTCATTCTGTTATGCTTCGGAAATCATTATAGGTTAGCATTATCATCTCCTCTTTTATATTCAGGACTGTTTATCCCCTCTGTAATATATTGAGTGCTTTTTGTAGAATAATTTTTTATTGCTATAGTGAAAAAAATTTTTAATCCTTTTGTCTAAATCATTATTACTGGCTTTTGGAAAGGTATTTTTTAAAAAATATTTTTCTAAAATCTGAGTCCTTTTTTCAATAATTTTAAGAGTTGACATTATATCTACAGATAGTGAAATTTTTTCTCCTTTTTATGAGTTATATTTGTTTTGACTAGAAATTTCAAAAGTGGTATTAAAAAGTAGGTGCTCTTACACAGAAAAAGCTAAAATAAGGATTAAAGAAAGCTATGGTTAACTTTCTATTAAAAATAATTGAACACAAACCATCTCTTAATTTTTCTGGAGTATAGAAACCACTTTATCAAATTACCATGGGTGAGATGTATAAAGTTCTGGGAACATGTTTATTTCTACAGTAGAGAGGCAGCAGCTGGTCAACACTAATTACTTCAAAAGGAAAGGAACTAAATTTCATATCTAGATTCCAGTTGTCAGGGGAAACTTAGTGGGAAGGTCGGTGATACCCTCTGTAGAGTCCATGGCTTCCTGGGGAACACACAGGCAGAATGACAAATGGAATTAATCTCTTTCCAGGAAGACAGACAGAGGGAAGAGAGAGATGAATCATCATTTCAAGCAGAATGGAGGGTGGTGGCAAAGAACATTAATGAAATTTACCTTTAGTAAACAGTGTAGAAGGTATTTTTCTGACTGTCTTCATCAGTCTGCTGTAATTACTGTTCAGGTGTGACATGTTGTTGAAGTCCTTATTTTTTGCAAATTAGCGTAGATGAGGTAATGTGGCTGATTTCTCATTCAAGGAAGGGATTATCTTGACAGACCTTCCTCACCTCCACAAAATTCATGGACAAGGGATTAATTAGCTGCCCTTCATTATATTATATAACATTGTTGTAGAAAGCTGAGACTACAAATATGTAATTGGGACCTTTTTCTGTTTTCTTTTTTGGCAAAGAATGGGGATTTTTCATTCCAATTATCGCCTTGGTAGATACATAACAAACCACTTCAAAACTTAGTGACTTAAAACGTCAACTATATATTTAGCTCATAATCCTGAAGATTGACTTGGTTTTTTTTCTCACGGTTGTAGTGGAGGCTTAGAAAGAGTAGAGGTAAGCAAGGCCTCTGTAGACTAGCCTCAGACTGTGGCACTTGCTTGTGTTGCATTCTTTTGGCTGAAGAAGTTACAAAAACCACTGATTCAAAGAGCATGGATGTAGATTCCATCTATTGATGGGAAATGCTATAAAGCAACATTTTCTTTTTCTGTGCTTTTTTATGTATTGTCCAGAGCTGATGAGAGAGGCTGATTAGGGGATTTTACTTAGCTGCTTTGTTAAGCTTTTGTTGTAGTTGTTGTTAATCAAAAGTATATAAAACAGTGACATATGGAGAATTCGGGTCATTTTTTCCCCCATCAGTCTATCCTATCTTCTCGTCAATGTAGATTTTAATTTTGCTATTATAAAATTATGTCACCCAACTTCCTTTTATCTCATTCTATTGCCCTTTGTCTTATGTTATTTTCCTCTTTATAATAGTCTGTTATTTTTGGTCTCTGTGATCTTTATTCTTGTCCCTGGTAAATAACTTTTTTTTTTTTTTTTATCTTTTTTTTTTGTTTCTTTCTTTAGTTTTTTTTAGAGATCTGTTTACTGCATCTTCAGGATTTTCCCCCTTCCCTGTTAGAATATTTCTACTCATATTCTACCTTGATTTTTCCTTTTGGGACACTGTTGTTATTTGCTAGTAGGGCAGATGGATGTTTCTCACCCCCTACTTAGGTTTTATTGCCTTTTCAGGTCTGCATCTGAAGAAGTCACTTAGTTGTTTTATATAGTTCCCAGTGATTGGCAGGCAGGCATCAAATGTGACTTTGCTAAATTAAAACTAGGATCATCTGCTACCATTCTATGTTTGCCTGGTTTTGGGGCACTTTAAAAAGATGACGTATATGGGAAAACCTTATTTCTTAACAAGCTGTTTCTAAGAGTATTTTTCCTGTATTCTCTGACAAGGAGTACCTGGTGTATCTCTAGAAGTTCTCATGTGAATATTGAACCTTCCTGGTTGCAGTGACCCATTGGGAGTATTCCTTCTACTTTCTGATGTATATATTTTTTAAACTAGGACTTGTATTTAAATGGATGTATAAAGAGTTAATGCCATTCAGGGGTGAGAATGAGTTGCAGGACTAGGCAGCTTCATAACACCATCCTTCTGATACACAATCTTTCCTTTAAATAACAGGCAGGAAGAGAGAGAAAACTAAAGTCCCTTCTTAGCTGACAGAATTACTGTGTTTCTTGGAGAAAAGCAATACTATGCATCATGTGACATAATCAGGAAGTTAGGTCCATCATTACTTTGTTTCTAGACCTGGTTTGTAGAACTTTCAGATAGTGTAACTGAAGGTATTCTCCCAAGATTAAATTAATAGAGTGTGATGTCTTTTTCTGTGCCTTCATATGTACATTTGAGAATATATGAGAGGCCTTACAGGAAAAATCTTATCTCAGTATCATTAAGCTAAAAAGCAACAGATTAAGCATAAAAGCAACTGGAGTTGCTTTTCATTTTCCATTTTTTTTAATTCAAGAATTTGTAATGAATATAGGATTAAAAATACAGGATCTGCTCTTGGAATGGTGAGATTTGCTGCTCTTTTTTTTTTTCTTTTAGCTTGTGGAATATTTTGATGTGAATAAATACAGCATTCCATTATAATTTGGTAGTAATTAGTTATATTTCTTAGTCTTCCATTATTACTTTCAAAATTCATTGTTGGGGAACCACAGCTCTAAGCACTTTGTTTTTGTCTTCTGGGTCAGTGGCCTGGATGTGGGACACATCCATTGATGTGCCATCCGTTGATAGGCCAAGAAGCAGTGCCCCAGAGTGCTGAGTCAGCCTTTGGAATAACAGTAGCTGCCAGGACCAATTGTTGGATCTTCAGAAAAATGATAGTTCCAGGGAAGCTACAATTGTCTTCTCTCTGGTAACTGTTTCAGACTGTGAAATTTATGATCCAATAGCAAAATTATGCCTTAGGGAATCCATTTTATTGGAAAATAACTAGTTCTGCAGCTGCAGAAATAAGATTTGCTAGTAACTACTTGATTATTATTTCAATAATCTCTAATGACTCATAGAACTTTAGTGATGTTTACCATTTTTTATGATTTGGTTTAAATACCACCTGAAAGTCACAGTGCTCTTGAACTACTGAAAGTCCATACCCCTCTGCTCTTCTAGCACTAAATTCATTAAATTGGCTATCAGACAGTTTTGTATATTGCCTATCCATTGTTTAGAGTTTAGTTTAGTGCCAGATTTTGATGCCACTTAATTTTTCAAAAGCATCAGTGTGTATGTGTGTGTTCAAACACCATATAAATCAGAGACTATGAGTTTTGGGGAGAAATCTGAATCTTATCTTTCAATTAGGTAAGTATTCTTAAACTGGATTTTATAACTGAACACCTTCAGTGTGTCGTATAAGGGTGTGTTTCTGTTAATAATGAAAATTGGTAATCTCCCAGTTTGTGAAAAAATATTATTGTTGATCTTCATCTTTTTCATGTGATTAGTAGAAAATAAACGAAAAAGTGAGCAGTAGTCACTTATCTTTAGTTCACTTATGTTTTTCATTATCACAAGCTTATGATATTTACTTTATCTTTAATGTAACTATGCTTTAGATTATTCTAGATTTTCTAATGAATTAAATTAATATTTTTTACAATATTGCACAAAGAGTTCTGTGACTTCCAACTCTGCCTTCTGATGTTGTTCTCAAGCCACAGAACTTACCATCTTGTAAGGTACTTAGAGGGCAAGGACTGTCATTATCATCTTCCCCACATATATGCTCAGAAGCAAATATAGACTCTTGAGTGGAAAGTAACGTCAGGAAAAGTTGGATTTAATATTTTTTGGGTATTTTGTGAAGTTTGCAAGGAGTGGTAGAGGATAAGAATAGATACAGCATTGAAATTGGAATGTCACCACTGTAAACAAGTGTTACTGATTGAGAAACTTAGAGTGAGTAAGTGATTTGGCAGGTAACAATAGCCTGGAATGAAGTTTGTCTGTTACTTGTACATTAGTCTGGGGTTTAGTGCAGAGTTCCATGTTAGTGATGTAAATTTGGGAGTCATAGGCTAGTTCACAGCATATAGATGTCACCTAGAGATACTGCATAAAAGGAGAGAGTAAATACTGAAGACAGCTTTAGAGAACACTAGCATGTAAGGCGCAAAGTAGACTAGAAAGGAATGGCCAGAAAAGTAGAATAAAGGCATGAAATTATAACTAACTGGTGCTAAGGGAGAGTTTCAGAAGAGAAGGCACAAATTGCTGAAAAATCACCTAATTGAAAATCTTTCTATAAATAGCATTTCTACCCATAAAATGAAAAGAAAAATAGAATTTCAGTTATCACAATATTCTTTGAAATTTTATTAGTGGGTTTAGAATATTGTATACAGGAAGTAGTATTAGGTATTTTAAATTATAGATAATAAATATAAGTAACTATAGAAATGTAAGAGTAAATATATATTACTGGCATGGTCCAAACTGATGAATTCTGAAGCTTTTCTGCTTTTTTTTTTCTTTTATAATATAAATAAGGACTAAGGAAGAGCATTTAATATACTGGCTATGTAAGGACAAGTTAAATTACATGACATGGATATCTTTAAGAGATTTGTGAACATTTCTTGGATCTAGTTTATATGGTAACTGAAGCAAATTCCAGGATACAGCCTTTTTTCACTCTTGTCCACTCTGAAATATGATTTTCACATCATTACTATTCTTATCATCTTGACTAATAATCCAATAAGTAGAAGACATAAAGTGGTCCTACTCACAGATCTTCACATTCAGGGCCAATAATGTAACTGCTGAAATGAGAAAAATGGAGAAGACTCTTCCACCTTTCCTTGCGGAGCAAAGAAACAAACAAGACACTTGACTTGGTGTTGAGTGCTGGGTAATGGAGAAGTGAATGTGAAATGGATCAGCCAGACTTTGTCTCTTAGAAGCTTGCATAGAGATAAGTGGCAAAAGTAACTGTAATAATAGATAGCAGTGACAGTAGAAGGAACTAGGAATTCAAAGAAAAGAATATTATCATCTGGAGGAACTGGCATTTGAATTACTAAGTGAATTGAATTACTAAATGTTGAATAGGCAGAATGGGATAAAGAACATTCTCCTTCAAGACAGTAACATAATCAAAGACACTGGCTCCCAAATAAGTATTTGTTGTATATCTGCATAAATGAAATCAGGTTGCATTGATTCACATGGTATAGTTTTTACTATAAGTGCTCTGCTGGGATGGAGTTACTTAGAGCTATAAAGTAAATATGATTGTTCTTGAAGCAAAGTCATCAGTTGATTATGAAGTATATTCTAGTATATTTAATTTTGCTAAATACTCCCCACTAAAGCACAACCAGTGAAATGTCTATATTCCACCAGTGTTTGTGTATTAACCTACTGTTACATTTATCATCTCTTTGCTGTTTTACAGAAGCCAAAACTGAAAGACTGGCATCCTCCTGGGGGTTTTATCCTGGGACTCTGGGCACTCATTATCATGGTTTTCTTCAAAACTTATGGAATCAAGCATATGAAGTTCATTTTCTAGACATAATGCTATATGACGAAGACCATGTGGAAGATAAAATCTTGGATACAAATTTCTTGTCATTATATATTTTTTAAAAATACATTGCTATTGTATAAATTGGCAAAATTTACAAGGAAGCTGTACATTTGAATGAACTATTGACTTTCTAACTTAAAGAAAAATAATTCTTGAGCTCTCCTGCCTACCTGTGGCTATGCAGGTACCTGTCTTTTTTTTCTCCTTTTCCTAGTAAACCTGTCCCTTTAAAAATGTTTAAAAAAAAAAAAAGACAAAATCAGAATGAATGATTGTTTGACTCTTCTTTGAAAATAACAATTTCTCCCTACCCTCTTTTCATTTGGAAAAGGAAAAAAATGTGAAGACAGTAAATCTCGTTAGGAGAGGTAACTTCTGTTAGCAGTTTTGTGTATGTTCTCCCAATCATTTTTTCCTATGTGCATATATTTTTTTTCAAAATAGAAGTCATATGGAATATACCATTTTGAAACATTACTTTTCATTTGACTGTATGTTAATCAACCCTTTCCTTCTGGAATATTCTTCAAGTATACACTGGATATGGCTGCATAGTATCTATTTTTTGAATGTACATAACTTAACATTCTTATATTGTTGGACAACTTGTTTCAAAATGTTCCTTTTGTTCATGTTTTAGTGTTAGTGTTTTACCGTCAATCATTCAAAGAATTCTGCACCTTAATTATAAGTAAATATAAAAAAATTACCTTTTTTATAGTCATAAAGTCTCCAGAACATACTTTGCCATCAACTTATCTGAAAAATTGAAGACCTTTGGGAATTTCACATACTGACTGTTCAAGAGAGATAACCATTTCTAAACATTCTGTGACTACCCAGATCTGCTCCCATTGAAAAAGATATTATTTCATTCTTTTGTCCACTGCATGGATCTACTCTTTTCTGGAGACAGTCCTGTAAAGCAGTTGGACTACTCGGACAGTTCACACGTAGGGCCGCCCTCTTGTCTGCCAAGTGTATCACGTAAGGCAGCATATCCCTTTTCTTTCCTCTGACAAGATGCAGGAGCTCAGACCTCATCATTGATTGGTTAGCTCAACAGCTGTCATCTCATCGTCCTCAAAACTGGAAGAACTGAGATTATACCTTCCCACTGACCCCACATATATTGTCTTTTAAAAAACTTTGCCTGCAAGGAGGAAAAACCCTGAAATTTGAGTGTTCATGTTTTACAGGATACCCTTTGTAGGTTACTTGTTTTATGTGTTAATATGATTTATGTGTTAATCTCTGTCTATTACAGAGATCTATTTTTTAATTGTAGGTAACATTAAGAAGACAATTTTCCCCCTAATAAAACCTCTTAAATTCTTTAGGATTTGTTTTCCTCTTAGCACTTAAAATATTACCCTTTATTTACATGCAAAATGGTCATACTTTTCACAAGGAAAGGATTAACGGTCATTTCCCAAGCTAGAATGGTTGCCAGCTCCTATTCTTGATTTTAATTTAATTTTTTATTGGTGCCCTACATAAATGAAGATGGAAGTTTAAGATCTGTTTGTACATAGAAGGAAAACAATCTTAAATTTGAATTGCTGGAATCATAGTAGTCCTAAGAGACGAAAAGTTTCACCATGTATCCTCCAAATATTTAGCCAAGGTCATCAACACCATGCAGGGATGGAGCTCCTTAGTATGGCGAAGGAAATATGATTGTTCTTGAGCCAAAGTCATTCAGTTTGAGTGCAATGAAACATACCCTGATGGTTAAAACTGCTGGAAAATAAAAGGATTTCTCTTCAGAAGCAGCAGAAGGTGCCGTTCTTAGTTAAAACCAAACTGGGAAAAGCAATACTGGATATAATACATGGGTTTAATCCTACCAGGTTGAGTTTCAAAAGGCAGTTATTTCTTTGTTACTGAATTTTCAGAATGTCCTTAATGCAGAAAGCTTAATATATGTTCACTGTTTAGTTTGTAGCCATCCTTTTTTGTATTAAGTATATTCTGTCTTCAATAAAGAAATCCTCTGCATGTGGTAAGTAAGTAACGTAAGTGCAATTAAATGACCTGGACTTTAAGTGATAATGTAAAAGCACAGTCTTTAGCCATACTCTACTTGTGTCACAAAAGCGCTGAACAACTGAAGTTTTCTATTTGGCTTTCCCATGATGTTGTGAGATAATGTCAACACTAATTCGAAAATTGTAAATCTATGGTGATGTTATTTGTCTTATTTCTGTTTAGAAAGAAAGAAGTAAATGGTGCCAGTGTTCCTCTTTCTGTTGTACTTATCCACCTTTCTGAGCTATTCGGTGCCACTTTTATTCTCTTTGGTTTTCTTCCCCTCCCAGATACTTTAGGGAGAGAAAGACTATAGATAAATGGATCTCAGCAGATCTTTTTTGGGGGAGGGACAGTATAATGAAACCATTCTGCAAAGGCAACTTGTATGAGAAAAAGAAATCAAGTGATGTGGATTTCAAAATTATAAGACACTCATTTGCAGTTTATGAAAGGGAAATATAGTTTGGATGCAAAGCTGATTAAGTTGGATCATGAAAAATTGGAATTAAATACTAAAATAATGCATGCATTTATAATTTCAATTTTTATATATCCTCAGCTAGTTGAAAATGATGAGTCCCACAGCAAGCATAACTCAGCTTGTTTCTGCTTACTAGTATTTTCTACTATGGTATATATTGATAACATTTCTTCCATTATGTATGTTCTGTAGCAGAATTACAGTTACTGTGGGAATCATAATTTGAAATTTTGACTCATGTGTTCCTGGAATCTTTACAACAAATGTTGCATTAACATAGAACTTTTTCATTGATTTGACCAAAATCAAATCCATCTGTAGCAGATACTGTTTTAGCTTGTGAAAGAAATATTTTATAAACAACACGAGGTATGTTTATAAAATAATGAGGTTATATCCATTTCGGCTTTATGAAATCAGAATCATTACTTCATTATCACTTCCTTTATCCAAAATTTACCACACAAAAAGAAAAAAAATATTCTCCAGGATTGCTGGTCTGATTGCTCTGTCTATACACTTACTGTTGGGTAAATATGAAAGTCTTTCATGGACAATATACCTTGGTAGTGATCTTTTTTTCTTCCGTGCAAAAATTTGACTTAATCTAAATGTGCTGAATGATATTTCTTTTTCTTTTTCTTTTTTTTTTAAGATTTACTTATACAGAACTGGGGTGCAGGTTAAAGGCATAGGGGTGGTAAAAGGAGACAGAGTGGGGAGCAGAACAGGCAGATCAATGAAGAACACTGCTGAAGGGAGCAGCAGGCAGGTCCGGTGGAGGTCTGTGGAGTCATGTGGATCACCTCCTGGCCTGGGCTCCAGTTTGCACTGAAGCAGCTGCAGCTCACTTGTAGTACTGCTCTTTAACCCACTGCGCCACCAGGGAGGGCCCGATATTTCTTTTAATTTCACTGTGTCACCCTTGAATATGGATTGACATAGTAGGTGACACCAAGAAACTAGTGGTTAGAATTCTATTTATTCCCAATGTGAAAAGATTAGCATTGTCATTCTTGCTTCCCCTGGGCTTGCGTGCAACCTTAGATAGAGACTTTAGAGGACTTTCAGATTTGCGCAGGATAAACCCAAGCACAGACTACAGGCGGGGCTCATATGATCTGACCCCCTCTCACCATTGACATGCCAACGCTGTTGCTAAAATTTCAGGGTTATGAGCAATGTGGGATATTTTTCTTAGAGGGTCTTTAAGATCCAAATGTTGGGGCCCTCCCTGGTGGCGCAATGTTGGTTAAAGAGCGGCACTGCTAAAGGTAGCTGCAGCTATCTCAGCGCAAGTTCAATCCCCACGAGGGAGGTGATCCATATGGCGCCGCAGACCTCTCCTGTCCCTCCCACTGCACCCCTCAACAGTGTATTTCAGTAGTTTTGCCTGTTCTGCTTCTCAGCCTGTTTCTAGTGAATCCTCTCACCTGCACCTCTGGCTTACACCCCAGCTCTCATATGCATAAATAAATAAATCTTTCTTTAAAAATCATAAATATAAAGCTCATCATGTTTGAGAAGAGTTCAAAGTTTTGTACTTTGCTGGACAGGACCCTACCTAGCTTTTCTGTTTTGTCTTTCCCTCTTGAAAGAAGGATCCTTGGTACCCCAAGACTGGCTTGCCTCTCTGCATCAGAAGTCATTTTTCGCTGAGTTTCTTTTCACTTTCCTTTAGTGCTATCCAAAGTTTCAATTTGTAGAATCTGGCTTCTCTTTTCTGTCGAGTTTTTCTTTCTCTGTTGTAGAGAAGTTAAGGTTTTTCACAGTCTTCTCCTCGGCCTTTCTTTTTAATTGTCCTTTATGGCTTCTCTGATTTGTTGGAAACATCATTAGGATGATCTAATGGACCTTCTTTAAAGACCCCAGTGGTAACACATGTGAATTTTTCCTTATTCTTCCAACACAGTGGGCACTGTATTTCCAGGGAAAGACATCAACTTTGTCAGAACTTTTAAGTTATAAATAACAAAACCCCAACTAGAACAAAAAGAAGAATTTGCTGGAGGAATATTGTAAATGGACTGCAGAACACCAACACAGCAACACAATGGTAAGGCAGTGGACCGAAGCTGGTTTCAGGATGGCAGGCCAGGGAACACAGGCAACTCAGTGGGCCTCAGTAGCCTAGGAGACCCTTCAGGCTTAAATCAATCAGTTAAAACTCAGAGATACCCCATGGCTGAACCCCCATTCTCTGCACACTATTCGCATAAAAATACTTCTTGCATCCACAATGGCAACTTATTCGGGACCTTTATCTGTTGAGAGCTTTCCTGTGCTTTTCCTTACCTGCCAATGAACTTACTTTTTCAGTCTAATTACTTCCTTTCCAAGATAGAGCCGATAGAGCCCCTGGAAGTCAGTGGAACTCCAGGCCCACCAGGCCTTCTGTCCTGAGAAGTGTTCTGCTTTAGGGTTCTCTCAGCTCTGTGGGTGGTCATGGCATCTGACCCAGCTGATTATTCCTTAGTGTTCTCTTTCTCACCAGCAAATCCCCCTTAATCTAGTTCTTGTTCAACTCAATATGTGACTCTGTCCTGACTGGACTTTGATGCACTTCTTTATAGAAACAGATACCTTACATGGTGAGATTTAAATGGCCACACCCATTTAAAATGTTCAGATTGTCTCTGGACTTAAGGGAAGGTCCTCTATTCTAGAGAGGTGGGCAGAAGTTTGCAGTGCTCACCACCTCCCCTACTACTGAGTGCTCCTCTGAGAGGCCTGCCAGGATGTGTGGGAGGAGCAGATATGACCCTGTCTCACAGCCTCAGCAGCCCTGACAATGTGAAAGACATCAACTTGTGGCCTCTTAAAATTCTGTAAGTCTTATAACTTTGTTTCTCATAATGAGTACAAGGTAACAGAAAGATTGAGGCAATGGGATTTACTGTAACCTTGCCAAGAAAGGAGATGGATCAAAAAAGGAAAAGATGTGAGAGGCAGAACCAAAACCAAAAAATCTTTACAATCGCAATGCACTACAGGATACTTTCTGCAAGATGCATTTGGACATACAACTCAATAAGAAGGGAAACAAAAGCAAATAAATGGGATACATCAAACTAAAACACTTTTGTACTTCAAAGAAAACTATCACAAAAACAAGTCAATTTACTGAAGGGAGAAAATATTTGTATATCACACATGACAAGGGGCTAATTTCCCAAATATACTAAGTATTTACACAATTCAATTAAAAAATGGGTAAAAGACCTAAGTGAATATTTTTCTAAAGAAGACATTCAAAATGCCTACAGGCACATGAAAAGTTGACATCACTTATTGTAAGGGAAATGCAAATCAGAACCATGATGAATTATCACCTCACCCCTGTGAAAATCACCCATGGCAAAAAGAATAGAACAACAAAAGTGGGTAAAAAATGGAGTCTCTGAATCACAAGCTTGGTGGGAATGCCAAGTTGGTGCAACCAAAATGGCATGGAGATTTATACTAAGAAAATAAAAGTGGAAATCCCATATGATCCCAAATACCTCTGCTAGGTATTTACCCTCCAAATATGAAAACGAATATGATACCTGATGCACCTCTATGTTCACAGCAGCACTGCCCACAATTACCAAGTCATAGAACCAACTTACAGGTCCATCAGCAGATGCCTGGAGAGACAAAAGGTGCGCTTTATATTCAGTAGAATTCTACACAGCTATTAAAAAAATGAAATAGTTTTTTTTTTTTAAACAAGATGGATGAAACTTGAGGTGATTATGCTAAGTGAAATAAGTCAGAAAATGAAAGATAATGATAGCTTCGCATATCCATGGAATAGAAATAACCAAAAAACATACTGGCAAAATACATCAATAACAAATCTTGGACTTAACTTAAAAATATTTACTAGTTACCAGAGGGCACAGAAATGGGCATAGCATGGAGGAAGATAATATATAGGGTGAGCATGAGTGGTTTTGTGGGGTTTAATGGAACGTGTGTACAATGAATGAGTGAAAATCTACCCCTTAAATTATAGTAGTAAAATAAAATTTCATATAAATAAAGATTAAATTATGAGTAAAAAACTTTTTTTTAAAGATTTATTTATGCATACAGAACTGGGGTACAGGCCTGAGATGTGGGGTCAGGGAAGGGGGCTGGTGAGAAGTTTCACCAGAGACAGAGTGGGGAGCAGAACAGGCAGATCTACTGAAAAACACTGCTAGAGGAGCGGCGGGCAGATCAGGAGAGGTCTGCCACGCCATGTGGGACCTGTGGTGGAGGAACAAACTGGCACTGAAGTGGCTACAGCTAGCTTTAGCAGTGCTGCTCTTTGACCTGTTGTGCCAGCAGGGAGGGCCCTGAGTAAGAAACTATTCTTAAAGACCAACAAAACAAAGGTGAGAAGAAAAATTGAGGTTGAAATAAAAGAAGTCAGATAAAAGGACTAAAAACACTAAATAGGCTTAAAAACAAAAGACAACCCAGAAACTGAGAAATTAAAAATGTATGGCTAGAGAAAAATTAGAAGAATCAAAACTTTAGATTTTCACATCAGAAGCTTAAAATTCAAGAACATTATGAATACAACTAAAGTGGGAAACAGAACACAAATACTTTAGAGTGGAAACAACAAGAGGAAAATTGACCTGGAATATAAAGAGTAAGCCAGGTGGCTGATACAATCTGCTTGAAAGGAAGACTGAAAGAAAGCGAACACTAGTTAGGAATCTAGCAATCTTTAAGTGCTAAACATTTAGAGAAAGAAACAAACTAAAAATAAATACAGAAGATAAGAAGTGAACAATTTAAAACAGGAGAAGAGCAATTTTTTAAAAAGCAAATTACCTGCTTTTAAGAAACACCTGACTTTGTTATTGTTATTCTCCAGATACTCGAACAGGGCAAATTCTTGCAGATTGTCTTGGTCACTTTGATTTCCAAGGTCAGGCTCTTGGCAGAATAGCCCTCTAGTTCCTTTCGGCCAAAGTCCAGTGGTTGGAAATAGTCCAGAATGTTTAGTCTCTTTTTCCAAAAATCTTGGGTCCTGCATCTGCATGGCTTTAACGCCCTACTTAGAGGAGGTGGGTGTTGGAACACGCTCGAAGGGAGCCTAACCTGGGCCAGCTCCTGCTGCCTGCCTGTGTCCTTTACCAGCTGCTGCTACAAATATGTCCTCTGTTTTCTTAGCACTCAGAGCTAAGGTCATTGTGGACTTTCCTTCTTTCTCTTCATATTGCTGGTTGAAACTCAGACGCTCATAATATTTTGTAATCTTTCTGGCCTCAGAAAGCAAATTAGTGGTTTTCAAACCTTTGGCTACCACCCACAGGTAGAAATGCAATTCATGTGACTCAGTATGTGTGTATGTTTATACATCTCTGGATTAAAAGAGATTTTACAAAAGATGTATCCTCTGTAATGTCATACTCTGTTATTTTTTATTCCTTTGTATTCAGTATTACAGAATTGCCTCAGGTGGAGCCATATTTGTTTCCATCCACCTCAAGACATACATTTTACATTGTGACCCCATATATGTGTGTATGTATCCAAATAATTAAAAGAAGTGTTACAAAGCAGTATTATTTCCTCATGTAATATACTTTAAATTTTCCATTCTATTGTATCATAGATTTGTTGATGACACTTTCAGTAATATAGGTCAATATTTTGACCTATTTTCATCTCCAGCTTTCCACCAAGGATATGCTGTGAGAATAAGAAGATCTGCACCAAGGAAAGTGACCAACAGCATAGTAGAATTATTATAAACGTCTCTATCCTGAAAAGGTGGTTTACTGCTCCCTCTTACAGATCTAATTTACATGTAGTGTCATTTTTTTCTTCAAATTTGTCAACTATGAATATCGACAACATGAATAAAACAGCCTCTCTTTCTAAGGGATTTAGCTGGGGATTGGGAAATGGGACATTGAGGAAGAGAGCTCTGGGGGAGATCTCACAAAATATCTGGAATGGAGAGTATTGATTGAGCACATTTTTATTTATTTTTAAAATAATATAATAGTTTTTTTTTTACGTCATTTTGTGTCTCTTTCCATCTCAGTTGTAATCCCCATGGGCTTCCCATCACTAAATCATCCGTGTGCCATCACCATCGTCCAGTTGAGCACATTTTTGTAAAGTGACAGAAAACCTATCACTAATATTTTTAAATAAAACAATAGAATTTATTTACATAATTAAACATTCAAAACAGTTTGTTTCCAGCACTCAGTGCCATTCTAAAAACTATTTCTTTCATCTACTTTAAGTGTGACAGCTTCCTTGTTTAGGATCAGGTTTCCCATGAACCAGTTATTGTATCTGAGAAAACAGAATCTGCCAGAAGGTTGAGCCAGTCAGGGCATACCACTAATGCTATGTAGAGCGATCCCCCATAAACTAAATGGTTAAAAGTCTAGGTTTGTGGACAGAGGACATGGGAGGTTTGACTGGAGCTGATAAAGCTGTCTGGGGTCCTCAGGCTATGGAGTGAGGACTAAATCTAGCAGTGAGTCAGAATTCAGAAAAAGACTGGGGAAGTTAGTACTTTTGAGACTCATTTTGCATCGGAGGCAGAATAAATCAGGTAGGCAATTCTGGAAAGCCTAGTGGTTCAGGCAAGAGTTAAATAACTGGCAAACAGGAGAGTAGTGAGCCTGAGTATGAGCCTGGAGACAGGAGATGAACAGAAGCCATAGCTCTGTGTTCTTTTATCTCATAACCCCATGAAATGAACTTTCAATTCTGTTGACTTGTGCAAAGGAGAGACTCTTTAATATTTAATTGGCTTCAAACAAAGATCAAATAATTCCTGAAAGCTCTGCTCTTCCATAGGGAAGCAGGCACCTGTTGGAGAAAATAAAATAAGCCAATTGTTACATAACAACTTATGCAAGTCTAGCGCATCAAATAGATTACTTTGCAATGAATGAGATGAACAGGAGACCTTTCTAACTAGTTTTGCTCCAGAGGCCTCCCTGAGGTGATCTGATCACTTAGTCTCCTCCCTACCCCATAGAACTTTGGTTCTGGCTCTCTTGTATCAGCATTAAATATGTGTACCTGCATTCACCCACTAGCTCATGAATAAAGCTTATCTTTCCTCCTTGAAGTCCACTCAAATCCTTTCTCATTCTCCTTTTCTCTCTTTCCCAAGCACTTCTATCTGGGTTTGAGGATTGTGTTAGGTGAAGGAGACAGGAAGATTAATCCAGCTGCCCTGATCACAGGAGGTTCCTGATTAGTGTGAGACTGAAACATTCCCCAATACTGATAGATCATCTGGACAGAGAGCAGTGGGAAGAGAGGTCAGTGCAAAATGGAATATAGAACTGAAGCAAAGTGGAGTATAGAACTGAAGACACTATTAGACAAAAAGGTGAACTGGAGAAAGGAAAGGCATCAAGAAGGAAGCTCTCATTTGGAAGGTAGCTATTTAATGGTGGGGGCGGGCAGAAATATGTGCTCCTTTGTGTTAGAGACCTTTGTGCTTTTTACCCACCTATGCTGGGTCAGAGTCATCGTGAACGCGTGCCTGTCATAGCGTCTTATTTCTTATTACTATGCTGGAAAAAGATGTAATGGGAGGAATCCAACTTGAATTGTAAAAGGAGGTTTAGCAAAATGGTTGTGAGACCCACCGCTGGGAAGGGAGTAGAGCATAAGCTGGTGAACCTTTTGTTCCACTTAGAATGGAGCTGCTCTCCCCTGCTCTGTTTGCAATGGTCCTTTAGAAGTTAAGTCAGGTTGGAAATTATCTACCATCCATTGTGTCACTTTTTCATTTTATTCTCCAGAATCAGCACACCAATTTTGACACCTGTTTGACAAAGTCTATTGTAGACAGATGAACAGAATAAACTGTAAACACACACACACACACAGAGAGAACAATGGTAATTGTTGAATTGAATTGAAAGACATGTTGTTAAGCATACAGGTTTATTATTACCTAAAGAATTAAAACAAAATCAGTTTCTCTCTGACATTAGAGCCATTCAAATGATATTGACAACAAAGAGTAATCTCAGAATTAAAATATGGAAACTTACGGTTATTTTGATGTTTTTCTTTCAAAAATAATCTCTAGCAGAAAGTTTTAGCACCCCATAAAGTATCGTTTAATTCGTATGACTTCCTTGCTTAATGAACTTCAATGATATACTTGCTAACATCACTAAGTTCACCTGTAACTTGGAATTCAAGGTCTGTGAACATGTTTCACCATACATGTTTCTGTTAGTTCCAGGCTCTCTTATCTACTCTTTGAAGTTCTCCTCCTTTTCCATGCTCGTTTCTTTCTACTTACCTTCAGCTTCCATCCTCCCTTTGCTGGCTCAGAGGAACCAGTTGCTATTGACAATATTTCTATGCTTAGTACTTGACAGAAATCCAAAGACTTCATCTCAGGACTGAAGTCTTGATTTGCTACATGGTGGGAGTAAACCTCTTGCCAGTGAGCTGCCAGGGGGCTTCCCTTTTTTTTTTTTTTAAAGATTTTATTTATTCATACAGAACTGGGGTACAGAGAGGTGGAGGGTGAGAGGATTCACCAGAGACAGAGTGGGGAGCAGAACAGGCAGATCGACGAAGTACACTGTTGAGGGGAGCAGCGGGCGGGTCAGGAGAGGTCTGCCATGCCATGTGAAGCTCCTCCGGGGCAGGCAGGGATGGAACTCATAGGGAAGTGGCTTTAGCTTCTTAGTGCTGTGCTTTAACCCGCTGTGCCAACAGGGAGGGCCGGGGCTTCTCTTATGATGTGAGTTTCCTCTCATTTGATGCATGAAAGAGAGTGCTAGCTTTGTGGAACCCTTAACCATATGGGCCATTTGGTAATATGCCATATTACTACCTAGAAGTTACATTGTATGTCAGTCTGTCTCTAGTTTAAAATGGTTTCTTGGAAACCAGGGTAGAAAAGAGAGGCAGACATGTGGGTCCAAGAGGTGGAAGAATGTAGTTGTGGCAAAACAAGCTGGAAACAAGAGCAATAAACTTCAGAGAAGAATTACATTGTAAATGAGCTGAAATCATAAAAAGAGGACTTCAAAAATTCTATTTTTGAAACTATGACTAGGATGGGTGACAGGTGCCAACCAGATATTACTTTTAGGTTGGTGACTAACCAGGGAGGTGATGGAGACAGAGAGCTTAGGAGCTTGTGGCCAGACACTTTCTATAAACTGCCACTGCTTCCTTGTAAAAAGTGGTGAAATGTGCACTGAATCAAAGAAACAAATAGCAGTTAGATCAATTCTATCCAAATTAGCAGCTTCCTCTTATCCTACAAGAAAACCTTGGCTGGGAAGCCATTTCCTGAATAATATGCTTATCAATTTCACACATGGCACAAACAACAAGAGATTAGATGTGTGAGGGATGACAGAATTAAAAATTGTTTTGACAGAGTGACACCAATGTGATTAAATGTAACATAGATAAAGGTTAAGTTCTTTATTTAGGTTAATTGTTTTTTTTTTTCTCTAACAGACGTATAGGTTGATATACAGGATGATAGGAAGCTGCTATTGGGTATTGTAGATGATCTTATGACAATCTGCTCATTTAAAAATACACCTAAAATTTAGAAACTCCATATTGTTTTATATTTTGTATCTGATAAATAATCCAAATAGTCTATATGTTGTTTCTTCCTAATGCTGGCATGTTTCTTCAGGCATTTTGCTATATTTATATAGGTTGTATTGATAGGTGCCTATAAAGAGTCCACAAAAGTGTATGTACCAAAAAGTATGTCAGTAGAACTATGGATTTGGGCTAAAGAATATTGGTATGAATGGGTCTGTTGGTCTGGATTGGACTGAACTTAATAATAGACAAGATTAAAAAAAAAAAAGAGCAAGTTGGAAACTACCATTCAAGAATTCACCTAGGATGTGGCATAGAAAAATAAGGAAATGAAAATATGAAAGCATGATTAAGGGCACATAGAATATAATACATAGGTTATGTGTTACTCTGAGCCCAAAAAACAGAAAATATAGGAGAAATAGGAGAGGCAATAGATGAAGAGATAATTGTTAATAATTTTTCAAAATTTCATAAAAGCTGTCAATCTGTAGGTGTAGTAAGTAATACAGTAAGTACAATAAGTAAGAGAAATCCTCATCTACACATATCATATTGTAGTAAAATTTCAAATTTATGTGATCTCAAATTCATATAATCTGCTAGAGATAGTACAAAGGAATAATTACGTGAACAACAGAAGATTTTTCAACAGCATCTTAAATTAGGAGATAGTTGATAATATCTTTAAAAAGTTGAGATAAAATTGTTTAAACTTAGAATTTTCTATTCAGAAATGAAAAGATGGACTAAAGACATTTTCCAGGATTGTTTCCCTACAAATAAATCTTTACCAATAGAATGTTTAGAGGGTTTAATTTAGGAAAAATTGAAGGAGGTAATTATTTGCAAAATGGAGGGTAGAACATAGAAATAAGTAAATGAGAATACACTTAAACAAATGTATATTTTATAAATTTAAGCAGTATACCATTTGTAAAATAAATAATATGTCTACTGTGTGACATTGTACGCAAAGCTGATGAAAGTGACTGTATGGAGAAAATTTGCTATTGAGAATTAGAAGATCTAAGGTCCTTCTTTGATTCAGGCAGGAAGGGAAAATCTATATATATTGATTAATCATACAATTTCCTAAGTTATTTTATATACTATGTGATAGAATTTCACTTCAACAAACTATTGACAGAAAAAGTATGTAATTTCTAAACTGAGGAAAAAGAAAAGTAAAATCATCATCTATCTGCTCCTTCTCCTCCTCCTTCTTTTTTCATCATCAGATCAGTAGAAACAAATGACCAATAAAAGAAAAATTGAGAAAATGAAGAATGAATGGAAATTGCAAAGTAAGACAATAGTAGCATATCTGAATATAACATCAGTCCATCCAAATTGAAAATGAACTGCATAGTAATAAAAGAGAGAGACTGTTAGATTTTTACTCAGAGTTTACTTTATCAGAGCTGAAAATATCTTCACAGAAATTTCTAGACCTAGCCTACTTGTGTTTGTCTAAGTAACTGGTCAGTGAGCCTAGCCAAGCAGAAATATAAAGTTAATTATTATGCTATTTCTATGTAGTGGTTAAATTTAACACCATTGCTAATGAGACACATACATATCTTGTACAACCTGATACAATACACTGAAAAGAGCACAGTGTGCTCTAATAATGCCCCTAATGGCATTATAAGGCCTGAGTTTAAACTTGACAAAGAAATGCTGAGAATTGGTCCCAGAATGGAAGAGAACATGGAGATGTAACGCTTAAATGTCATGTGGGACTATGGATTAAATTCTGATCTAAGAACACTAGTGGAAAATTTTTTGCAATGTTTGTAAATTAGTTAATATCATTCTATAACTGAATTTTTCATTTGTATAGTTATATTTTGGTTTTAAAAGGAAACTTGATGAAGGATGTGTTGGAAATTTTAATATTCTTGCAGCATTATTTTAATTTTAAATTATTCCAGATAAAAAGAAGATATTAAATATGTGCAAAACTAAGGGTTTTATAATGAATTATAATGCAAATTTAAAAATAATTAGAATCAAGTAATAATAAAATATGAAATTATACAACTTTTGGGGTGCAGAAAATATTTGTGGGAGATTCAGAGCCACAAAATATATAGAGAAAATAAAAGAGGTTGAACACTAATGCACTAATTTCCTTAAGATAAGAAATTAGAAAAAGAATAGAAACCAAGGAAAATGGAAGAAACAATATAATAAAGATAAGAATAAAAGTGAATTAATTAGAAAAAATAATGCAATCAATTATTAGGAAAATTGGTTATTTAAAAATACTTATATATAAATTACAGATATCTAATGAAATTTGTGAAGAAAAAAGATATATTCTTACCTTAAAAATAACTGTCAAATCCTTATAAGAAACAACACTTCCGAGTGAAACATTAAACCTTTTCCTGTTTATATCGTAGTCAATTTAAGGAATGAGGTAATTTTATAGGTATGAGGGACATTTCATGATGACAAATGGAACACTTCAACAGGGAGATATAATGATCCTAAATATATACTACATGTCTACTGATACAATTTTAAGATATATGAGGCAAGAGTTTACAAAATAAAAAAATAGAGAAATTTGCAATGACAGTTGTAGATTCAATTATTTCTCTCTCATGGACAGAACAAGCAAACCAAAAATAAAAGTGACATAAAAAAGATTTGAACCCCAGTCATAATCAACCTGACTAAATGACTTTTAAATACTAGACGCAATCATAGCAGAATACACATTTCCCCCCATGTATACATGGAACATTAATCAAAATAGATTATTCTGGTCCATAACAAAATCTCAGTGAATTTCAAAACAAAACTGCGATCATGGAAGTATGAGCTTTGACCACAATGGGCCTGAGTCAGAAAATAACCAGATTTCTAGAAAATTCCTAAATGCTTAGAAATTTGGAATAGCCCATACATGAAATTACAACAGAAGTTAGAAAAGGTTTTGAACTGAATAGCCCATCCATTAAATCACAATGGAAGTTAGAAAAGGTTGTGAACTTAGTGATAATGATGAGTCAATATATTAAAATTTGGCCTCCCTTGAGGCCTAGGGCTTAAGTTTCAGCGCTATTACTGCAATGGCCTTCTCAATCCCTGCCAGTGAGCTAACCCATTGTGCAGCAGACCTCTCCTTTCTTGCCACCTGCTTCCCCTAGCAATATATTTCAGACCTGCTCTGCTCCCCACTCTGTCTCTGGTGAGTTCTCTGACTCCTACCCCTTACAACTCTGATCTACACCCCAGTTCTTCTATGCAAAATAAATTCTTTTAATTATATTAAAACTTGTGCTAAACTTAGCACTCAATATATAAGAAAAACAAGAAGATTGTTTTAAAAATCAATGATGTAATCTACTTCAAGGCACTAGAGCAAGCACAGCAATTCAATTGACAAAATGAGTGTAAGATATTAAAGGTAAAAATTCAAAGATATATTAAGCAAATATACAATAAAGATAAGAAATCCCTGGCAAAGCAGAATGAGAATAAGATATATATTAGATATGCTGCAGAAATTATAAGGAGAATATGAGAGCATTATGAAAAAGTTTATTTAATTTAGATGATGTGAACAAATTTACTAAAAACACAATTTACAAAAATTCACACATGAGGAAATGGAAAAATCTCAGTAGGTATATAGACATTAAAGATATTGAATCTGTAATTAAAAATCTCTTCACAGTTTCCAATAGCTTCAGTTTTTTTTTAACACTTAAGGAAGAAATAATACCAACATTATACAAACTGTTCCAGAAAAAGGCAGCATTTCCCAATTCATAGCAGCAGCATCTTCATAGCAAAACCTCACCAAGTTAATACAAGAAAGAAAAGTTACAGATTGGCTATCTAATGGACCCTAATCTCAAAATATTTAACCAAACATTAGCACTCAAATACAATAATATAGAGAAATAGAGAAAGGATATTATATCATGAGGTTTATTCTAGTATGCAGGTTTGTATTAATGTTTAAACATCAATCAGTATAATTCAGCACAATTACAGAACTGGAGAGAAATCTATATGTGCATCTTAATAGATGTAAAATAAGCATTTATTTCAATCCAAAACACACTAAAAATAAAAACTCTTAGCAAACTAAGAATAGAAAGCCCTCCCCCCATCTGTTAAGTTTACCTACCAAAAGCCTATAACTAGCATCAAAATTATTGGTAAAATATTTAACAATTTTCTCCCAGGTTGGGAAGAAAATAGAGATGACCACTCATTATTTCTATTTAGCATTGGATCAGAGATGTTACCCAAGGTAATAATAATAATTTAAAAAATAAGATTGGAAAGAAAGGAATATTTATTCACAAAATTATTTTTGTGCAAGAAGAAAATCCAAAGCTTCCACAAACAAACCTAGAATCATTGAGCTCATTTAGCTCTAATGCTGGATATAAGATCAATATACAAAAACCAATTGTAGTTCTATTTACTAATAACAAACAGGCAGAAAACTAAATCAATCACTTGTAATAGTGCCAAGTATCATCAAGTGCAAATATTTATACTAAATATAGTGCTTAATGTGTGATATAATAAATATATATGATTTACTACTAAATCATATATCTATATATGTGTGTTACATATGAAAAGATGTGGAAGACCTTTATATGGAAATCTTAAAATTGTATTCATTAATTGAAAGTTGTAACAATGTTAAGATATCATTTTACCTTAGCTGATCCATAAGTCAATGAATCAATGCAATCTTAACTGCATTGATTTTATTAATTATGGAAAACAATACTTTGATGCTAAAATTATACATGGGGATTTAAAATGCTTTTGTATAGTGAAATCAATATTGAAGATATTTAAATTAAAATTAGTCATCATTGAAAATAGTCAAAAATACACTGAAGATGAATTAATTGGATAATTTCCATTTCTAGGTATCAAGATTTAATGAAGTTATACCAATTAGATAAGATAATGACAATGGTACAGGACTTAAAAGTGATACAGAATTCAGGTGAAGAAATAATCCACTATATTTGTGGAAACCTGATTTATTACAAAGCACCATTCTAATTCAATGAAACAGGGTGACACTACAATAAATAGTGTGTCAGTTGGAGTTCTGAAAGGGGAAAAAATGGACCTTTAGCTTATCTCACATCATAACACCAAATCAATTTAAGATGGATTTGGATTTATGAATCCAAATATAAAAAGGAGGGGAAAATTGCTATAAGAAAACAAGAGAGAGATACTTTTATAACCTTGGACTAGTTAAGATTTCTTGAATAAGATACAAATTATATTATGCATGAAATATTGATATATTGGAATGAAAATGATTAATATGAATAGATTTTCATCATCAAAATGAACCATTAAGACAGTGAAAAAGCTACACGCTGTAATATATACACACCAAAGGACTTGAATCTAGACTGTGTACAGAATTCCTCTACATAAGTAAAACATGACAACCCAATGAGAAGAAACAGAATATGTTGTCATAGAGGATACAGACATGTTATAAAAGAGGATATTCAGATGGTCAATGAATCTAAAATCACAATGAGTTACCACTCTGCAATTAGCAAAAGCATTAAGTTTATGATTAACAATACCAAAGAGTGATAAACATATGAAGTAATTGGAGTCCCTACTATTGGTGGGAGTGTACCCTGGTGCAACACTCTTGGAAAATGGACAGCACCTACTTAGGCAAATACAGGTGTATCCTGTGGCTCAGCAGTTCCATTCCTTGACATATGTCCAATGGAAATGAATGCTCTGCTGGCCAAAACGCATGCGCAAGAATGTTCATAACAGCTGTATTCACGGTGCTCTTACTCTGGGAAACAACCCAAAGGACACCCACGTTAGAACTGATAATTCTAATAGAATGTGATCTTTATATAGCAAAGAGAAAAGAACTGCTATATACATCAACAAAGACAATCTTTTTTTTAAAATAAAAATTTGATTTACAATGTTATATCATTTTCAAGGCACAGCTTCACAGCTCTATAAATGTGTAAGCCTCTCCCCAGTATCAGCAAAGTTCCAATGCCATCCACCCTTTCAGACTGAGCCCCTCTGGCTGTTCCTCCTATCTCCATCTGGTGACCACCTCCCCCTCTGGTGACCACCATATTTTTCAGAGTCTAAGAGTTACTTTTCTTGTCGTATCCTAATTTGCTTATGTTGGTTATTTATATTCAACATATGAGTGAAACCATCCAGTAGTTGTCTTCAGTTTTTTAATTTCCTTCACTTAGCATAATCACTCGAGTTCCATACGTATTGTCACAAAAGGCAAGAGTTCATTGTTTTTAATAGCCGAGTAGTCTCTTTTAGTATATTTACCACAACTTTTCTGTCTAGTCATCTAAGTTATTCTCATGACTTGGCTGTGTAAATAATGCTTCTATACTACAAGGATACATGTTTTATTTTTGAATCTCTCTCTCTCTCTTTTTATTCCTTAGATAAATATCAAGGGGTGGTATCACTGGGTCTTAAGTAGTTCTACTTTTAGTTATTTAAGGACTCTCCCAACCATTTTCATAGTGGCTATACCAATTTATATTAGTAGGGATGAATTTTGCAAACACAACTTGGATGGGGAAAAAAATCAGATGCAAAAATTGTACATGAGATGTGATTCTACTTATATGAAATTTAAAAACAGGCAAAAACAAGTTCATATTGATGGAGGTCAGAAAGTTGTCATCCTTGACAGAGATGTTGACTAAAGAGAGCATGAAATGAATCTTCTGGGCTACTGAAATGTGCTGAGTTGTGATCTTGAAATGGTTACATGGGTGTACAGATGTATAAATTTTCACCAATGGATATACAGAAAATCTGAGTACTTTATGAATAAGAATGTATGCCAAAGTGACCTAAATATTAAAAGAATAAGCAAAACATTCTTTAGGAAGAATAAGGAGTGGGGAGAATTGCCCCATAAGATATCAGGGTTTATTATAAAGCTAAGGCAACTAAGACTGTATGATATTAGTGCAGGGATACATAATTTGTTTAGGCTGGAACAGAATACAGATAACAGAAACAAATTTCCCATGTATGTGGAAATTTGGCATAGATCACAGAAAAAAGTGAATTCTTTAGGAAGTTTTCTGGGACAGATGGTATCTAAAGCAAAAATGATTGCTGCTTCTCTTTATTAAAATAAATTCCTTTATTGTCACCATGAAAGACAAAATCTTTGAAATTTTTAAGAATAAAATATAGGAAAATAACTATTGATTAGAAGTAGTTGAAGATTTATTGAACAAGGCATAAGAAGCCCTAATCATATATGTTAGGAACCATGACTACCTTGAAATTAAAAACCTCCATTCATTGAAGGCACCGTAGAGAAAAAGACAAGCAAAAAATTGGATGAGATCTGCAACAAATACCATCAACAAAGGAAAGGTACTTACAATATATAAAGAATTCTTTAAGAGGAAATATAAATGGAAATATCTCCCAGCAAGAAAGGTAGCCAAGATGAACAAGCTACTTCACAGGCATAGTAATATTAATGGGAAAGAATAAATATATAACCTCACAAGAAATAAATGCAAGTTAAGAGCAAAATGAGATGCAACTTACATATACCAGATGGGCAAATATTTACAGTCTGAAAATCCCAAGTGTTAGCAAGGATGTGGGCAACCTTAGGAATATGGCATATCTAACCACTTTGGAAAACAACCTGGCATTACGATGCACAAGTGAACAATTCTACTCTCTAGCCCAGCAATTTATTCCAAGGTATATATTCTATATGAAAATTCTTATACCCATGTGCTGAAGGAAATTTCCAGTAATGTTCATAAGGCATCGTATATATTAGCAGCAAACCAAATGGCTCACTGGAAGTCAAATGGATAAAAATAAATTATAGTATATTCACACAATGGCATTATGCAAGTATGATAATGAGCTAGCAGCATGCAAAGAATGATTGCATATATATATATATATATTATCTATCTATCTATCTATATATCTTGGAAGAAAGCAAGTTTTAGAAGACTCTACATAATGTAACAGTCTGATGTTTATTAAAACATAAAATTGAACAATGGATGACTTATTGATATATTTGTATGAAGTAAAACACTTTAGAACACAAGAGAATGGTAAATTATCTAAGACCACTAGCGATCACTCACATAGCTTCAAAAGTAGTAGTCATATTCTTTTTATGTTTGCTTCATGACTTACATGTTTGTCATTGATTATTTGGTCTGCATCAAATATGACATATACTGTATATGAATATGTTTTAACAGAATACCTTGATATTTTAATAGAAGTTGCTACCTGTAAATGTAAATTTGTACCAGCAAGTACATGGTGGCTAAGGATGGAGACTCTGGAGACAGTGCTGCTTATTGGCAGACTTCTCTGCTTTCTAGCTACATGACCTTGGGCAAGTTACTGAAGTGCCCTGTTCCTCAGTCTTCATGTCGGTAAAAGGGGAATGATAAAATAACCTATTTACAAACCCTAGTTATTGCTATTGAAAGGACAAACTGCATTTATGCATGTGAAGCACTTACATGCATAGTTTCAGCTTGCTTACTTGCACATTGGGATAACAGGGTTATTATGAAATACTATATCATAATGCAAATGACATTGTGCAAATCACCCAGGTGCTAGTCGGTAGATAAAATATAATTGTAAAAAATATGATACACTTGCATGGACTTCCTGTTCTTGGCTTTTAAATGAAAGAACTAGTCACAGGTAAAAAGGAAAAGCTGTTAACCCTTGAAATCATTTATGTAGAGAGCAAACACTTTCTCTTAAGTGGATTAAACATGGCATAGACTGGATTTCTCTTAACATCCCTGTTAGGATTCTGCTTGAAATCATGTTAAAATGCTTTTTTTTTAATGTTTTATTAAATAAGATGTAACTATAATAAAATATTTATAAATGCAGAAAAATCTGAAATTCTATAGCTGTAGAAATAAGCAACCTTCTCAATTGAGTGTAGGGCTTGTAAACCTTGTCTAATACGTCATAAAATCAAATCAAGATCATACAGTTAAATAAGAATGTGGAAGAGCAAACAATTAAAAAAAAAGGAATCCAGAGTGTCCGCATGTGTAAGGAGGTAACAATGGTTCCTTGCCGAGGTGCCCATCAGTGGGTAACTCACCTTCACAGATTTCATGTCTACTGTCCTTTCTGTAGCTAAGGGATAAAAGACACCTTTCCATGTGCTGGCCAGGTAGTGACACAGGAATCTGGGATGCTGGAGCTGAGGATACCTGTTCCCAAGAATTCTCCTTCCCCCTCATTTTGGATCTGCTTCATGGAAACAAAAGGCTTTTATTTTGGTTTGCTTCATTTTTAAGATAAATGTATGCTTAGCTTTTTTATATCCTTAGTTACCACCAGATGGATTTCCAGCAGCTTTTGGAAGCTTTCAAGTTTAAGGCAGGCTTTTAACTCATCTCATTTTAGCCTCCCTTTTCTATTTAACCACAGAAGTCAGAGTGCAAGCTACCTTTCTACCTATGGTATTACATTAGTTAATATTAAGTTAAATTTGATTTGTTTTAAGGGCAGCTTGCTAACAGCAAGAACACAAAGTTACTGAATTATAGTTTGTCTGTGTGTGAAGTAGTCAGCATCTGCAGACTAATAAATTCAGCAATATTATCTTACCCAACACAATGACAGCTATTGATTGAAAATGTAATAGTTTTAAGAACTGACTCTATAGACTCTACCTAAATTAACTATATCATTACCTATCTAGCTCATGTACTTCTTACATGGAAGAATATACACCAATTACTAATCCAATGGTTCAACATTAGAGGTCTTCATCAACAACAGACATTTATTGAGCGCCTATTGTGTGCAAGGCACTGTACTAGGCATAGGGCTACAAAGACAAAGGATAAATAGTTCCTGTCTCAAAGAGCGTACAATCTAATTAGGCTACTAACAGGATACATACGTAAAAAGACAAGAGACAATCCAAGGTAGCATATGATATTAGGGCACCGAGTAGAAACAAACCAACAGGACCAACAGGATTGCAGCCTTTTTTTTTGCATTTCTATAATGGTGGCTAAATACCCTGAGTAGGTAGGGATGAGTGAGCTAGAAGGGAGGGGTTACTCCTTTTCTTTTTTAAGCCTTGGAGACACTTCTTCATCTCTTCCATTCCAAAGTATCTTCTAGCTTGTGCTAGAACCTGGGTAATTGACTCATTCCTCCCCTCCCAGACCTTAGTATTAATATAGTTCTCTTTGAGGTGACTGATGGAATTACCCACTATCCTGGTATATCTGAGACTGTCATGTCTGGAACTGCTCCCTTTCTCTCTTATCTTAGCCCCAAGCTAACCAGGATGGTACTTTTGAAATACTTTGTCCTATAGCCAGATATAGACCTTCCACCTATTTCAGTCATTGCTCTGGCAGAACCCACCCCAAATCCATTTCTCAGGTAGGTTTGTAAATTTAAAATACAAAGAAAACCTTAATCCCAAAAGACTGCTGTTTTAGGAGCACTATAGACAAAGGAAGATAATCAGGAGAGAATGATGGCACGAAGATGGAGTCAGGGTCAAGAAAGAAGCAGTGAGAATGGGGGAAATCATTGTGTCAGGATTGAAACTATATTGAGGTGTTAGCATTACCTCCTAACTAGGGGCAGGGGAGAGATACCCCAAGAGTCAGTCTCTAATAATTAGCATCATCACTTCAGTGGAATACTCTGGATTCCATTGCACCTAAAGGAAATGCCTGTCAAAGGGCAAACATTTGGCCAGGCATTGTATGTGCATAAACATTTAAATAATATTTTCTTGATCCTAACAAAATTTCCATTTTTTCCTTCCACATTTACCTAGCATTCAATTAGCTTCCAAATCAAGTGTTTTGGTTTTGAGGGAAGTTTACATTTCATAAAGTAATTTAAATAGGTTAATAATTCAGAAAATTTCAGAAAGCAAAGGTAAGAGAGGTGTTGTTTGGAATCTATAGCATTTCTGGTAGTAACCTAAGGATACCAAGAGATCGCACACATATTTCTCTTTTAAGTATAGTATTTTGTGTTTTGTTTTCATGTATTTTTGGAAGAAAAGCTTGAACTCTGAAATCATAGAACCTTGGAAGTCCCTGAATTGCTCCGGTTTTATGTCTAGCCCTTAGGAGCACATCCTAAGGTTAGTGAAGCACAGGGACTTAGTTACCAAACACCCATTAACCGTAATGGAAATCACACAGCAAAGTCCCCACGCAGCACACTGAATATTTACCTCCTAATGTTCTTTTAATGTACGTTTTCTTGGGTGAATATTTACTGTAGAATATTAAATGTAAGATTCCTCTTTTTATGGGCCATTTGGAGTGATTGATTTTGTTTGTGAATTCCTGTATCTTTGCCCATAATGGCTATCTATTGTAATGGTCTCTGCCAAATGTTCTTGCGTTGCAATAACAGACACCATGGATGAGCCAGCTGTGGCTTTGTATTACTGTGGTCTTAAAAGCTAGGAGGAAGTTGATGACGCAGCTGGGGAGAGAAGGAAAGGTGTGTAACATAAAGAGTACAACTAAGGTTTCAAACACAACTGGATATTGAAATCACTGAGGTCTGTATATCAGGGCTGATGCTTAATGGTATTGAATAGTATTAAAACTGATGGTCATGAAATGATTGTGACAAGATAAGAACTCAGTTTCCCACAACCAGGTCCATCAGCACAATGCATCAGTCGTTTTCTTTAAATGCAATAAAACCATTGTCCAAGTAATTTTGTACGTATATGTGCCATCCTTTAAAAAATAGAAATGCACATATGCATCTATCCTAGATTTAAAATATTTCTTTGTGAAGCCAGGAATTTCAGAATTCAATTTTATGAATTCTTTTTGAGTATTTGAGAGGGAAACATTACCAAAAAAGAGAGAACTATCATGTAGTTCAAAATGTAAAAACAAAACCAACCCCTTAAAACCTGAAGATAACACAGGCATTTGAGATATTGTAAGGTTAACTAATAGAGCTGCATCTTTCATGTCCCAAGTATGCCTCTCCAAATTATTATAAAACTTACTATAAGAGACCCTCCCTGGTGGCACAGTGGGTTAAAGCACAGCACTGAGAAGCTAAAACCACTTCAACAAGAGTTCCATCCCCTCCCCGAGGTGACCCACATGGCGCGGCAGACCTCTCCTGACCCGCCCGCTGCTCCCCTCAGCTGTGTACTTGTCAGTCGCCTGTTCTGCTCCCCACTCTGTCTCTGGTGAATCCTCTCACTGCCCCTGTACCTCTGGCCTGTACCCCAGTTCTGTATGCATAAATAAATAAATCTTTAAAAAAAATCTTACTAAAAGAGCTACATTCATCTGAGCATCATCGCTTCAAAGTGATGGTCAAGATGGTCTATAAGTCAATTATATAAAATTCATATATTTATAAAGAATTGTGTGTTCAGTGACTGTGCAGCTTAAGAGGATGCACTGGAAGAATGTTTCAGTGTATTTGGACAGGCATTTCAATTGTACTGGCTTTTAACATTTCCAGTCACAGTTCAATAACATCAATTTTATTTTTGCTATATAAACAGCTAGATTGTATTTGCATTTCAACAATAGTGCTCTATAACTAATACCACTAGTTAGTGCAAGGGGATGAACTCTTAACACTAACCAAGGAAAGGGAAAAGAAATGCAATATGAGAAACCTTTAATCAAGCCAGGTCATGTTCTGTAAAGCAATGTCAGCTTCCATACATGCTATTTGCTGTGGCCTTCTAATTTGTCATTAGAGAAACGAATGCCTTGTAAGCCATGTGCAAAGAAAACACTGGTAGCTTTTAAAAGACTGTTTTTGAACAATATTACTTGCTTAAATGAAATCTTTCATATTAATTGATCTTGCCTCTGAATAGGTCCTTCATATTACTGCAGACCAGGGAATAACAGTGAATGTATGCAATGACTATGAATCATTCATAGGGTAAATGAATTGTATGATGGAATCTCCTTGTATTCTCTTCACAGACCCACAAAAAGACAACTCCTTAGCCAGGAAACATCATGAAAGTGTTTTCCTTCCTTCCTACACTCCCACTTATTTGGTGTAAGAAGGACCAGAAGACCCGAGACTACTCCCCTTTTAGCCAAAAGGGATAAGGTGGGTAATATGTTTCAAAAGCAAGAGACTGGAGATAGGTAGTAGGGAAATCCCTAAAATAAGACTCCGGGAACTTTGGGTACCCCACCATTCCAAGTGTGCAATCCTCAAATAAAATAGGTCCACAAAGGCTCTGAGTTTTAGGTTTGAGATAAATTTAAGAGGACATTTAGGGAAGTGACGTCATTCTGCAGAAGAGGAAGCTAGGGATTAAGTGACGTGACCTACATCCATCATTACTCAAGACAACTGTTCTGCATTTTCTTTTGTTGGTATCTGTTCATTTTAATGACGCAGTTTTTGGTCTTCAATTTTGTCATTTAGGGTATTTCTGCACATTAGAAAATATCATATAGCTATTCCTGAAGGCTGAGGCTTCAACAAACGTAACAACATTTCCAAGGCAAATACAATTGCATGCTACTATGAGCATGGTGAACACAGCAACTCATTGACCTGATTCTAGGCCTTTTCCAACCATCATTCAGGATTAAAGAGCTAGGAAGGCTAAATCACCACATAATCATAATCTATAAAAATACTGGCCTAGAGTACACTAAAAAACTCTCAATAAATAAATATTGGGCATTTGCTGTATGAAAGTCAGTGATGATGTGCTCTTCAGAAATCAGGTCTGTCCTTTCAAGCAGTTTTGTTTACAAATCACACATACAGAATCCAACAGATGACAGGGTTATAGATCAGGTTAGGATAAGACTTGATAGAAAAATGTCTTTTGACGTGATGTTTCTATAAATGAATACAACCATTATTGTAAAGTTATTTGTGTTTTAGTTTTGAAGGCAATACTTAAAGAGATCCAAAATGTTTTTAGCTATGGCAGCATCACTGAAATAAGTCTCCAGATCCTATGATCATTCCTTCTGGAAGGGGCAAGACTCATTACGATGTATTCATTCTGGCACTTTCCCTCATGAACCAAGTGCACTGTTTCATAGTCCTGCCTCTTAGGCATCTGTACACTGAACATCCTGAGGAGGGAGGCACTTTGCTGCCTCCAGTTCTGTTCTCCTTTTTTGTCTGTTGGCCCAACAATCCCAGCGCCCACATGTCTGATATGCCCGGCACTTGGGGGTTTCAGTCCAGCACACTCATTTCTCAGAACACAGGTTTATTCTCAGGATGACTTATAGCAAGGGGTTCTGGTTTCCAGTCTGGCTGAAAAAAGTGAATATTGAATGTCCTTGCCCAGTTCTTAAAGACTCGTTTCTCTGTGATAAAGCGGTGGTGACTCCCCTTCCGTCCTCGTTCATGGGAGAGATACATTGTACATTCATCAGGGCCGTAGGGTTCATAATAGTGATAAGGTACTGAAGGGTGACTGGGGTCCCTGCAGGGGAAAAACAAAATAACCGAAAAAGGAAAAAAACATTTCTTTGATTAAAGTCAGATGTCATTTGAGACTGCATACTTTCAAGTTAAACAAATTTCAACATTTTCCCCCCTGACAATTAAGCAATAAGCAAGAGGAGAGTTTCTGAGGTTTGAAATAAATACAATGGGCATCAACATCAAATAGGCTGAAAGTGTGTTGCAGGATAGTTAGGTCCTTGGGATTTAGAAACTACATGTATTACTAAGCCCCAACTAGTTTTTGTTTTTATTCTTGCTCTCAGATGGGCAGTTTCTCACAAGCAGCTATAGATATTTGAAAAACAAAAAATGGATCTTTTTTTTTTTTTTATTACCAATTTCAATGCCCTCAAATTGTCCAGAAGCCAGTTATACTCCAAGCAAACCTAGAGGTCTTATATACTTGGGTCCATCCAGAGCCCTCTCCTAGCCCACCTAGGTTTGCCAGCTATGTTCCAGCCAAGCTGATATCTCTGGTGGTCAACTCTGCCTATCTTGAAGATTGGGGCAGAGCGTAAGGGTGCCTACGCTTGCCCCTACCTTGAAGATTGGTGCTTATGGCCAGTCACCTGACTGGAATAATCTGCCACGTGTTCACTCCTTCTTATAACTGGGGATCAACTCAAATGGATTCTCATCCAGAGAGGACTGACCTAATAATGTCCATCCTCTTCACTCTCTCTCACTTGGATTTATTTTCTTGAAAGCTTTAATTATTCTCTGAAATTGCTATTATTGTTTTACTTGCTTACTGTCTGGTCACGAGGGCAGGCTTTTGTCTCATTCCTAGTAGATGCTCAATAAACAACTTTCCAACTTCTGTTGTTAAAATAAATTTATATAGAATTAGCAGTGAAATAGCAAGCCTCTAAAGAGGATTTCTCCACCCACTATGGAAAGCTGACAAACCTAGTTTGAGCTGATGGGAGAAAGCTATCTCCCTTTCTTTTCTTATAGCACTGTATACCTAAATCCTGCTGTGCAATAGCCAGTTCTAATACTTTTCTGTCACCATATCTCCATTTTTACCTCAAACAAGAACCATGGACTCCTTTTAAGGTCGTATGCAAAGGATTAGCATATATGGGTGGATAGGTGTCCTTGTACATTATCCTGGAGAGCCCTGGTCTCAAAATAATTTCCATTCTAGGTCAGTCAACTCCACCCCTTCTGTTTTGATGTCTAGATGAAATGATTAATCAAGATGTCCCAGAAGATTAAACCTTTCCACCTTAAGTAACATTAACCAACTAGCCCATTGCAGAGACCAAGTTCTCCATAAGTCAGTTTCTTCTTAGTTCATTCAAAAGACCTAGGCTGCCTTATTCCTGCAAACCAACTTTCAGCACCTGTCCTGGGGTCTCCTGTTTGGTCACTAGGCTCTATTCTAAGTACAGTAGCTTGGTTTCCCAAAGAGGCTCATCCTGTTAGACACCTCTGCGTTTTCTTAGAGGAAATCAATACACAAATGGCTTTTAGAGTAGCAACTTTACTGGGGTCAGGGATCGAAGTCTTTTATCAAGAGGGGTGTCAAGTTTGTGGCTCTGACAACAATAAACCTTTGAGCTGCTTCTCTTCTTGGGTTAAAGTTCTTCCAGGAAGAGAGATTTATTTTTTGTCATGCAGCATTTAAACATTCCTCATCCTGGGCTGGCTGTGGGACTGAATTAACACTTTGCATCTCTGTTATGCTGTCTCTCAGAAGTAGCTCTTGTTCTATAGTGAGATACTGGATGCTGTCCTGTCTCGTTTTTTATAGATTTCACTTATCTTTCAACCCTAGACATTGGAGCTCCCTCAAAATTTTAATAGGAGGTGTCTGCAATGCACAAAAATACTTGCTAGGAAAAATACAAGTTGGAACTGACCACTGTGAAGGAAAAAAAGCAAAGGAAAACAGAAACTTATGATACAAATCTCAGATTCATATGCATCATCTGGGGAACCTTATTAAATTCATGTTAGCAAGGCATATTTTGGGTTAAGCTTTTATTCCAGCATGAATAAGGTTTTAAATCTGTTCCTTCTAAGTTTTGGACATATTATTGGCATCAATCTGTCTAAAGAAACAATTAGGTTTCTAAAAATATCATGAGATTGATTTGACACCTAGGACGGAGGGTAATTGAAAACCAGCTAAAGGATGCTACAGGATCAATCTCCTTATTCAGGAAGGCCATCTCTTTGAATGAAAACTTATCTGACTCTGCATTGATCACCTAAAGGGAGAATTAAATTTACATATTTGGTTATTATGATTTCAACAGTGTCCAAGTAAGTGGGGCTTGTTTCCACACTTTAAGACTGCCCAAATGACAAGAAAATGCTTGGTGGGACTTGAGAAGGCAGAGATGAGCAATTGCAGGACCAGTCTTCCTGGCCGTAAGCCTGAAATCAACTGTTTATTCAGAAAGCCCTTCCCAGCTTAAGTTCATATTTCCTTAGGGTCTTTTCTCAAACCTGACTTTCTAAAGGCTGCTATAGCTCTTTTTCCCCTCCAGCTGACCCCAGTTAATGGAACAATGAGCATTAAGTAGAGTTTCTGCATGAGGAGGCTGTTGTTAAAGGGAGGGTACTGGCACCCAACTTTATGTTTGGCAGGGCATCTTGGTAGTGAGTGTGGCAGGGAGCGTTGTGGGGGGCATGATAATGACAGAACCAGTACCCCAGAACTAGGGAGGGGAGGGAAGAAATGTTGCAGAACAACATTTGTGAATAAGGATATATATATACACACACATTTTTTTTTTTTAACAGAAGAAGCATGTAGGAGAGTAAAAAGAACTATCATCTAGTGCACACAGGGAACTTCAGAGCATACCACTGACAGTACTCCATCGGGCTTAACTGATTTAGAGAGGGTCCCAGCATGGACACTCTTAACTAACTTAGGTTTGAGTGTCAAAATATGTAATGGTAGTATGGGTTATCAAACCCATTAAATGAAATAAACATCTGTGAGTCTGTGATAATTTCAATAAGTAACTGAATAAATAAGTAGAAGAGGGAGGAGAAACAATGCTTCTTTACAGAAAAATTCTAATTAATAAATCTTAAAGAATGGAGGACTAGAATGCCAATTTATAATAGCACAGTGATGCTGCACCAAGATGTATGAATCAGTAGAACATCAGTGGGAAAAAGATGAGAAGTAGGTTATTTGTACAAAGATTTCCTACATGATATTTATTAATGACAAAAGGAAAAATAATAACTTTACAATGAGTCCACTCAGTAGACACCATCTTAACCAAGTGAGCAACACCACTAGTAATAAGATATTTGACATCATGTACCTCTTGCTAAGACATGTTGGGTAAAACTTATCACTTCCGTGGTCTCCTTCCCAGTAACACCTAACTTCAGACTATCATGGAAAAATATCAGACAAACCTCAAATGAGGGACATCTTACTAAATAATATCCGGAATGCTTCAGAACTGGGGTACAGGCCAGAGGTGCAGGGGCAGTGAGAGGATTCACCAGAGACAGAGTGGGGAGCAGAACAGGCAGATCAATGAAGTACACTGCTGAGGGAAACAGTGTGCTGGTCAGGAGAGGTCTGCCGAGCCAAGTGCGTCACCTCACCTCCGGGGCTGGGGATAGAACCCACACTGAAGCTGCTCTGGCTGACTTGTCGTGCTGCGCTTTAACCCGGAAGTCCTGAAGTTATAAGTGATGAGGGAAGATAAGAGAAATAGTCACACAGGAGGACTTTAAGGAAACAAGATAAGTAAATGCAAAAGGATCTAGAATTGGTAACTGGAGGAGATAAAGATATTGGTAGAAAACTGGTGAAATGTGAATAAAGCCTATAGTTTGGTTAAGCTATTTCCTCCCTCCCTCATTCCTTCTTTCATTCCTTTCTTCCTTCTGCCTTCTTTCCCTATTTCTTCCTTCCCTCCTTTCCTTTCTCCCTTTTATTCAGTGTTCAGTGCATTTTAATATGAACATACCATAACTTAACCACACACTTTTCTATGATATATAAGGAAAAGACTGATGAAAAACTCCAGAGTTAATAGTGAACCTGAATAAGAATCTGAGGAAGCTCCCTCAAGTCAATGATTCCTAGAACTGTCACTTGAGTAGGGTTCTTCCAGGGCTTCTGGATGATGACCACAAATGAGGACAAGCACTGGGCCACATCACAGTCATACCCTCGAGGAAGTGTGGTTTAATGCTCTCCAGCACATAAGTGTGGGCTGGCCATAGTGACTTCCTTTTGTGCAGTACTCCTCAATACTTTCAAGGTCATCAAAACAAGGGCATTTTCACAGTCAACAGGCGCTTAAGGAAACATGACAACCAGGCAGAGTGGTGTCCTGGATTGGATCTCAGCACCATGCTGCTGGAATTTAAGTGCTGTCTGGTGATATCTGTCTTCATTTTGCTATAACCTGTTACTATGTTAAAGTCACTGCCGCCATTTTATTGTGCTCAACAAAGACTACTTGTGTTAGCCTGACAGAAAATGAATTGTCAGGAATGCTACAGACTGAAAGTCTTCTGGGCCTGCCAGAATTAGATTCAGAGCAAGTTATTCTGAGGCAGCAGCCCCAGCTGAAGGGGAAATAGGGCTTCTGTCCACCAGTTTAATTTCTCAGTTTTGATAATTGCATCACACTGATGCAAATATTAACATTAGAAGAAACTGGATTCAGGCTACCCAGGAATTTTATAGTACTGTTGCAACATTTTCTAACACTATTTCAAAACCAAAAGTCCGCAATATAATGTTTAAAAGCTCCTTAGGTGAGCCTAATCTGCAGCTTGGTTTAAGACAGCTGGTTCCATTACAGCTAACCTTAGTGCTTAACTTACATGAAGTTTTGCTGCTCCTGTGTGAGGTGAGCACCAGGGCCCTGGCTTTAAGCCAGAGTTTATGAACTAGCTGGGTTCCTAGATGTGTTCCTTTCAGCCCCAAAGAGAGTTTTCAGCACTCCACAGTGACTGATTCAGTCTTAACCATGCCCCTACGTGGGAGGTAATATTACTGAAAAACTTACAGAAAAACTGAAGAAGTTGCCAGGCCCAAGTTTGGATAAAAACTGTACTCTTAAGAGTGAGACTATGTTCTAGAACAATTCTCGTCCCTGCAGTAAGTTTAAGTGTGAATGAAAATTGGATCCCCATTGGGGTTGGTAGCGCAAGTTTAGGGTAACTGTCCCTGATGTGTTCTGCCAGTTTGTAGAGATGCCCTAGGATCTGTGTCAGGAGCTAAACAGAAACCTCTACTTACTTCACATTCTGCCCACAAATATTAGTCTACCCTCCATGGGGTAAAGACCATGAACCCCACATCCACCCTCCACAACTCAGGTACCTCAGGTCATATCTCATAAATCATGAAACCAGGAGAGGGAGATGGAAGTAAGGAAAACACTCAGTCACCTGTAAGAATTGGTCAAATTGTTGCAAAGCTAGAAGAAACCAGAGGAGCTAGGAAAAAATACAATATATTTTAAATCTACTTCATAAAACGTGAGCCACATAACTGTTGCATACCCATCCTCCATAAGCATCCGATTCTATATGGTGGACAGTCGCCAAGTAGGAACTTTCCTCATAGCTGGCAGCTTTATTAATGTTCACCAGCTAATAATTCTAGCAGAATCAACTCTCTGATATTCATGATACCTTTGAGATGTCCTTCACATTATGGATGAGATATTAATTTAGTTCCATGACAGTGATCACTCTGAGTCATTACTCTGCTAATTAATACTCAAGAAATGATGGGTAACAGAGTTGTAAACTTGGTAATGTCTTAAGTATGACCAGAAATAAGATTATTAGGTAGCATTTAAATGCTTGGCCCATTATTATCACAAATAATTTACAATGGAAAATGAGATTAAAAATACTCTCCATAACTTAGTTTGGAAAGCAATGATAACAGATCTTTTCACTGCAATTTATAGTCCATCTAGAGAGAATGGATTTGGCTTCCTATATGGACATGACATGATTTAAGGGTCTACTGTCCGCATAATAATATATTTTGTCTCCTGTCTCAGGAGCAACACGGTATTAATTTTCTCCAGCTTTCTGAACACCGATGAACCTGGTCTGGTGATGGAAGCAGGGTGAAGATTGGTACCCAAGTCCCTCAGAGAGGAACTGATGCTGGTCCTGGCTAAGAATAAAACGGTGGCCACTCTGCCTTCTAAGAACTCTCGAAATCTTCTAAGGAAGTCTCGAAATGGATTTGCCATTTGCTAATTATATTTTTATTCATGTGGCACTTTTGGCCTCAAGATAAGTTCACAATCAGTCTCTCAGCAACACCAACGAAGGACGTTTTTTATTTACTCACTGGGTCAGTTGGTACTGAGTGTGTTCTAGGTACCAGGTACTATATGGCTCCTGCTGAGGTAAAACCTGGACTGAAACCTGACTCCTTTGTTCCAAAAAGCCTCTAGGCAGGGCCCGCCTTGCAGCACTCTGAAGTCATCTGCAGCCACTGCAGCATGAGTTCCATCCCCAACCCCAGGTGATCCATATGGCGCAGAGGACTTCTCATGACCCACCCGCTGCTCCCCTCAGCAGTGTACTTTGTAGATCTGCCTGTTCTGCTCCGCACTCTGTCTCTGGTGAAGCCTCTCATGCCCAGCACCCCTGGCCTGTACCCCAGTTCTGTATGCACAGGTAAGTAAATCTTTAAACAACAAATAGCCAATAGGCAAATGAAGGCAGTGAGGAAGTTCATGAGTTGGGGCAGGTGGGGGCGGCAGAGGGCTTGAGGCACAGGTGAGGTCTGACTGAGACACACAGGAGGCTTGGGGAGGCAGGGGCTGTTGCATCTGAAACAGTGGAGTAAGGAATTAAGTTTGGGCTCTTGATTCCTCAAATCCAATTGCTGCCTTTTACCTGCTTTCTAAACTTGGTCAGCGGTTTCGTATCTTTAAACTTCATATAGGAAATAATAAAACTATCTCATGGATTATCATAAAGTTTCAATAGAGTGTTGCAGATATTTGTACTAAGGGCAGAACTGGAATGTGTAGGAAAAAAAATGTCAGGTAGTCAGATTTAGTAAAGATCCAGTAGTAATCAGCCAGGTTGGGGGGGATGGACACTCTAAACTAAGGACCAAGGGCAGTCATCTGTAGGTTAGGTAGGGTTCTATGAAAGATTGTGCAGGCTCTCCCTGGTGGCGCAATGGATGAGGACACAGCACTGCAAGCTGGCCCCAGCCGCTTCAGTGCAAGTTCGATTCCCGGCCAGCGAGGTGATCCACATGGCATGGCAGACCTCTCCTGACCCGCCCGCTGCTCCCCTCAGCAGTGTATTTCATCTATCAGCCTGTTCTGCCCCCCACTCTGTCTCTGGTGAATCCTCTCACTGCCCCTGCACCTCTGGCCTGTACCCCAGTTCTGTATGCATAAATGAATCAATCTTTAAAAAGAAAGAAAGATTCTGTATGGCTAAAATGAATTGGTGCAAGTAGAGATGAGACAGAGGTAACATCATGAGGCCAGATCCTGAGGGGCTTGTTTGTGAAGTTAGGGATTGTGGACTTTGTTCTAGAAACTTTGGGGAGTTGCTTGAAGGGTCAGGACTAAGATTTGTGTAGCAGCACTGTGGGGTTGGGAGAGGAAGGGGAGAGGACAGAGCTGGAGGGAGAAGTCAGAAAGCTATTGCCCGGACCAACTGAATACCAGGTGAAGGGGAAAGGGCCCGCACTGATAAATGGCTTCTGCTCATTCAGTGTTAGATTCTGCCAGGTTTTGAAGAACATATGGCCATCATCTGCCACCATGGCTGCTTATATTCTCACTGCTTCCATTTATTCATTTAAACATGAATTGGGCTTGCAGTTCTTCCTGAGAAATCCATGTGCATATGGATTTGGGTTACTACTAGAGGTTTTCTCACCAAAGAGTGTTTTCTGGAAGAAACTCAGGTATGTTGGGTAGGATGAGAAGGGCAGAATGGATGGAAAATGATAGCTTCATGCTTGTCGGGCTGAACCTCCGAACCCTGGCTAAATCTGACACTCATGGGTTGTTGAACTGTCTGCTTCTCCAGGATGTAATTTAGTCCCTCAGCTTCCTCTCCTAACTGCCCCCTTCCAAGGACCAGGTCTGCTTAGAGCAGGCAATATTACCTTTGAGGCACAGGCCCTAAGCCAATAGTCCTGAGTCCGGGAGTCAATGTTTTGTTCTTATGTTTTGGGTCCCCTGGCAATTAAAAAAGCAATGATGAGGATTTTTCTGAAAAGTATATGAGAGTCTAATTTTGATTGGAATGCAGCATGATTGCATCTTAGATCAGGTGCTGTCAAAATTATTATTTGTCATGGGATCCTTTATGGAAAAGATTTTTATACAGAGCTCAGATATGAAGGAGCTAGACGTAGGTCTACTCCTGGTGAAATGTGCGTGCTTGAGTGTGTGCACTCATGCCTGAGGTTCTCCTTCCCTGGCTCCTTGCCCTGTTCTACCTGAGTAAAGCTCAGTGAGTCAGATGCTTAAGACAGATCGTGAATGTTTTCTCCCACAGGTACCGTGGTAACTTTCTGTCCCTGTGACTCAGCCGCATTCAAGTGGCACTCAGGAGTCTGAAGGCAGAGGCTCTATCTCACGTACCTTTAAATGCACAAGTGCACCATACAAGTTAGTTCAACGAAGGAAATTCTTTATAGTTATTAGTTATGTTTTAAAGTCTGAAAAAGTGAATTCACCAAAAATGAAGTCAGCTTCCTTTTTGCTGAAATCTGGCCCCAGGGAACTAACTAATTCTTCATCCCAGTGAGATATGGGGCCTTCTAAGGAAGCAATGGAATGGGTTGGCATGTGTGAACAGCCCTATGTGACGTCCTTCAGGGAGCTAAGGGTTATGTGAAACCAATCCTTAACAGTGGTGAAAAGGGGGGTCCAGTTCACACAGGAAGCACGTGCCTCCCCTTTGCAGCAGACAGGCCCTCCCCACCAACAAGCACATTCATTAGTGCTCTCTGGGCATCTCCTCAAACTGTGTTAATGTTGTCTATATCTGCATATCAGTGAGTGTCTTTACCTGGGAACTTTCTATGAGCTTAACGTACACTGGATTTCACCCCATCATTTCTCATCTATTACCTATGGACATATCACATAATATATAATGATTATAAATAGTCATATTTTATATATCATATGCAATATATCATCTTATGGCATCATATGAAGGTAAGTACAACTGTCATCATCATTTTACAGATGCAGAAGCTGAGACTTCTGAGACGGTTATTAAATAACTTGTCCAAGGTCACTAAAGCTCAATGAGGTCAAATAACTTTGCAAGGTCACACAGCTTCTGAGAAGCAGCAATGGTGATTTTCACCATATAATACTCTTTACTGCAGCACTAAAGAGCTAGTGGGCACTAAACAGCCATTCATTCACTTGATACTAACAGAGCATCCGCTCCAGGCCAGGATGATATCTAATGCCTTCCTTCTGCATCCATGTTCCTCAGTGAGCCTAGCATGCAGAAACCTCTGCCTTTCGGGGAGTTTACATCCCGGTGGATTCGATCACTGTCTCCCCAACCTTGCCTGCCACTTTTGGCCGTGGTGATATTGTATCTTCTTAAGTGCCACGGCTTTTGATACTTGTGTCTTATTTGACTGGTTACAGTTCTCAGCCTTTTCCCAAATAAAGACACAGCAGGGAAGGTCAGACTAGGAGCAGGACTGACTTACAAGTTGCTTATTCACTATCCTTGGCATACTACTTATGTCATTTGATTTGAGGTAGTTTTGCTGTGTTCCGCAGAATTTACTTGGACTGGGACTTCACCTTGTCTTTCACTGACACGCTGAGACTTCTGGGTGAATGGCTGAGGTAGCCTGACTCAGTTGGAAGGAAGGAAAGTGGAGCTCTTCTGTTGACTGTCATGGCAGACCCCACACCACAGCCTCTGGTCCAACAGTCATGGGCAGATGGGCTTAGGAACCAACCATAACATAAATAAGCTCAGACCCCTTCCCTGCTGGTGCTTCAAACTCCTCTCTTGTGCTGCAAACCTTGGGGGTATTCAATGGACTCAGTCCATAATTCCTATTCTCAAATCAAAACTTTCTTGATTATATGACAGCACGATTACTTGTTGGTTGACAGTTAAATGTATTTTTTTTGTAGGGAAGGTTTATCGTAAGATGCTAAGAGGAAAGAACCATGCCCTATTCTTGGAACCCTCAAAATTCTTGGTATCTTTTTGGATAACGCTTAAGTACTTAGGGAAACGGTTATTCCATAGATCTATAGTAAAATACTAATAGGAACATTAATGATACTAATAACCTGCCTTGAGCAATAGCTGTGTGCTGGGCATTGTCAAATGTTCTATATCCATGATCTTATTTAATACACCCCCACGACTCACTTGCTGTTATTACTATTGTCTCATCTCCATCAGATGAGAAAAGTAAGGGTCAAGGTTACTCAGTGAGGAACTGGGTGCTGGCAGTTCAGCCAATATATCCTGGCAGAGAAGGTAAAGGGAACTCAGGAATTAGTTTGCACTACTAGTCTTTCCCTCTTGTTCATCCTGAACAGACAGCACTGAGAGCGGGAAGCTCTCTCTGGCCATCCCTCCCCACGAGAGGACACTTCTACACTTTCTCAGACAGGCTGCTAGGCACAGGGATCTTTTGAAGGATATCTTGCAAAAAGTAGCTTTTGAGATCAACTATTAGAAACCTTGGGATAGTGGCTGAGGAACAGAAACCCAGAGCAGTCAGCAATGTATGGTGCATGGACTTCATCTTAGCTTCCTTGTTAGTATAAACCCATAAGATGTTTTCATTCTATGCACATGAAGTCATGATGAACTAACTCTGAGTAAGAGAAATGACAGGTTAACTTGCCTTTCATTTGTTTTCCATAATAAATGGAATATTTCCTTGAACACTTGAAGTCATTAACATTTCAATTTATTCATGCTTTCTCTTTGGCGTCCTAATGGCAATATTACATAATTATACCTGCCAAATAACCATCAGCTCTGACAGTTCTTTGCATGCCCATAAGTGCTGCTCCCACTGCCTTTGTTAGTTTGTTGCTTTGAGGAGGCAATTTGCTCTTTTACATCACCCCACCTACATTTTTGCACATAAGTTGTTAAACAGAGAAGCAGGGCCATTGAATTAAGCGGTGCGGAACTCACTGAGCATCCAAGCTAAATCTTGCTATGTACTGCCACTGTTTCAAGCAATTTACATATATTAACTTATTTAATCCACTTATACCCCTCTGACACAGAGCCAGTTATTATCATCAAACCCATTTCTAATGATGACGAGGTGGGATAGAGAGATGGAGCAACTTACTCAAGGTCACGATAAGTTGGTAAGTGGCTCAAATGGACTCTGAACCTGTGTAATCTGACTCCAGACTCCATGTAGGATCTGGCCATATCTTTCCTTCTCCTTTGTGACCCAACTTTACATATAAACTACTACTGCTGCTGTGTTGGGTCTCAGGATTAAAATGAGTGGAAGTAAAGTGGCAAAATGGTAACAATATGATCACATACCCACCTTGTTTCAAACTTCCAAACTGTAGATTTTGCCTACAAGCCTAGGTCCTTCAAGAAGTTGTTAAGTTTAAAAAACCCATGAAGATATAAGCAAGCATATATTTTAATGAGCAAGTTTAAAAAGTCTCCACTCCAGGTTTTGCTATTTGGAGGTCAGGACTGAAGCCGTGCAGAGCAACTGTGAAACTGGGGTATTTTCTGAATTTATTGATATCACTACTTTCATTTAGAGAAGAATATTCAATTAGACTTCCCCAACCAGGCCCTGTATTTTCTAAGCTGTGTACACACCAAACTAGGCACAGACCAGGAGCTAACTTGAAGTAGCAGCAGAAATGCTTGTATGTTCCCTTTAAAGTGATACATCAAAATAATTATGCTGGGCTCTCCCTGGTGGTACAGCAGGTTAAAGTACAGCACTAAGAAGCTAAAGCCACTTCAGCATGAGTTCGATCCCCTGGCCGGGAGGTGACTCACATGACGCAGCAGACCTCTCCTGACCTGCCCACTGCTCCCTTCAGCAGTGTACTTCATCAGTCTGCCTGTTCTGCTCCCCACTCTGTCTCTGGTGAATCCTCTCACCGCCCCTGTGCCTCTGGCCTGTACCCCAGTTCTGTATTCATAAATAAATAAATCTTTAAAAAATAATAATTATGCCTATGCTAACGCCAGAAATAACTTAGAGGACTCATGCCCAGTAGCAAAGAAAATGAAGGAACAGATAAACAGCTGGGACTACATCAAACTAAAAAGCTTCCTCACAGCAGAAGAGACGATAACCAAAATGAAAAGACATCCTACTGATTGGGAGAAAATATTCTCACTCTGTACTGTAAGGGACTGATAGCAAAGATCTACAAGGAGCTCATATGACTCAACAAAAACAAAGCAAACAACCCAATCAAAAAATGGACAGAAGAATAAAATAAAATATAGTTTTCTAAAGAGGAATTGCAAATGGCCAAAAGGGATACAAAAAAAAAAATGCTCAACATCACTTATAATCAAGGAAATTAAAATCAAAACCACAATGAGACACCACCTTACACCAGTGAGAATGACCTATATCAAAAAGACTGCCAAGAGCAAATATAGCAATGGTTATGGTGGTGGGATGGCAAACTGGTCCAATCACTATGGAAAGCCGTGTGGAGGTTCCTCAAATTACTAAAAAAGGAACCACCATATGATCCAGCAATTCTACTCCTAGGTATCTATACAAAAGTACAAAAAACATTAATTTGAAAGGAAACCTACACTCTTATGTTTATTGCAGCACTCTTTACAATAACTAAAATATGGAAACAACCTAAATGTCCCCAAACAGAATGGATCAAGAAGGAAAAAAGAATAATATTGGATGGTTTTGCTTATAGGAGGAATATAGAGAAATTAAATAAGCGGTCAAAAAGAGGGACAAAGTTAGCAGGCAAATTATAGGTCTGATACATATAGCAGGGAAGGGGAGGAGAGAGGGACCCCAGGAGAAGATCACCAAGGACTGGGGTAATGGTTCACAGGGTGCTGTGGTGGTGGGTGATTAATGGGGGTTATACCTGAGGGGAGAAATCAAATCTTGTACAAAAATGAACAATGATACAAGAAAATTAAAAAAAAACCCATGCCTATGCTATTGGTCTTAGAAGCAGCATAAACCGAGGCTGCTGATGTGGCAAGGGAAAGAGGCTCAGAGGAATATTTTAATTTTAGAAAACAGGCTTACTGTCAAAGAAATTGCCCTCTTTAGTTCATTAAAAATTACCACATTCCTTTCAAATGAGAACAAAACTAATATTCCTAATGCTAGTTCATCGTTAATATTATGCCAATTATTGCATTACTTTTGGTTGATAAATATTCAGAGGCTAAATGAAGCCCACAAGATGGATTAATTCTCCAGCAGTACAAACAAAAACTTTCAATATTTTATATCATATAATTAAATGCTGTTTGTTGTTTCTAGATCCAGAACTTGAGACATGTTAATTAATTGCTTCAAGAAGACAGTTAGACATGTTTCATGTTTGATATTTGGAATCAGATATTTATAAGCCCTGCACAATGCTCCTGATGAATTACACTTGCCGAATAAATCCTACCTGCAGAAGTCTGGGGGCACCATGCCATAAACATTGATCCTGTCACAGAGCTCCAGGGCAATCGTCATTGTGAACCAGCCAGTGCTGAGCCAAGTGTTGGAGATCTTCCTGGAAGGAACAACAATTAATTCTGCAAGCTAGTAAAGGAACTGTTACATCCACTGCCATTTCAAAACCTTTCTAGAGCAATGCTGACTATAGACTCATCTTTTTACTCTCCACTTGGCAAAGAGCTGGAACTTTACCAAGTAAGATAGGGAAGTTTTTTTTTTTATTACAAAAGTTTATTTTTACATCATTTTGTACATTTTTTTCCCCATCTCAATTGTAATCCCCACGGGTTTCCCAACACCAAGTTACCCGTGTGCCATCACCATAATCCCGTGCATTCCTCCCCCCCATTTTTGATCCCATTCCCCACTCCACCCCCAGAGATAGGGAAGTTTTTAAAAGCTTTACTCATTTCTTATTTCCTTTCCTCTGTATTTTTACCACTATCACCATATTCTACAGCACAATGATAAAAGAGGTTGCTGCTTCCCTCTGTGGATTTGCCACATAAAAGGATGCTTGAGCCACTGCTAGATCACCAAGGAGGACAGTCAATGGTTTAATGTTTAAGTGCATACCACCACCACTCCATTTCTTGTAGATGGCAATTGCAAGGTGTCAACTCTTTACTAACTAGAACAGTGAAATAGAAATATTCCTTGCTTCTCAAGTAGACTAGATAATGAAGCACTTATTGACATGAATAAACACAAAGATGTGTTATCTATTGATCAAGTGATCTATCAAACTTAGGGCAAAATCATGCCTTCCATTAAGCAAATTAACACCAGCATCTTGATTGCATATCTTTCTTTAGAATAGAAGGGCCACAGGCATGCCTATGTTTAACTGAACATTTGCTTTATTTTTACCTCAGAATATTCAAAGCCTTATGACAATTTTTATTACAGGCCAAAATTGACAAAATGTAAGGAAAGAATCTGTGCATTCCAGCATTTATTCATTTACCGTTTAGACATCTGCACTGAGATCTAGTCACATGCAAAGCATAAGAATAACTGTGGAGACATAACATCAAGGTCTAAATTGACCCAGGGAGAATGACTTGGTCTACCATGCTACACTGCTATGGATATTAATTTCAATTCTTTGGGGCTTGTGGCTTTTACTTTTTTTTTTTTTCAGGGCTTATGGCATGCCTCATTAGCCAGTTTCAAACACCTTATCCCCAAGGTCAGACTGCCTGACTTTGCCTGGGTCACAGACCATATGTGATGTGAATAACAGAATCACAGAGAGCAATTCTGTTTATACCACGGAGCACTCTTCTTTGAAAAGGAGGACTTTTGTGAAGCACTCTGTGTCATTTCCATTTCATATGAGGAATTGCAATAGCAACAATAAAAAGGCATTTACTTTGTCAGACAAAAGTGGGTGATTTAGCCATTCCTGAGTTCATGGCTTTGCCTTTCTAGTTCTTAAACACTTTACTCATTTTTTATTTTCCTTCTCATTGTATCTTGACCCAGTAATGTCCAGGAGTATATCTAAAGGCTCTCAGAGATGGGGGAACATGGGTTTTTGCATTACCAGTTTCTTTCACTAACAGGGCAGGTTTTTGCTGATCTCCGAGCCTTGATTTCCTATAAAGCAGGCATGGGAGTTGCTGTGTCTCTGGGCTACTCTGAGGTCTAAATGAGAAGCATTCACGAAGGACATCTTGACCTGTGTGTGTTGCTACATCAAAATTCCTTCCTCCTTTCTTGGTTGCTAGGTTGACACAAATGAAGTAAATAATTCAGATATTCCTTTCAAGTACTTTTTAGCACCACAAAGAAACTGATATTCTTCCAGAACTGCTACTGGGTTCTCAGGAAGAGCATCATCAGTAGTCAAAGCAGACATTACAAAATTCTGGGATTCTGGGGCCTCAAATCTACATAGTTATTAACAACTCTCCTGCTTTCTCAGGAGGGCTGCATAATCACAAGAACTTTGGGACTGAGGGAGGTGGGAGGGGGCAGAGTTCACATGTGGGCAGCAGAGAAGGGGAGAAGTGCTTCGCCTCAAATCAGACCCAGTCCTCGCCCTCGTGACTGAGTTACTGTGGGGCTGAGTGTCTGGACTTAAACCCAGTGAGTGAAGAACTGAGAGCATGCAGAGCGGGAATAATGACAGCTCAGGAAATCCTCAGATTCCTGATCTGGGACCCACATCTGTTCCCATGCTTTTAGAGAAATACCAAGAGGCCTATTCCCAGTGGCAGAAACTCCCCTATAATTTTGGCTTTCTTTTGTGTGATGAAGATCAGAAGCCACAGCCTGAAATACAGAGAATGTGACTCTAAAGAAAAAGATTTCATGGGTAAAAATGGGGTGAATACAAAGAGGAGAAGGAAAGAAACTAAAGTGAAGAGTTCTTTAAAGTGCCACTTAAAATTCCACAGATTTCCTAAATAATAGCCTTTTGGGATCACGTGCTGTAGTAATGCAACTACTTTATGCTGTCTTTCTAAAAAGATTTGAACTCTTTTTTCCAACAAAGGAATATCTACTGTTTTTACACTTAATCAGCTGTAATGAAGGAATATGAAGAGCTGTCATGGGCTTATTAAGGAAAATTATCAGATATTCTTTTATATGATGAAGTAACACACTGAGCTGATAATTCTATAGTGCACACTAAATTACAATTAAAGGCCTTTCTGCTCCACCAGAATCTCATTTATAATCTCTATGGAAATATTCTTCCTGCAGTTATTTCATTTATGCTTCCTTTATGTAATTACTATAATATTGGTTCTGAATCATATTTTCCTAATGTACCCTTATTCAATTATAAAGTTATTTTCAAGTACAGTTACTTTCTAATATCAAAGAATACCACTTGGCCATCTATGTCATTTGTCATGCTTCTTAATTGCAGATTGTTCCTGAACCATTTTCCCTTCACTTTTAAGTAGGGTGAAACTCCTATCAGTCAAAATCTATTGAATTATCCTATTTCTTTAAAAATATCAGCCTGAAATGAATGTCCTGATTATGAGATCTATAAAGTTAGATATTCCATTCTTTGTGTATATCTTCAATGCATATTGCTGTTTATTGGGTTTCGGGACTAGCATCTATAGGAGAAACCCCTTTAGATCTTCCCTGCTTTGTGTTTTAATTGACAGAAATAGTTTTGTATCAAGGGCTCTTTCTGACTTGGTTCTTTTAGCTTAGAATAGCTTGCAGGTTAAGAATATCAACACATGAGAATTTGGGTCAATATATATTAGTTTCCCAAAGGTAAGTGAAGCAAACATTTTAGGAGTAACAATGTACTTTGGCACTGTACAAATTCGTAAGTGTGAGTCCTCTGAGGAGGGTCTTTGTGAACCCTCAAAACTGCACTTGAGATGCTTAGTGACCAAAGCACAAAGGTTCAGCTCCCCCCTTTTCAGCTGAGCTCACCCAGAGGGACAGATATATTAAGTAAAAGATTTTCAACTGGTCAGAATGCAATGAATTTAGTGACTGGGCTATGACGTGATGTGAGATTGTTTCCTAAAGATCTTAGTAACTAAAGGATGGAATGACTTAGTCAAGAAGTTATGAACTTAAAATAATTCCTTAAGGAGATACAGAGCAATGTGTGATTATCCTAAATCACTAGCACTCTTAACAGTGTTTCTGGAATACTTAAATTTAGCAAACCACAATTAAACTCAAAAGAGAAGTGTTTTTCTATTGAAGAGTGTTTCTACTTATTTTGCATTTTCCACTCAGGCAAAAATCAAACTGTAAATAACTCCCCTTACTCCCATTCTTTTATAAAATGATCTCTTGATTAAGTGGCACATTCAAATGAGTGACAGTCTTTTTTTATTTGTGGATTTTGAAGGGCAACAAATGACTGGATTTTGTGGCAGCTCATGATGACCAAGGTTCCTTATGAGACCTCCTCGCTGGATTAACTCTGGGGTCCACTTGGCTCCAGGGTAGAAATGCAGCCACGGCAATACGTTTCAGCTCTCCCCTCCTCCCTCCCTTAGACTCAAGCCCACTGTTGCCTGGATTAGTCCTCAAATGGCCACAAGATTTCCAGGATTTGAAAAGAAGCTCTTCCACACAAAGAATTTGGGGACACTGGCTTTCTTTCAAATTCTTTTCTCCAACCATGAGATGTCTATACTAGCCAAACAATGAATTTAGTACTTAACATTTTTTATTTATCAAATCTGTGGATCTGCTGATCCTCAATAGCCTAGCCAGCCTCCATTTTGTTACCTACAGTTCTGTATTCCTATAGCAAGGTCAGAACTACTCGGTCACAGGAGCTCAACCCTACAATGTGCCTTTCACATCAATTAAGAGCACAAAGCTGGATTACCTTGGGAAGGGTGAGCATCACGAGAGGTATGACTGGGAGCAAGGTGGGGTGGGTGTGGGTGGGGTGCTGATGCCGGGGGTGGGGGGCATTGATGGATTTATAAAAAGGGGCCCCAGAAGTTGATCAGTAAAACACACCTTGTTAACTGGGGAACCCAATAGGTCTGGATCTCAGTTCCAATACCGATCTATGAGTAGATGAGAAGTACCTGAATAGCCATCTCACAATCCCTAGTACCCTAGATGACAGTTCCACCCTTCCCCTTTTCCTTCTTCTACTACTCTTTCTCCTTTCTGCTTCCCCTTACAATTAATAATTGATAAGTAATTGTTTATCAATAAAAAGGCCAGGATCCTGATCTCTAGCAACAGCCTGCATTATGTACCTGCTCCTCGACTCCCATTTCTTTCAGTGCGGTGTTGCCTGAAGCCCTTTACTTATCCCTTTACTTTTAAGATATGCAATAGACTAGGTAACAGTTTTTGCAAGGGTGGGATAAATTCCATCATTAAATACATATTTATTATAAACCCATATTTTATAATTAAGGAGATCGGATTCTTAGAACAATCCTATGAAGGCTAACGTCTTTTCACATGCAGAATCCTGGAGAGGTGAGATAACTTGACCAAGGTCACAGAACTTAGAATTCTAACTTAAAGCTGTGAATTGGACTAAACTGCACTGTTACCTTCTACACCAGCTTGTCTTTTTTTTTTTTTTTTTCACCAAGATTTGGGTAGCTCCAGGCCCTTCATTTCTGCTTCACTGGGGCCAGTTCTGTGGAGCCTTCCTGACTGCAGACACGATGATTTTCTCCAGATCTATTTTCTCCTCTTTGATCCCTTGCATCTATAGGAGGCTTCTTTCCCCAATCCCAGGTTCTTATTTACTTGGATAAATACTTTTAGGCCTGAATCTTAGATCTATAACCTTAAGAAAGCTTTTCTCCAATTCCCCCATCTCAGGCTAGTGCTTTTCAAAATATTCCTACCTATAGTGAGAAATACATTTTCACAACAAGGTTAGCACATGTGTGTGTCTACCTACCTATCTACCTATATTTAGATGGTTTTCTTTTTTTTAAAAAAAATAGTAATTTCAGTGTATCCACTAGGATGTATAATCATCACCACTGTTTACTTCAGAACATCACCTCAGAAAGAAACCCCTATATAAATATATACACTATATTTATATATTATATATTATATATATAATATTCATATACATTATATATATATATGAAACCAAAACCAAATATTGGTTCATGAAACAATACCTTGGCTTACTTACAATGAAAGATAAATGTTGATACTGTCTGTTCTGTTCCATTTCATTCCATTCTTTCCATTACATTAAAGAAAAAAGTCTTGCAGTGACTCACTACATTGATTTCATGTCCGTTCACTGATTGTAACTAGCAGTTTGGAAAAACTTACCCTAGAGTCTGGCAGGTGGCCCTGCCCCGTCTGCTACAGAAGTGCTACTGGGTGTGAATCTGCATAAGACTTTACATCTGTGAGGGCAGAGTCTGGACCTGTTTATGACCATTCCCCAAGTCAAGTCCCAGGTAAGCCTGGTGAAGTTGTAGCTACCAAGTATGGTTTGGCTGATGAGATGCTTTGCTTTTGAAGGAAAAGCGAATTCTCGCCCACATACTTTAGGTTAGTGTTCACACAACTAAATGAAGCACACTGAAGCTAATGTTTTGTACTTATTACCAGTGTAAACCAGCAACTGTGTACCCTCTTCCACCAAAATAGGGATTTGGCTCTGGATTACCCATAATGCTTCATTTTTCACTTCGCTTATAAATGCAGCTTGAGGGGCCCTCCCTGGTGGCGGCAGGTTAAAGCAAACAGCACTATGAAACTATTCGCAGCCACCTCAGCATGAGTTCGATTCCCAGCCAGGGAGCTGACCCACATGGCACAGCAAACCTCTCCTCACCCGCCTGCTACTCCCCTCAGCAGTGTATTTCAGTCAATCTGCCTGTTCTGCTCCCCACTCTGTCTCTGATGAATCCCCTCACCGCCCTGCACTTCTGGCCTGTACCCCAGTTCTTATATGCATAAATAAATACCTTTCAAATAAATAAATAAACTCCTCTTGAGAAGCCCAGTCTCCAGGAGGCCCAAAGATGAGCTCTGTCAATGGCACGAAGCATGTCCCCAGCAAAACCCCCAGCAAGTTTTGCTTTGGGTGAATCAGCCGGCAAAGGCGTCATCCCTGGCGTCCCTGGCCACCCGCTGCTGGGACGCCTCCTACCTGTCTTTGCCTGTCTCGTGCTTGAACAGCTCATCGAACTGCAGCATCTTGTGGCGCGTGATCATGAAGGCCTTCAGCCGCGGCAGCACCTGGCTGAGGAGCTGCAGGTTGTTGTAGACCTGGCCCTTGCCGTCGCGCCGCATGTAGCTGCTGGGGCCCCAGAAGATGAACACCGTGCCCTGGCTCACATTGAGCAGGTCGTGGCGGTTGCGGAGGATCCTCTGGATGCTGGAATGCGCGATTACCCGCAGGCTGGTGCGGTTGCCCACGTCGCGTCCATAGCCGCGCGTGGGGGCATCATTCATGCGGATGACGCACTCGGTCTGGTCAATCTGGGGGCCTTGCCGGCTGCGCAGCAGATGCCCGGAGCTGGTCACCAGGGCGCAGTCCCTGCAGTGCATTTTGAGGGGCTGGAAGGCAGGACAAGAAGGGCACCTTCAGTGGCAACCTTCACTGGTTACTTCCCTGACAGCTAGAAGGCTGTTCATCTCCCCTTCTCTCCCTCCCACGACAGAATAGGTCTTTTACTATCAGTCACCTCATCAATCCTTACATTCTCTCCCAAGTTGGTGACCCGGAGCATCTAACAAGGGGAAATGAGCTGCCAAATCCTGGACTTAGGCTTTACTGGTATTAAATTATTATACCAAATTGTCGAATCACCCCTCAGAATTGCTTCTGCCTTCATTTTGCAGATGATGTTCAGGCTCAGACATGTTAAGAAATTTGCCCCAGGGTGCATAACTAGCAAGGCATCTAGTCATGCTTTAAAAGCAAGATTTATCTGACCCACAAGTTGAAGGAAATACTACAGTACAAATTGCTGTGACACTGGTTTTGATGCTCTTAACTTACCTTATGAAAAGTCAAGCATGTATCACCATTCTAGGATGCTATGCAAACATACTTATCCAAATACACATTGTCTAACAATCACATGAGAAACCACAGGCAAATTGTAACCATTCAAATGCTAGATTTGAAGTGGCAATTAGGATAGTTTCTCCCATTATCATGGGGTGGGGGAGGAAAGAGGAGAGAGGGAGAGGGGAAGGAAGAGGGAGAGAGGAGAGGAGAGGAGAGGAGAGGAGACTGAGTTGTCCCATTTTGAAAAATGTAAAAAGAGAATGACAGAGCTTATTGAGTGAACACGGCCTATGCACAGAAGCCCCAGCCCACCAGGGACAACCCCAGTGACAGCTCATGTCATCACCCCGAACCAATGACTCACTTTCTGAACACTTATTCTAACAGATTAAACATTGTCCTGTTCATGTTTAATGAGGAATATCTCTTAGTTGCTATTTGAAGATCGTGTAATTAGGACCTAAGGCCAAGGCCAATAAGTGCACAAGAAAATGACAATCAAGTAGGTTCTGTAGGAAAGTTCATTGTTAGATTCCCCCCAGAGCCTCTACCCTTCTTCCCTGTTAACTATGAACGGGACACGCTGGCTCCCTGCACAATCTTGAGAAATCAGATCCAATTTAGTGTTACATCATTAAGTATTGTATTTACTCTGGGAATTTCCTGAGCCATAGATAGCTGTCTTCAGAACCAGACAGGGAGTTCCTGGGAGCAACTCTCTACCCTCACTGCCTAATGGCCAAGGGCACCAGCTGTGCTTCTACCACCTGTTAGCTGTGGGACCTTCACCAGTCACTAACCTCCACAAGTCCCAGTTTTCTCTTCTCTTAATGAAGATAATTAATCCCACACATATCATGATAGCATAGAAAAAGCTAAAACACAGGGAATAGATGGAACTATTTGGAATTGCCAATATTTGACATGTAATACTTGGGTTTGACCCCAGTGCTTAGCATAAGATCTGGCACAGTGGTGATTCAAGAAATTATAGCTTCTGTTGAGATTATTAATCAGTGTGCAGTGCACTGTAGGTATTCACCAAATCAGTACTTATCACTTAGGGGAATAATTGACACGTAGGCTTTTGAAATGGAGATTCTGTCATTGCAAACTCTCATCATTCATTTGATACCTGATTGCTTTTAGGTGACAGGTACTGTGGTAGGCAGTCAGAAAGGAAATAGAATGGGAAATGACTTCCTCAGAGCTTATACTTTAGAGCCTCTTTAGGTGGTACAAGAGATTAAATCTCAGCACTATGAAACTATCATCAGCCTCTGGTAGCACGAGTTCAATCCCTGATCAGGGAGCAGCAGACCTCTCCTGTCATGCCTGCTGCTCCCCTCAACAGAGTATTTTTCAGCTTCACTGTTCTACTCCCCACTCTGTCTCTGGTGAATCTTCTCATCTCCATTCCCCTACCTCTGGCCTACACCCTAGCTCCCATGTGCATAAATAAAGATAAAAAAATTAAAAAAAAAAAAAAAGAGGGGCCTTTAGACCATGCGTGAAAATAATAGTAATAATGAACAACTATATACCAGAGACATTTTACGGGGGTGAAATGGGGAATGAGATCAAAAACAGTTGGGGGAGGGATGTGTACTGGACTATGGTGATGGGAAGCCCATGGGGATTACAACTGAGATGGGAAAAGGCACAAATGATGTAAAAATAAACTACTGTATTATTTTTTTTTAAAAAAAAAGGCTTTTAAAAATAAATAAAATAAAGCTTATACTCTAGGGGACAGTGGGCAGTAAAGAGTGCAACAAAGAGTGACAGGGTGATGAGGGGCTGTGCTGAAGTCACAGCAGAGGGGCCCAGCAAGCCTGGGCGCACAAGCACAAATAGGTCAATCTAGTTAATATTCTTCGATGAAACCTGTGTGCCAATCATTGTTCTGGGCTTTATATAGTATCACATTACTTTTTAAAATAACGCTGTATCTGATGACTGTAGTATCACCCCTATTTGACTAATGAGAATATTGGGGGATAGGAAAGTGAAGGCACTTGCTAGGAAATGGCAGAGTTGGGATTTGAATCTAGGAAATCTGACTGCAGAGCACAGGAAGTAAGGAGGGCAGCCAGTCCCTCTGGGTGAGGGCACCCAGACAGTGGCAGGAAGCACCACCATACATAGGCACAAGGAGCCTGGGCCCAAAGGCGAGGGGACAGCTGAGCATGTCCAGAAGAGTTGGAGCCTGTTGATGGAGGAAAGTCGGGCAAGGAAGCATGGAGAGGAGACACTTTTTGAAAAGAGGGGGTGGCCAATGATGTCATAAAGCAGGCTAGGACAAGTGAAGTCAGGCATGGAAGGTATATGTTGGATTTGGTGGCCACAGCCAAAATAGTATTAATGAACAGAGGTAACACTTTCTGACTGTGGTTGGATGTGCGGGTGTGTTGGCTGCAGAGGGCTCAGTAGAGGTGCTGGTGGTAAAGGAAAGATCTATAGAACAGACTGCTACTCTGGGTTGACCAACTGACCTGTTTGTTTGCTTGTTTTAATGGGAATTCTGGGTGTGTTAGCAGTTAAGATGCTGCATTGTGAGAAACTTCAGTCCTGAGCAGACCAGGATGGTGGATCACTTTATTGCCACTCAGAAGGAAGCCTACTAAAAAAATACCTTCACGGATGGCAAGGAGCATCCGAAAATAGCATGCTCCTCAATGGTGATTGGAGCCAGAAGACTTTTTCTACAAATCAGGTACTTCACTCTCTTAAAAGAAAGAATGGATGCTTGTGACCAGATGGTACTCATTTGCATATTCATTTGGAAGTCATCTATTTATTGAGGACTTAATACAGCCCTGAGGTTCTGTGTAACTCAGTACATTTGCCTAAAAAGGTCACTCTGTAACCTTATTATTTCATTCCACTGAACCCCAAGGCCATTGGAATCTGCTTTTTCTCATCAGACTCACCTAAGATTATCATGCTGAATTTCCCAGTTTAACTCAAGACATTACATTCATTTTTATTGGAAAGACATTCTGAGGAAAGATCCCAAATCTCTTTCACCATAATTAATTATTCTGCTATGATTCCTGAAGCACAGACTGGTTGAGAAATGAAGCCAATAGCACCTTCTGGAGATTTCACAGCCTTCTCTTTCTCCTATAATTCTCCCTCTTTCTTTTATTCCATATGAGGCCAACAGAAGACCCTTTCATGGAAGACCAAGGTTCCTGACTGGCCCTCAGTGATTACGGGCACCACTAGAACATGCCAGGGTTCGCCCAGTTCCAGAAAACCTCCCTCACAATTCCTGCCCACCTGCTTCAGCTCTGAGGTATTAATTACCTTGGGCACCAACACCCTCTCTTTGAGTTGTGCAGATGCACCAAACAATGAGAAAAAGACTGAAGTCTGAATTATGCCTTAAGTGCCTGTTGGTGAGTGGTGCCAATAAAATGACAATAGCTGTTCAAAACACAATGTTACACTTCCCGCAGCTGAGAAGAGCATGCACCAAAGGTTGAATAAGTTCCAAAGGAGGAAATGAAGTCTGTTTTCTGCATTGGGAGGAGCTGATGATGGTCTAGGAGGCAGAATGACTAGGAATGATTAAACTGTGTGACCCTGTTTCTCAGGACGTGTGACAGTCCTTTGAAAGAGCCCTGCTCTCCACACCACAGTATCAGTGTCATTCTTGGTTCTTACTGGTGTGGGTGCAAATATCCACCGGTTGCTGAGTTAAGATTCCTGATGCAGTATATGTGTTCTTCCCTCACACTCAGATGCTGAGTAGATGAATCACTAAGAGTTTGAGAAAGAGCTTGAGGTAAATGTGTGGCTCTGCTAATCAACAGGGAACATAAAACTCCAAAGACAAGAGGGGAGGCAATCTTCAGGGAGCTCACTGCCTAAGAAGACCTCTGTTTCTCACAAGTATTCAAGTATTCATCCGATTCTTGAGACCAACTCCTTGAAGCGCCCTCTGGTGGTGTGGGCCATCCATGGGTGGCGGATAAGGCCATCCATATAAGGCTGCTCTAATCTTGGTTACTTCTCATGCATCCTGATCTATAAAAAGCATCCAATACATACTGAATCGATGGACAGATTGATAAACGAACAAATGAAAGCAGCCTCCTGTCTTCTCTGTCCTCGGAGCAAACCTATCTCATGAGCAATAGAAAGTAGACATAATGTGTTACCCTAAGTACCAACTTGACTGCAGACCTCAAGCTTTCATACTGACACCATGGACAGCAGAAGAGTGCTCTGTGGAAGCCTCTGCCTGCAGAGAAGGAGGCTGTGGCCATTTGCCTCAGGACGGCCACTCCACCCGGGGAGCCATAATGGCCAGAGCCCAGGGCACTGCTTGGAATTAATGACCGGCTGGGAAAATGGCCCAGGACACAGCAAGGGCCATTAAGCCCAGCCAGTTATTAATCCCCAGTAAGAGCCTGATGTCAAGGTCATTAGAGCTGTTGTGAGGAGAAAAATGCCCAGGCAAACCTATAGCATGTGGTGGAGTTTCCATTCTCCAGGCCGCCGATGCTAGACTCACAGGCTGGGCCCCGAGAGCATGACGTGGGGGTCAGTGAGGACAGCTGGCGGGCTCTCAGGGAGAGTGTACGCTGCTTTATTTTTGCTGTCACTCTGCTCTTTGATCACCTGCTCTTTGATCACGAGCAAGCATTTGTCACCATCCTAGTACCCAGGAGAGTGCCTGCAACTTAGTGGGGGCTCCTGAATGTTTTACAACATTTTGGAAGGTGTGAATGAGTCTTTCCTTTCACACCTGCCCTGAAGAAAAGACCCCAAATCAGGGAATAGGGGAGCATAACAATTTTCATCATGACTTCCTCCTTTGGGTGGTAGTGACAGGAGAAATCCCTGCTTGAGAAAGAGTGCTGGGGGAATCAGGGTCTGATTTCTGTCACAGCCCAGAGAGCAGAAGCAGAAGGAATTCTCTCTGTGACCCAGCTGATGCCTCTGGAGCCTTTCTTAAGAGAGCAGACTAGAGCAAGTCAAATTAAACTTGACACCTAAATGCTCCACGATGTCCTTGCAAACATTTGCAGCATGGCAATCTCAGGCTTCACTTTTTAAAATTCTGATTTATTTGACAGAGGGAAAGGTACCTCAGAGCATAATGTCCATTAGCTCATAATGAGACCAGTCTTGCTCTGGGAGCTGCCTGTTGGTCTAAGCAAACATAAGATATATTAAATGGCTTCAGGTGTTTCAAGAATCTCTGCATTTCCCAGTCTGATGTTTTCCTGTAATTACTAGGCTTTTATTAGCTGCCAATCTCAGTTCAGCTTGACACTGGGTGTAACTCACTTTGCGTATTTGATGTGATTCACTAGAAAATGTTACTCTGCTAAGCTGCCCTGTCCCTCCTATTCAATGACAAGCCCACTCACCAGCCTTCACCGTCATGAAGTCCTCCTTGCTCCACCCAGTGCCCCTTCCAGGATTCCCTTCCACTGACAGGAGGAAGAACTGAGTGGTGTTTAAAATATAGTGCCTGGCTATATGCTGGCAGAGTCACTGTTTTCTTTTACTCTGCAGGTAGATAATTTGGGTTAGCACAGCTTAGGGATTCTGAGCCCCAGCTTTTTCATCTGTAATATGAATCTAGCAAAATCATTTTTTTAAAAGATTTTTTTATTTATGCATACAGAACTAGGGTACAGATCAGAGGTGCAGGGTCAGTGATAGGATCCACTAGAGACAGAGTGGAGAGCAGAACAGGCCAACTGATGAAGTACACTGCTGAGGGGAGCAGCGGGCGGGTCAGGAGAGCTCTGCAGCGCCATGTGGGTCACCTCCTGGGTGGGGATCAACTCGCACTGAAGCGGCCGCAGTCAGCTTACTGTACTGTGCCATAACCCTTTGCACCACAGCATGGCCACAGGGAGGGCCATCCAGTAAAATCAATTTCAAAAGGAAGTTCTGCCACCTCAGTGAATGATGCACCTTACTTCCACCCGTTACTCAAGATGATATTTAAGGATCATTTTTGATACCTTTTTTCTCTATCCAGTAATGCTCACTCAATTCTATTTGATCTATCGGCCTATCCTAACACGTCTCATCCTCCCTTCAACTACGTCACCATCTTCTCTTTATAACTCCTGTACATTCTTAACTCTTTGCTTCCTTTATCCAATTCCTCCTTTATATTTGTCTCCAGGAATTTCCAGGGGGTGATCGTTAGTATGTAAATCAGATCGTACCACTCACCTCTGTAAACCCTCTAGTGACTTCCATTGCTCTGGAAATAGGAACCTAGACCCCAAATCAAACTCTTTACCATAGTCTCAAAGATCTATAGCTTGTATCACTGACTGTGTCTCTGGCATCATCATGTTAAGAACTCTTCCTTGAACTCCACTGTCAAGCTCACTGCCTGTCACATGTGCTTTATATTAGCAATCTCCTAACCCTGGCTTCTCTTCTCCTGATCTTCGCACAGCACTCCTGTAGCTACTACACATTCTTCAGGTCTTACCTCAGCCACCTCAGTCTCCACTGCCCTCCTTTCCCATCTCCTGCCACGCTCTCCATTACCCAGATTTGTTCCTCAAATTCCTGTGCCTCTACCTAAAACTATCTTAATTACGGCATGGTTTGACAAGCTTCTTGTCTTTCCTCCTTACCACAGTATAAGCTCCCTGAAAGGACAGACTTCTTGGTATTTGTACTGTGTCTTGAGCACCAAGAACAATGCCTAGCCCTGAGCAGGAGTTCCACAAGTATTCCTGAATGAATGACTTAGTGCTGAGGCAAGTAGCACTGCCATAGTGCTGGCATGTCAAGACTAAAATCGATGTGCATATTGTATTTATGTATCACCATTCTGCTATAACCAATTCCCGATCTTTTTTGTCTGAGCAATTCAGTATTTTTTAAAGTCGAGTTCTTGGAATTTCCTGCAGCTGTCATTCACCAAGAGGTGACATTCAAAGACAGACCCAGGAAATCACACTAGTTTTTTAAAAAAAAATTATTGAATTGCAGAAAAAAAAATTATTGAATTGCATTCTATTTTTAAATGCCTTGTAACATCTTTATTGCTATATAATTTACATTTCATAAAACTCACTCATTTTAAATGTAAATTAAATGACTTTTAATATATTTACAGAACAGTAAAACCATCACCACAATCTAATTTTATAATATTTCCATCATCCTAAAAAGAAATCACATGTCTGTATATAGTTACTGTCCATGCCCAGCCCTTGGTAACCACTAACCCACGTTTGTCTATACAGAGTGATAATTTCTGGATATTTAATATAAACAGAATCCTACACTGTATATTTCCTTTTTTTAAAGATTTATTTATTTATGCATACAGACTGGGGTACAGGCCAGAGGTGCAGAGGTGAGAGGATTCACCAGATACAGAGCGGGGTGCAGAACAGGCCGACTGACCAAGTACATTGCTGAGGGGAGCAGCGGACAGGTCAGGAGAGGTCTGCTGCGCCATGTGGATCGCCTTCGAGGCCAGGGATCGACCTCATGCTGAAGTGGCTTTAGCTTCTTAGTGCTATGCTTTAACCCACTGCACCACCAGGGAGGGCCTGCATATTGTCTTTTGTGTATGGCTTTTTTCACTTAACGCAGTGCTTTTGAGGTTAATCTAATGTTGTAGTGTATATCATCACTTTTTGTTGCTATAATTTTTCAACATATGCATATACCACATTTTGTATGCTCATTTACCAGTTAATGGATATTTTGGCTACTGTCAATGTTTTGGTTACTGTCAATAATGGTATTATAAACATTTGCATATAAATCTTTATGTGAACATATATGTTCATTCTCTTTAGGTTGGTACTTAGGAGTGTAATGTGAAAGAAAAGGCAAAGTCAAACCATAGAAGGGGCACACAATGGTTGCCAGGTGCTAAAGGGTGTGGAAAATGGGAAGATGTTGGTCAAAAACATAAACTTCCATTTGTAAGATAAGTAAGTTCTGGAGATCCAACATATATTGCATAATGACCGAAGTTAAGAATATAGTATACTTCAAGTTTGTGCAGAGAGTAGATCTTAAGCATTTTTACCACATATCATATAAAAAAGGTAATAATGTGAGGTGATAGATGTGTTAATTAATTTGATTGTGATAATCACCTCACAAGATATAAAAATACCAATACATCACATTACATACTTTAAGTATATACAATTTTGTCAGTTATTCTTCAAACAAGCTGAGAAAGAAAAATAGATTTTGTTAATTAACGTTACCTTATCTGGGCATAGTCTTTTGAAATGAATTTCATGGAATTGTCACTAACAGAAATCTCAGAGATGACCCAGGTCAGTAATTTTTAGTGTGGTTCTCAGACCAGAGCAGCTACAGTCTACAAAGCATGCATACTCCCAGGTCTGAATCAGGTGCTTTCCAGTGGGGCCCAACTATCTGTGTTGTTACAAATCCTGCAGGTGACTCTGATGTGTCCTCAAGATTGAGACCTTTGGACCAGACCAGCACCCTC
>NW_004567109.1:46029680-46048773 GCF_000260355.1 Condylura cristata | reverse complement strand
AGATCTTTTGCCCCCATTGGGGACCAAAGAGCTAGATAAGATTTGGCAATGGATCTCCAGCCTTTGCCTCGGCAATGCATTCTTCAGAAAGTAAGAGATCAATTCCTGTGTTTCCTTCTTTGGGAGTCAGAATGTCTTCAGGTCAAAATAATTTAGAACTAGAAGTGCTTCCTCCCCACCCCCCAGTGAAGAGTAATTTAATTTTTAATGTTACTCACTCTTCCTATCTATATAAATTAATTTCAAACTTGCATTTATTGGAGTAGTTCTCAAAGAGTAAAATCTGTTCCTTGATTCAAATCCACACTCTGATAGTTTAATAAACTCTTTGATTATCACTGAGACTTTAATTCCAGTTAGCAAAAAGCACTGGGAACTCTCAGGAATCATGAGTTAATAGTACATTTAAGATAGAACAAACAAATGGAAGTGACTTTGTGGAGACAGATGAATTGAAAGGAGCATCCTTATTTGACATACAGCCTTCAGCATTCTGGGCAGGGCTGCCTGCCTCTGGACCGCTTGCTGCTGTTAGGAACCAGCCAGCAGAAATTGCTACAGAACCTCCAACTCTTTCTTATTATCCAGAAGACACTGAAGGCTTCTGTGCATGGCTGGAGGCTCATCTTGCCCTAGATCTTGGGCCATTTCTTGAACTTGGAGGGGGCTTCTCTCCAGGTAGCACAGCCCTTCAGAGGTGTGGTCAATCAAGACCCTCCTGTCTGTTGTGGGTTAATTTATGTCCCTCCCTGCAGAAGATCAGTTGGAGTGCTAAACTGCAGAGCCTGTGAATGTGTTCTTATTTGGAATAAAGGCTTTACAGGTGTAATTAAGTTATGAGTCAAGATGAGGTCATTCTGGTTTAGAAGGTCCTGAATCTAATCACTGGTGTCCTCATAAGAAGAGATTCAGAAACACGGAGACACCCACCAGGCACTCCCACATGATGACAGAGGCAGAGACTGCAGTGATGCACCTACTGGCTGAAGAACATGAAGGATTGTAAGCAACCTCTGGAAGCTGGAAGATGGAAGGAAGGATTCTTCCTTCAAGCTTTCAGAAGGAGCGTGACCATGCCATAACCTTGGTTGCAGACACCAGAACTATAAAGGAATAAGTTTCTCTTGTTTTGAAACATCCAGTTTGTGGTAATTTGTTCTGGCAGCTCCAGGAAATGTATACCTGGCATATACACTTGTTAACCGCAAGCTCTTCACGCTGCCTCCCGCCAGCGCCCCCACCTGGTGATGTACCCTTCTGGGCTTGCAGCTTTCCCCACAGTCCATTCCCTGTCCAGGGGCCTGAGTGAGATTTTAGAGCATACAGCACCCTGATGGAAGAACAAAATTCATAGTCTTTACCCAGTCGGTCTTGCCTGCCTCATAATGTTATGCAACATTTCGAGTTTCCCAAAGACCACCAAGGAGCCGATTCCGATGCAAAGCACACGAGGGCCTTTTTTTTCTTTTTTATAATAATTTATTTTTACATATTTTTGTGCGTTTTCCCTTCCCAGTTGCAATCCCCTTGGTTTTTCCATCACCAAATCACCCATGTGCCCTCACCATAGTCCAGTGCACTTCGCTCCCCCCATTGTTTTTGATCCCATTCCCCGCTCCACCACCACACACGAGGGTCTTTATTGCAAGCTGGAGCCTGGGCTCCCAACACGCAGTGACGCAGCGGCGAAGTTGAGAGCACAGAGCTCAGGGAAGGCAGGGTTTTTATTACAGAAGAGGGGAGTTTCAGCCCAGCAGAGGGGAGTTTTTAGCTCAGCAGTACATTGATTGGTGGACATTGAACAAGTTATCTTGTCTTAACCTGGTTGGTCTTAACATTAAGACAAGTTATCTTGTCTTAACCTGGTTGGTCTATGCACATAAGATGTGACCTTCGCTACTCAGCCCGGATGCCTTAGGACATCTGGTGCTTTCCTGATATGTACTGGTTATTTGCCTACTTGCTAATTGGCTGTTGCTATGGGGAGAACAGATTAGGACATTTACAGTTAAACTGGGCCTTGGCACCTTGTTGATTATTGAAACTAAGGTCTGGCTGCTTTAGAAGCATTCTGAAGCCTGTCATGGCGTCAGTTTGGTCTTTCAATAACTACTAACTTATTTCAATCTCCTTTTTCCAGCCCCATGGACCACTGGTCTTGTTTCTGCCCTAGCAGATCTCTTCTCATTCCTTCTCTGTCTCAGGCCTTGGCTTACCCATTTAGTCACAAGCTTGACCCCTTATCTGTCAGAACTCACCTCCTCCAGGATTTCCCTTGCTTTGGACTGCCTTCTAGGCACAAGGATTCAGCCCCCCTCCCCCCCAAGCTTATGACAGGGATATTTACCACTAATAACACCAAAAGTGTTGCTCATTGTCAGGCTCTGTTCTAGGCACAATACAAGCAGTTGACTTAATCTGAAAACAGTCTGGAGAGGCAAGTTCTGCCATTTCATTTCATCAGATGAGGAAGTGGACGCTCAAAACAGTCATAGGTCTCGATCCTGTTTATTTCCCTCGTGGCACTTAGCCTAATTTATAGTAGCTTACATTTCTAACTTTCTTTGTTGTCATCCTCATCACTGAACCTGAGCACCGTGAGGGCAGGGTCCCCCATGTGCTAGGCATGCAGCAGCACTGGGAGACACAGCCCCATCTCTCAGATCTCATTGCCTCATTTTCTCGGCAAGTGTTGTGGGTGCGTCTCTGTCCTGGAGTGGTATATGAAGTTGTCAGTAAGAAGCCTGTCTGTAGATCCCATTTCTTCTCTAGAATGCTGGTAGGATGGTGCATGTTATGTAACGATTCACTCATAGCCTTATAATAATGTTATTTCTATCAAAGATCACTCAGCTGCAGTTGAGATTTGATATATTTAAAGATTTATTTATTTATGCATACAGATTGGGGTACAGGCCAGAGATGCAGGGACGGTGAGAGGATTCACCAGAGACAGAGTGGGGAGCAGAACAGGCAGATCGACGAAGTACACTGTTGAGGGGAGCAGTGGGCAGGTCAGGAGAAGTCTGTGGTGCCATGTACATCACGTGCAGGGCAGGGGATTGAACTCTCACTGAAGCTTGCAGTGCTGCACCGTAGCCTGCTGCGCCACCAGGGAGGGCCAATGTCTGCTACATTTTAAGGGCTCTAAGATAAAGACAAAAAGGCCTACATCTTGGAAGATAGCTGGTAACTAATAGTTAAAGGTAAGAGTTCCACATAAAGCTGAATTAAATGGGTGGGAGGAAGCTAAGGTTTCAGTTTGCCAAATGAGAAAAATATCAGTGAATAGGATATTAAATTTACAGTGTAAAAGTGGAAAGAACACTGGTTTGGGAGTCAGACGAGGGTTCAAATCTCAGTCCAGGCATTTATCAGTAGTCACTTCCCTGCTGTCAGTATCAGGTTTCTCACCTGTACCATCCCTGGTAGACCTGCCCTAGTGGGCAGCTATTACTATTATGAAGGTTTAATTATTCCAAATACAATAGAACTGTCCTTAGCAACCTGCTACCTCCTCTCCCCACAAGTCTAGTCACTCACCGAGCTGGCTAACTCAATCTTGTGGGTCTCTGTTGAATTGGATAATTTCTCTCCATCTGCACAGTTGTGTGTCACATAATGATGGGGATACATTCTGAGAAATGTGTCATTAGGCAATTTTGTCAGTGTGTGAACTTTCACATTGTATAATGAAAAACAATTCTTGAATCATTTAAACCATCCAGAACTGGCAGTAAATTCAATATTGTAGTGGGGTCCAGCCTTTATCACAATTCTTTTTAACATCACAATTCTTTTGCTTTGGTTGAGCGCATGATGGTGCTGAGAGGGATATACTTCTGGGTCTCATCTTCCAGTCAATTCAGATATTTCTTCATCTCTGACATCAGACTGCCTCCAATTTTTTTTTTTAGTCCTATTGTTTTCGACAAAACGGACACTTCAACAGCTTCTATCATTTGATTCTTGTTCTTCAAGATATAGCTATGGTGGAATGGGCCATGTCTGACTGGCAGTTATAACCATCACTGATTTTCCACTTTTGTAGTCTCTAATCACTTTTAATTTCATTTTTAGGTCAATCATTAGGTCTGACCTCTCACTGGCAGTATTGACAGTAGATCTTGTATGCTTAGGGGTCATAATGAACAAAAAAAGAAACAATTAGCAAACACAAGAGAAAATGATGCTATTAGAGATGGGTTAGGCTAATCAGATGTAGGAGTGAAATGGTACAACCTTCCAGTGGCTTTGATGACATTAGGGGGACCACTGCATATCACTATGCAGTGCATGACTAGACACTGGCACTCACTACACCCACCCCGGCTGAGCCCTTCATCTTCCTCTCATCACTGGCATGCTTCGCAATCCCACATTGCCAGTCCTACCAGAGAGCTTTTCCAAAACACACATCTAAGACCTCCTTTTGCTTAGTATTCCTAAACTATCTTCTGTCATGTTAAGTGACTCACCAGGCCCTCACAAGATGCTGCTCTCTAGTCACACTGACTTTGTAGTGTCAAATGGCATGATTTATAAAGGTTCTGCCCCAGGGCCTTTGCACTTGCTTTTCTTCAAAGAAAAGCCAAGCCTGAGTTTCCTCGATTTTAAACTACAACAATGACGCAAAGTTATTTTGTGGCTTATCAGAGATAATAATACCACAATAATAATACAAATCAAAGATTTCCTCCTCTGCTCCCTTTTTATCTGACTTTCGTCAGTCCTTCACCACTCATTCAATGTGTCACTTCCTCAGAGTCTTCTCAAGCATCCAAGACTAGTTTGGCATCCCATTTCTCTTTATAATCTTTTTATCTGAATCATTGATTCAGTGTCTTTCTCACAAAATGGCAAGGTGTTTAAGAACAGGGTCCTGCCTTTGTTGGATGTAGGTACTTACTAAATATTTGCTGCAAAACTAAGTCAGTTCATGCAGGCAAAGAGAAAATTGCATAACCATAGCTCTCCTTGGCTTATTATTATTATTATTATTATTATTTTTGGTGTTTCCATTTCCATTTGCTATGTCCAAGTGCCGACCAAGAGCGTATCCAAAATCTGGTGCAAATACTTATTCTTTTTATAAGCGACTGAGCGACACAAACTAAACTAACTACATTGTAAACTCCTGTTCACTTTATTATGTAAACATAAGGAAGTTTCTAGGGTGAGTTGTTATTTGAGCTTCTGAGCACTGACATCTTCCAAATAGCCAGACTGTGTCAGACTGTGACACCTTGGTTCTCAAGCTTATGGTTTGTTTATCGGACAGCCTGCTTTAGGGGCTCTGAGAGGGAAAGAACGGGCATCAGCAGCCTGGATAACAACTCAGCACCCTAGCTGGAAACACATGAGTAAACAAAATCATAATTTTTCACTTTGCCAAGCTCAGTAAACACCATTATGATGAGCTACCAGCAAGGCAGCCATTAGTTAAATAAATAAAGCATGAGGAAAGGAACAGAATTATCGATGCAGGCAGTGTCTACTCATTTGCTGACCACTGATGGACATTAGCCATGATGTACACACTGGGGAGGTACTTTACCACCTGCTTTAATTTGCTAAGCATGATGCATCCTCTGGGCCACAGAATGACTTGCTTTGTATTAGTGAAAAATCACCTTTTCTTTTTTCCCCTTTTCGTTTGCTCAACACACAGCTATTAAGCACCTACCGTCTGTGTAATGGAACTTCTCAGGCAGCTTGCCCAGGACACAACTGCCTTTGTTCCTCAGGCTATCCCCAGACTCAGCAAGAAGGCCGATTCCTGGCAAGAGCAGACAGAGGCATCCTAGCTCCTTAAAGAAGCTTGAGAGTGGGATGAAGGCAGATGGGACCTGACAGCTCCAGAGGGTTGCAGAATTCTGGAAAGTTCTTTTTAACAAACAAAAATTTGCCCCATTCTTCGTGTGAAGCCAGGTGCCTGCAGTGTGGACTGCAGTCTGAGCAGGGGCAGCTGTTAGAATAACATGGTGGTTCCCCCTATTCTATCCCCATCCCTACACCACCCCCCAAAACTTGCTGCCTGTGGACAGCCTCTCCCTGGCCCAGTTAGGTAAAATGGTCCAATCTGGAGGTATAAACTAGGGTGGGGCAGGGAACCTATGGATATCACACTGGTAGACTTTTCTTGGTTCCTGCCTGTTGGCTTCATGCATTTGTATTACTGTAGATCTGACTTTAGGTTATGCTCAAATATTTCAGTAGCTCTGTAATTCCTGGGAGATTTTCAGGGTCACAGTGTAGTCACTACACCATGGAGATGTCTGCCTTGTTCTATCTCTTCTTACATCAGTACCTGGATTCCAATGCCCTGGAGTCATGTGGATTGTTTTTATTTCTATTCATGGTGCCAAGAGAAAGCAGTTTCTATAAATGTCAAAATAATAACAATTATAGCTATCAACTTTTTTTTTTAAAAGGTTCATATATTTAGGCATACAAGAGCTGGGGTACAGACTGGAGGTGCAGGGGTTGAGAGGATTCACCAGAGACAGAGTGGGGAGCAGCACAGGCAGAACTACTGAACACACTGCTGAAGGGAGCAGAGGGAGGGACAGGAGAGATCTGCTGCACTGTATGGGTCACCTCCCTGGCTGGGGATTGAACTTGTGCTGCAGAGAGCTTCATAATGCTGCTCTTTAACCCTTGAGCTACAGGGAAGGCCCTATGGCTACCAACTTTTTTTTTTTTTGAAAAGATTTATTTATTTGTGCATACAGAACTGGAGTACAGGCCAGAGGCTCAGGGGCGGCGAGAGGTTTCACCAGAGACAGAGTGGGAAGCAGAACAGGCAGGTGGATGAAGTACACTGCTGAGGGGAGCAGCGGGCGGGTCAGGAGAGGTCTGCCACACCATGTCGTCACCTCCAGGGCAAACGGGAATCGAACTCATGAGGAAGTGACTTTAGCTTCTTACTGCTGTGCTTTAACCCGATGAGCCACCAGGGAGGGCCATGGTTATCAACTTTTACCAAGAAACTTTTCAATATCATCCTAGTTAATCTTCAAACTGCTGGGGTACAGATCACCACCTTGTTTATAGTTAAGGAAGCAGGGATTTGAAGTTCAGTGACTCAAGGTCATAGAACAGAACAGGCTGTTCTAAGGTACAGTCTGTCTTGGTGCCTAGTCAATCCCACTTCCAAATGTGTGCTTGCTCTGTACACCAAAATCTTCAAGACAGAGTCCGAAAATAGGATTACAAGGAAAAGAAGATTGAACAGTCTCAAAAAATTAAACTGCCTGTTCTGCTTCCACACCCTTTCTGATAAATCCTCTCATCCTCCCCCCCCCGACCTATACCCCAGTTCTTGTATGCATAAATAAATAAAAATAAAATCTTAAATGAAGAACAGAAACTCTAGAGAGAGGAGGGCCTAGTAGGTAACAAGAAAGGCAGGAAAGCATGAAAACACTGGAAAACATAGAAATTCGAGACATTGATTTGACACAGTAAAAATTCTTATGGAGCCAGAAAGGCTAAAGAGGTGATTAGCACAACAGTCAAGACTTCTGGAGGCATTTAGTGCAGGAAAAACATTTCGACATCACTCAAAGCTATCCGTATACAACGCACTGTGTTATAACAAGTGACATTCATAATAGGGATCCTAAGTCATCAAGAAAAGCTTAAATTAAGTCAAGCTTTGTTCACTTAGATAAGAAAATATAAAATCAATTTGGAACCTTCAAAAATAACTTAGACAAATACAATTTGGTGCTAAAAGGGACTATGCTTATGTTATTTTAAGCCTCATTTGCTTATAAAACTCATTCCTCAACCATGCTTCAAAGTGCCAGACTACTTTGAAAAGTTATTGCTGAAGGGTAAATAAGCCTTGCTTTTTTCACTCAGGTATGAGAGGTTTTCTACTGAAATGCATACTTCCCTGGCAATATCGTCAGAGAGGGAAGGGGCTGCACTTGGGGGACTATAGTTCTTACCTCCATGCCTCAGTGGGTAGCTGTGTGCTCCCCCTAGATTTTTTAACACCCCCCCCCTTTTTTTTTTTAAAGGTTTATCTATACATACAAGAGCTGGGGTATAGGCCAAAGGTGGAGGGAGCAGTGGATGAGGGATTTCACCAGAGACAGAGTAGGGAGCAGAATAGGCAGATTGACTGAAACACACTGCTGAGGGGAGCAGTGGGTGAGACAGGAGAGGTCTGACATGCCATGTGGGGGATCAGACTCATGCAATGGCTGTGGTGGTGGATTGCTTCGTAGTGCTGTGCCTTAACCCCTTGCACCACCAGAGAGGGCCCTCTAGTTGGTATTTTAATGAGGGAATGACAGGCTTTTTTTTTTTTTTTTAATACACTGGAGCTTTGAAAATGTTATGACGATTTTTCTGATGAAATTGTCCACCCCTAGAGCAGGGGTGCCTGGTTTACTGGGAAATTTTGTTTGGGTTTTTGAAAGCATGAGACTTAGTGAGGACTTCTGGCAGGTTGGGCAGAAGAGGACACTCTAGTCTTTTGTGTTTATCCCCAGATGTGCCTGAGGTATTTGAGACACACAGGACTTGTCTTGACAGGTTGTAGCATAGAAGGGTTAACTAATATGAGTCTGGAAGGACTAAATATCCCATAGAGTTGGCTGTGCAGGAGACCAGGGCAGGGGTCATGGAGAAAGGCACTGTTAAATATATAACGAGATAGAACATATTCCCCACTGGTTTGGCTGTATTCATTTTCACTCAGGGTGGATGTGATGGTTGTTTCAAAAACAAGACTTATTGAGGAGGGATATTAGGACTATGAATGTGCCTTCAAAGGCAGGAGGACATATCTATCTGGACCATTATTGGTATCTAAAAATAGTAAAGTGGTGACTTGTGCTGAACACGTTACATATTTATTCATCCAGAATGTATTTGTTATTAGTTTATTTTCAGCTACCATTCCACTTGCTGAAGACACAACAGTGAGTTCACCAGCCAGAGCCTCTGCCACAATGGAAACCCTACACAAAATAAGCAGATAAATAAGTAAAAATAGACAGTGGTTGACACCTGCTGCCCATTCTCTGCTGTCTTTGGAAAGCTCTGGACATAATGCTGCTCTGGCATGTGGAGCCAGGCCTGTGTGTCCCTACTCTGGAGAGGCATCAAGTTAACCCTCGGAACAGCTCTCAATGATAGGCTCACAAGTACTGACTGGAGCTAAGTCAGGAACAAGGCCTCTGAGATGGACCAGTCCCATCTCCACACGAAGCAGTCTAGTCAGGATGCACATGTATATGCATCTTTTAGGGAGCAATTTTATTTATTTTTTTAAAGATTTATTTATGTATGAATACAAGAGCTGGGGTACAGGCCAGAGATATGGGGGTGGGGTGGAAGAGAAGATTCACCTGAGACAGAGTGGGGAGCAGAACAGGCAGATCAAGTAGGTATACTGCTGAGGGGAGTAGAGGGCAGGTCAGGAGAGGTCTGCTGTGCCATGTGGGTCACTTCTGGGGTGGGGATCGAACTTATGCTGAAGTGGTTTTAGCTTCTTAGTAATGTGCTTTAACCCACTGCGCCACCAGGCAGGGCCCAATTTCTTAAGGCAAATGAAACACTAGTGAGCAGGCATTTTTAAGATCTTTGGAATGGAATGGAATCTTTCAGATCATTGTGTTCTGAAGAATAGAGAGAGTGAGAGACTGGATTTAAAGGTGTTTTTCACAGTACTTTTCAAGGCCTATGACGGTTATGCTTAGGACAAACAGAATATGAAGTGGAAATAGCTATGACTAGAATTAAGAGAGAAAATCAGGAGGGCAGAGAGTCTGGCAGATGACTTGGCCATCGACCAGCAGTGCAGAAAATACAGTCACAGCAGACCTATTGGGTGACTGGAGCCTTCCTCAGCCTGCCCTGAGTCTTTGCTCTGTCATAGCTTGAAAGCTGGTGCCCTGCCATCCGTTTGGCACCTTCTCCAACCACACATGGACACGGAATACTGTGGACTTCACAGAATCCTCCCCAGTCTCCACAGGCAGGCCCACTTTTTCTCTACAGTTTCCAGTCCATGTGTCAAGTTGGTTCTGACTTCCCCAGAGAGTTGAGATGCTTCCCCAGTCCACAGGAAGTCGAGATGCTTCCCCAGTCCACAGGAAGTCATCTGCTGCTGAGTTCTTAAGGCTGCAAGAGGACACAGGCTTTCAGCTTAACCGAGGGAGCACACAGCTCCCAGCCCTTGACCTTTCTCACGTCCCATGATGTTCACGTTCTAGATCAGAAGAGATGTCCTGACAGCTCGGTAGATTCACACTAACCCACTAGGTAATGAATTAACAAATGTTTCTTGAGCCTCAACTCTTGCCAGGGACTATGTTTTAGTACTACCAGGGAATATATTTAGTAGTGTAAATTTGATGAAAAGTAAAATAGCCACAGTTTCCGCCTTCATGGAGCAACCAGTTAAGCGAGGAACGCTAGTTAGTTTGCCAACTCATAAAAAATACATCATCACAAACCATAATAAATACAAGAGCACAGGATGTCATGAGGATTGTTCTTGAAGGCAGGTAACTGATCCCATCTGGTGTTGGGTATCAGAATACTGATGTGGGGCTGCCTGTCCTGCTCCCCACTCTGTCTCTGGTGAGTCCCCTCACCCTCTACACCTTTGGCCTGTATCCCAGGTCTTATATGCATAAACATTTAAAAAATATATTTAAAAAGTAAAATAGGCCCTCCCTGGTGGCGCAGCGGGTTGGAGCACAGCACTGAGAAGCTTAAGCCACTTCCTCATGAGTTCGATCCCCGCCTGCCCTGGAGGAGATCCACATGGCGTGGCAGACCTCTCCTGACCCGCCCGCTGCTACCCTCAGCAGTGTACTTCGTCGATCTGCCTGTTCTGCTCCCCACTTTGTCTCTGGTGAATCCTCTCACCCTCCGCATCTCTGGCCTGTACCCCAGTTCTGTATGAATAAATAAATCTTTAAAAAAAAAAAAGTAAAATAAAAACTATTCCACCTGCTGTACTCTGGAGCTCATGTTCTTCCTGCTGTCTCTGCAGTGGCCCAGTTCAGCCATTTCCTGTGCTCCCGTCTCTTACTTCCCTGCCTGCGCTGTGTAAACACAACATAATAAAGAACAGCAAGTACAGAAAGACAAAGCCACCGCTAAATTCTATCCCTCCTCCTTCTCTGCCATTATTTCTGAATCTGCCCAGATTTAAGATGTGCTTTTATGGGGTTTTCGTCCAAGATCCATCTCATCCCCCAATTCAGGATGACTCTGAAGCCGACTGCTTGATGCTGCGGTCAGCACAAAGTGCTGGTCACTTTTCGTGCCTCTTGTTGCAGCCCGTGAAGCGTAAATGGCGTTTGTCAGACAGAGCTCAAATTCTAGCCAAGCTCCTGAGTTTTCTAAACTGACAACTTTGGCCGTTCTAAGTGCCTGCCTGGAAAAACTGAAGGCTGCCAAAATAATTTACTTGTTATTCCAGTCACCACCTGAAGGTGGAGTCCTCGTTGCCTCGTCTGGTAACTGCCAGTTTGTAAACCCAGGTGGGTTTGCTGGTCCCACACCACTTCCCACTTTGTATCTTTCACATCCTGACTCTCCCACGCCCCTGAATAGCCTCTATGGCCCATTCTGCCTTTAAGAGGCGAATCAGCTCTGCATAAATCCATTTTGAGTTCAGTTCATGTTAGACCTTCCTCTAATTATTTTGTAACTTAAACAGTTTAATACTGATTAAAATTCACCCATACCACTTTGCCTAATTCCAACTTTAACTTTTACACCCTGAAAGTGAGACCTGGCCAGGGTCTCCTGGCATAGAGCAGGACAGAAAAGTGTATAAAGTTCTTCTCCTGTCTATCCAGAGAAATGAGTTCCTCTTATATCCAGGAGAATGGATGTCCATTCCCACTGTATGTGAGAACTGTGAGAACTGCCATAACAAAATACCACACTGTGTGGCTTCAACAACAGACATTTATTTTTTTCATCGTCCTGGAGGTTAGATGTTCAAGACCAAGGTTTTCAAGTTTGGATTCTTCTGAGGTCCCGCTCATGGGCTTGCAACTCGCCTCCTTCTCATCGTGTCTCAAATGGCTGCCTCTGGTTCTGTGTTGTCTGGTTCCTATCTCTTTATGTAGCCTTTAAAAATAGCCCCTTTTATAGGCCTTATCTTCAAATATAGTTATTTCCTGAAATATATTTTTTAAAGAGGGCACAATTCAATTCACGAAGTCCCATTTTTCCAGAAATATTTATTCAAAAAGAATGCAGATAGTGGGTCTCCCTGGTGGCCCAAGGATTAGGCCTCAGCACTATCACTGCTATGGCTTGAGTGTGATTCCTGGCTAGGGAGCTAACCCACATATAGCACAGCAGACCTTTCCTGTCTCACCTGCTGCTCCCCTTAGCAGTGTATTTCAGTCGATCCACTGTTCTGCTCCTACTCTTTCACTGGTGAATCCTCTCACACACACCCTCCCACCCTCCCACCCTGCCACTCGCACCTCTGGCCTACACCCCAATTTTTCTATGCAAAAAAAAAAAAAAGCATATATTAAAGAGAATGAAAAATAAAATATGGGCTCTGAGAGAATGTCTTCTCTAAAGGGCCAATCCAAGGGAAAGTCTTGTCTTTAGGTGTGAGTATAAGATTATGAATGGCAGCCATTCATAATCTATTGGAAAGACCTAGTTTTTGTTATTAATTTTTCCCAACAGGTAGAACTGGGTTTGAATTTTTTAGTTAAAAAGAAAAACAAATTTACATCACTATTAGTTTTTCTGGCCCACAGTGACCATCCTGTGGGATAAGAAGCTCTCTCCTTTGAGTTCCTTGTGAAATTTGAATCTAGCTTGCATTGCTAACAGCTTTGAATCCAATAAGTACTTGCATTCCCTGGATAGAAGCATTCTTTTGAAGACTGCAATGATTCAAATATGGTTGCAGTGAATCCTGATTTATCTTGACTTCCTTGGCCTGCATGTATTAGGGGTACAGACCTCAAAACTTTTCAAAAAAAATATCTTCTTGCCTCTGGAAAAATAAAATTCCAGCCCAACCTTTTGTCAATTGAAGAAGGTAACATGTTGTGTCTTTCTATCTCTCAGAGGCTTGGTTTTCCTAGGAAAGCTGCATTATACTATATATTAGGATGCACAGTGAGGTGTTTGCAATCACCTTAATTTTCTGTTTTTATGGAATTGATGGCAAATGAAAGCTTTCATTAGAGTAATTAAAATACCACTCTCCTTCGAAGAGAGATATGAGACATGCTGGCTTCTAGGAACTGGCCACATCCCAAAGAGCACTTACCTAGATGTGCATTTTGTTTGCTGGATAGAAAAAATTTCAAGACAAACGGGCGCAACACGAGTCCTGAGTGGCACTATAGTGACTGCCTTTGAAAGGCATTTCTGTTCTTATTAGGAGGTCTGATTACATGGTTCTCAAATTTCCCCTTAAGCCTCCTGAGCTGAGTGTGAGGTGCAACCTTGTAAATTGTCAGCACATAGAAAGCTAAGATTTAGAGAGTGGTTTCCACTGTGCATCCTATAAAATGTGTCCCACGAGGAAGATTAGTATCAATCACAGGCTTATTGGAGAGGGAGATGGGATCCAATGATAACCTGGCACTATCAACTAGAGTAATGGCCTAAGAAGAAAAAGCAATCAGAGAGGAGAAAGGAATATCCAGAAAGAAAGACAGAAGTAGAAAATCGGAGTGCAATGTATCATATTGATGAACAGGCACTGTTATCCAGGACAAAGGCGCCTATGAACAATGCTGACTCTCAAACAATGGGCATTGCCTCCTGCTGAGCGCAGAGACCACTGGAGACTTCCACATCAAACAAGGCAGCACAGGGTGTGAGCAGTCTGCCCTAGGCAAGGCAGCACGGAGGGGGTCAGAAGTTGTTGCTGCTCTGGAGTCTTACCTGTCCTACTTGAGAATCTTGTTAACTTCAGGTTTCTGAACGAGCAGCTGGCATTCAAGTATCATGAGCATTACATCTTGGAGGAGATAAAAGGAACATACTTCCACCTTAGCTGGTTTGGTTAGATTCTGGTTGATTTATTTGAATTATTATTTCTCAGGTTGTGAGTGTTTAAGCAGGGTTTGAGGCTTAAAATTAAAAAAAAAAAAAAAAAAAAAAAAAAAAGGCTTGACTGACTCCTTTAAAAATAAGACACGGGGTTTTTCCTGTCTTGGAATTCTTTGACACCTCTGTGTCAAGAAAGACAGTCTGGTGCCTCTTGCCCTCACAATGCATTGGCCTTCATGCCTCTCTTCTGATGGGTGGAAAGCACCAGAAAGTGTCACTGTGTGACTTGAGACCAGGAGAGCTATGATGAGGGGGCTTCTGCCTGGCTCTGTCCTGGTGTGCTCTACCCCAAATCCAGAGCCATGCCATGAGGACGGAAGCTCTGGTGACAGTCACAGGTCATTTGTATATGTCTTGGCCAGCAGCTCCTACTGAGGCCCCAGCCAGGAGCTGTTGTCCACCCGGAGCTGTGAGAGATGAGAGATGGAAGTCAGTGTCCAAGTATGAAACTGACTAAGAGCTCTCTGTGGAGACACACCTGGCTGTGTGGCATCAGCCTCTTGAAACGAGAACAGTGCTTAATGAGTCTTGTGGTTTTACACCAGTTCTGGGTGGTTTGTTATTGTGTGGCTCCATGACTTTTAGATTCCAGGTCAGTTTAAAGATGAGAAGCTTCCCATGAGAAGCTTGTATAAGCACTTTGCTTCGCCTCACTCCATAAAAGCTTCCTCTATCTAGAGTGGCTGGTGATGCCTTTACTTAACGCTATTAGTACCATGTGAGTTTCATCATCATTTAAATAAAATGATAATTGGCTCAATTCTTTGCATTGCTTTGACAGTGGGGGTCCTTTGAGGGGTGTTCATGGAGAACAGATGCTGGGTATATCGCTAAGGTGTGGGGTTGGCTTATGGCCTGTTGTCTGTAGTGTGGTTCCATGACTTTTAGATTCCAGATCAGTGTAAAAAATGAGAAGTTGGAGGAGGGAAATGAAACAAGAAAGACGCCTACATTCCTGCAATGATGAGTAAAACTATGAGCAATTTTAAAATGTGACGAACACAGTTTTTTAAAAATAAATGCCAGAGCTGCAGTCCCAGGGAAGGGGGCTTTCTTAGCTAAAGGAACTAACTTCTTAAACATTGCAATTGCAACCAGGTAAGCACTTTTAGGAACCTTCCTGTTACTCAAAATGTGAACAAAGGAATCTGGATGACTTTGCCATCAAGCCAGGCTAATTATAAATTCGGTGCAGAAGTTCCTCCAGGCTAGGCTTTAGAATTAATACGAAATAGAGAACAGAGATGGTGGTGTGAATGGTGGGAAGAATTGCCTGCATGAACTGCTTTTCATTCTCTATTCCCCTTTAGGAATAAGGATGCAGGCTCCCTTGGTGAGAGTTCATGGGGTTTGAACATCCCACACCGCAAAGCAATGAGAACGTGACAACAAATGCTGTTCCCACTGCACAGAAAGGCTTTCTCCAGCACAATGTCACTTGTGCTCTGAGGTACTTCTGGAGTGATGGCAAAGCACACTATCCCCCATTCCTATCTAGAGAAAGGATGGTTTATCCATGCCACCAAATTGAGGGAAACATATAGTGCTCTCCCTGTGACAACTGCCAGAAAGGGCACTTTTCTTCTTCCCAGAAATCTGAGGGAACCCATGTGGTTTTACTGCTCCCTGCAGGCTTCAAGGAGTCTCTCTGTCCAGGTGGTAGGACTGAGCCCTCTGTGGGGGCCACCCAAGATCTTCCATAGCCTGTTTCTGGCTCCCTGCTGAAATGTCATCTTCATCTGTATGTGACTTTTTTGCTTGACAAAATGGCTTTGCAACCTCTTGCTACTGGCAGTTTAAAGAGTAAGTACATAGTACAGCAAAATAAGGAACTACTAGCAATCATCATAATCATTTATTGAAAGCTTTCAGGTACCTGACATGCTTGCCCTACTCACTCAATCCCCCAAACTTGTACTTCCATTCTTTTCAATTACAGATCAGAAAACAGGCTTTAAAGAGGTCAATCGGTTTGGTAAGGATGCCTAGTGAGGGGCAGGTGTGATATCTGAATCCAGGCTAGACTCCTGGAGCCCAAAATGCGTGACCTATGACTTGGTCTCTGGTGTAAGTAAGAAGGGCTTTAGAGCCAGATTTCCAGCTGATTTGCCTGCCCCCTGCTGGTGATCTGTGTAACCGGCTTTCCCTCTTTAAGCCTCTCTTCTTCCATCTGCAAAATGTGCACAGTAACATTTCTCTAGAAACCTATCCCTTGGGCTGTTGTTAGAAATATGAATATTTGTACCTATCCCAGTGCCTTGTGTATGGTGAATTCCCCATAGATAGCTGCTGTTTTTCTCTTACTGTTGATAAGAGATTTAATTTCCAACTACAAAATGACTAGGCCTGGCGGGATAGAATAGATAAAACCCTGATGGCAAGAGGACGAAGGCACACTAGATTTTTCCCCCAAAGGTTGGCTCTTTCTGGAATTCTCCTTTATTTCTTCTACTTTCTATATTCTCTGCACCCATGAGAAAATCTTATTGTTATTCTGCTATTGCATACTGACTGTAATTCAGCATGAAACAAAAAAATGACTCAGTGCTGATAGGAGATCCCTGTTGAGCTGCCACGGATTTCACTGTGCTGAGTGGTCAGCAAGATTAAGGGTAGCAGAGAGTTCAGGTAGACTCTGAATGAAGTCTTTGTTTTTTTCGATGGAGAAACTAAGGCAGGGATTCTACCTTTGTGCATGGACTCACTGAGCCCCAGGAATCCTTATCCATACCCTATGCAGCCTCCTACTCCACCATCTTTCTTCTGTCCACATTCTTTCTCTGCTACGTGACTTCCATATTGTGAAGGTCTGTTTTCAATATTTATGACAAAGTTCTCACTTCACACTCATTTTTTTCCCATCCCACTGAGATTTACAAAATACAAAGTAGGACAGTTCCATAACATACAGCCAATGGTTATTTTTCCTATTAATAAAGATGCAAACCAGGGGTTGTAACATTTCAAAATCAGGAACTTTCTAATTTATTTATTTTTATTTTTTAATACTTATTTATTTAGTATACACAACTGGGGTATAGGCCAGAAGTGTAGGGGCAGTGAGAGGATTCACCAGAAACAAAGTGGGGAGCAGAACAGGCAGATTGGTGAAGTACACTGCTAAGGGGAGCAGTGGGCGAGACAGAAGAGGTCTGTGCCATGTGGGTCACCTACAGGGCCGGGAATCAAACTCACACTGAAGCGGCTGTGGCTAGCTTGCAGTGGTGCACTTTAGGCCACTGTGCCACAAGGAAAGGCCCAACTTTCTAATTTAATACAAATGTTATATGCTATAATACATAGAGCCCCAACTTTTTAGCCTACCTTGAAGACTTGGATCCCTGGTTCCCTCATGATCTTGGCAATATGGAGATAAGTAGGGACAGAATCATCTTCTTGGCCCTCAACAACCAGCCTACACATTTATCTTCCTCCTGACCCCTGCAGGTATCTGTGATGGACCCCCTAGAAACACTCCAGGGGGAGAGTTATGAGCACAGGCCTCCAGTGAACAGAAAATAAGACGCTGCTATTTTAATATCTTGTGGGAACATCTACTGTTCTACTTCAGTGATGTTCTGGGCAGAACAAAATAGAAATTGACACCATGCACTTAAAGAATGGCTTGCAGACAAGAGCTTCCAGTGTTTACAGCTCGGGAGGGAGGTTCTAGTCTCCACTTTCTTTTTATCTGTTCCTAGTTGCAGAGTTTGTAACACACAATTCGGACCACATGCACTGCTTTCTTGCTCTCACCAGCGCAGAGCTCCCAGTCTCTTATTTGGGGATGCTCATACCCAGACCGGTAGCACATCATGTCCTTCTGACACCCTTGTTAATTCTCCTTCCTTTTGAATTGCCCACGTCAGTCAGAAACAAGAAGTCTTAATAGTGAGGTTTACCACATTGTTCTTGAAGCAATTATGAATATATTACTTTCACTCAATTAAAAGGAAACATTTAAGAAGTTGTTGAAGATCTTAATTTCAGTGCAATATACCATCTCCCTGTTGTGGATATAAGACAGTTCAACAACTTGAGAACAGTGTCATTTTTCCAATATGAAGTCATTTTGAAAAGAAAGCAATAGAATTTGAAAGAGTGCATTATTATTTTTGATTGAAAAGACTGGCATACAAAGGGGCCAAAGGCAATGTTTAAATACCACTATGCCAGCAGCTGGGGCAGCAGCCTAACCTTGAATCTCAGCACTGTCCCTGGTGAGCAGCAAGTAACCTTGAGCAAATCACTTTACCCACAGACCCTGTGTGTGTGTGTGAGTGTGTGTGTGTGTGTGTGTGTGTGTGTGTGTGTGTGTGTGGTGAGTGAGCAATCGCCATTGTGTACTTTGAGGCAGAGTCATTACCTCTGCTGTAACTACTCCAGGAAGTACTTGGTGGTGACCAAAAGTTAGTCCTCCTTGGAGGAGGAGAGAGGAAGGGAGATAGGGAGGGAAAGGGGAAGGAGGAGGAGGAGAAGTGTAGAAGAGGGAAGGGGAGGGGACCAGATATCTGTCTCAGCAGAAACAATTATTCATAGGCTTACAAATTCCTCTGTGACTAGACTCAAGTCTCTCCAGCCACCTCTCCCCTTTCCCACCTTGTATTCTAAACTCAAATCACCTGTCCGGCAAACTCTGTTTTGTCTCTGGGGTTTCATGTCTGCTATGCCTCCGCCTGAAAAGGCCTTTCAACCTGAATCACTCCTTGTTGTCCTCAACGCCTAATGAGGAAGGCCAGATGAAGAAAATGAGGCAGGATCTACCTAAATGATTGCCCCTAGATACACTAAGACTCAAGTTCTGAATCTCAGAGTAGCTGAACTTGATCACCCTTAATTTCCCATCAATTCTCAAGCCAAACTATGGATAGAGACTAAGTAAATGATCACTGCTTCTCATTTTTGTCACCATACCTCCCGAACCCCTTCACTTAATTTGACACAAGGCTGAAAGGTTAGTGAAAAGGAGTAGTGAGGGAAAGTTCTGCGAGAAATAAAGTGTGAAAAAAAAAAA
>NW_004567109.1:46001582-46029180 GCF_000260355.1 Condylura cristata | reverse complement strand
ACCCTCTGCATCTCTGGCCTGTATCCTAGTTCTGTATGAATAAATAAATGAATCTTTAAAAAAAAAAAAAAGCAAGGAAAGTTTATTGCACTCTTGGGCAGCACTGGTTGCACCGGTTGGGGGTTTTGGGGTCCTTAAATGGGGTTAGGATGGCCGGGGGGTTGACGTGGCAGAGGGGTCTGGGTGCCTGTTGTCCGCATCTGGAGTTATTCTTTTTTTCTCTTTTAGTGTAGCAATTTCCCAGAACTAGGGGCAGTGGGGTTTCTTGGAACACCCCTGGCAGTGGGGCTTCCTGGAACACACGGGCCAGTGGCCTCCTGGGGGGCTTAACCTAGCAAAGGCTCCACAATACAAGCAAGTATTTTGTTCTGTATAGAAGGAACCAGTGTTAAATGCTTACCATTTTCTAGGATGTTGAAGGAGGGGGAGGTATTTTCTGTCTCATAATTGATGCAGATTGCAGTCATGTAATCCCCTGACCTTGTAGGCAGCGCTAAACCTTCCCTGGGATAGAAGTAGGGACCCCCTCTGACCCTAAGAGCACCCATGCTCCCACCACCTTTGCACTGTCCAGAGGATAATATTTTGCTGGCTTGCTGACTTGTTTCTGTTCCTATCTGTGAGCTTCTTCAGGGTACAAACAATAAACACATAGCATAAAAATTAGTTCTTAATAAACCGTTGTTGAGTGAACAAGAGAATGAAAGATGTGCATATCCATGAGAAGATTGGCAAGTTGAAATCTATGATTGAGGAAATATGGTTTAGGAAAAAAATATCTTGCTGTACAGAATTGGAGTCTAAACCTAGTTTTGCTATTTTTGTGGCTGCTTGATATTAAGGTGTTCACTCAAATCGCACCTTAGTTTTCTACATGCTAAGATATAGATTTAGTAACTCGACTCTTTCTACTTCACAAATCATTTCGAGGGAAACATGATAATTCGCACACATGGCCATGTTTCAGAAAATTCCATACTGGCTGAATCCTGATGGCTGACATTAGGGTCACAGTGAGTTTTCTCTGCAGAAGGACACACCAGGTCCCAGGAAGGAGGTTCCTCCCAAGGAAGGAGGTCTGTGGGGACACAGAGAGGTTGAGGAAGTGTTGATGCAAACGACCTGTGTCATGTGAACTACTGTTTCCTCTGTGACCCGATGGCCTTCCCAGGTAGGTCTCTACCAATCTGACAGAGCTGTGGATTTTAGAAGCTGCCAGCCAACTTAGTCAAGAACACAATCTATTTTACATCTTCTGAGAGGGCAGTGGTTAAAGTCACGAAATTCATTGCTCGGATCACTTCCAAGTCTCTTTTTGGGGAGGGGGAATCTGCCTCCCTACATCCTTTATTCATAACTTTCAGAAAAGCTACACTAAATCTGCCACTGCTTCCTGCTAATTGCCTGTAAATCACCCATGTGTGAAGTTCCACATGCCCATCCACAGGCATAAAGTTGAAGGGCCCCACACATTCAGAAACTCTGATGGGGACTCCTGTCATTTGGCCGATGGAACGGTAATAGATGTGGAAGTAAGTGATGCATAATGGATCATGGGATTTAAAATCCAGCTTCCACGCTGGAGCTGCCTGACAAGGTTAAGGGATCATATGGCTGTAGCTGCATCAATTATGAAATAGAAAATATTCTCCCCGCCCTTTGCAATATAAAAGGTAGTAAACATTTTATACTGGTTTCTTCTGCAATATCAAAATACTTGCTTACTATCTATTAGCCTGGAGTCTAAGTACATGAAGGGGATAGGGAAACATGGTCTCAAGAATAATGGGCAATGATCCTTTACTTATGACTTTATCCACAATTTGGCTTGACAATTGATGGGAAATGAAGTGTGATCAATTTCAACCGACTGTACATCGTTTCCCATTGACTGACCTGCCAAATCGCTGATTGAATAATTAGTTAAGTTCAGTCTGGGTAGCCATTTTGTACAGCCCTCCCTAAGACAAATCCTAATGGCTTCTCAGAAAGGTTAGCATGCTGCCACAGGCTAGGATATTGTTTACCTTTTCACTTAAGGTGGTAAGCAACTATGTAAATAATTGTGATAGTCTCCAGGGGATGAAAGGCAGCTGGGAGTAGGACCTGAAGCAAAGCTCTAAGAGAAAAATGGTATAGTATTAGGATTTAGAAATAATTTCTCAGAGGAAGGAGATTCTTCTAAATACAAATAGAACTTTTAGAGAAAAATCATAATGGGTCTCTGCTTAAAAGAGGGGGCTTCTTAGTGATTGATTAAGGTAAGCAGCTGCAGTTTGGCAAGCAAGGTGTTGGTAAAGGCAATTACGTAAAAAGCAAATAACAATGACAACACCTAAAAAATCAAAAAGCACAATGTCTTAAAATCTAGATTGAAATATACATTGCTCAGGAGTTCCCAGCTCCTTGGCCATTTTAATTTCACAAAAGGGCTGAATTACTTTAAACATCACCAGGTGGTAGCCCTATAAAAATACACACAGAGAAACACAAAGGAGGCTCTAGGAACAGAGCCCTGGCTTTATATATCATGACTTGGAGTTTAGAGCTGGGTTTGAGCACTCCATTAAATAGCTTGGAAGAGTTAGGTGGCTAGTTCTGGTTGTTGGCAATGCACCTGAAGGAGAGTGGGTCACCTTTGCCTTACGCTGTCCTACACCCACACTGCTCTTACTGCCTGGCCCTCCACATGGCCTTTCATAACATAATGTAAGACCTCTCTTAGGCTTTCTTGGATTTGACACACCTGACCCGAAGAGATTTTAAGTCCCTTTAACCCATCTATGGTGTAGTAACTTTCAAATACGTCTGTGGTAATATAACATGTAACTGGTGCTTGTCTGTCTCAACCCATCAACTGTGATGTTCTTGGGAAAAGGGACCATTCTTTTTCACTTTCTTCCCCTTCTTCTACTGTATCCATTTTTTGCACCCCTTAGTGTACATTACCTATTTCTTCAAAATGCCTCAACAAGCCTTAAGTTGCTGGAATTCTCAAAGTTTATTTTTTTCACAAGTTTAGACATTAATCTAAGTATGATCATAGCCAGAAATGAATGATCTAAGTTTATATAAGCCTCAAAAATACTCCCAAACCTTACACAGGCAGAGAAGGCATCTTTCCCTTCCCATAGACTTTTATACAGTTCTGTTGCTTTCTGAAGAAATTCTCCCCCATCATGTTTCTAAAGCCTCCTGGTCACATCATGTCATGTGCTAATTAAAAGTCCCAGGATCACCAGGTCTGGCAAGGTAAATCCCAGCATCACTGCTTGCTGGTTATAGGGCTTAGATAAATCAATTAGCTTCTTTGTGTCCTCTTCTCTCATTTGTAAAATGGTGACATTCACAACCCCTCTCTCAAAATAGAATTGTGAGGATTAATGGTGATAATAGATCTAAAACAGAAGACAATATCTTGTAGGCAAAAACGGTACTTATTGTATATGCAGTTAATATGTCATCATCACTATATTAACAAATAAAACCATGGCATATAATATTATACAAAATAACTACATTGCATTATAGAAAAAAAATATGCAAAATATAAATATTATTGCATATACCAAATGAAAATAAAATATTGCATGTGACAGAAAACTAAAACAAGTTCACCTAGTCTAAGGTAGGTGAACCACAGAGAATGTGCTCTAAGAGTTTCCCCCAAACCTTGTTGTTCTTTTGAATCACTTGGGCTTCTAGTAAAAAACAACTGGACTACGGGGGGGGGGGGGGGGGGGGAAGGGAGGGAAATGCACGGGACTATGGTGGTGGCACAGGGGTGATTTGGTGATGGGAAACCCGCAGGGATTACAATCGAGATGGAAAAAAAAATGTGCAAAATGATGTAAAAATAAACTTTGTAATAAAAAAAAAAAAAAAACTGGACTACATTCCTGGAGCATATCTCCAGTGGCTTTTCTGTCCCCTGACAGTGTTTGTACTTGTTACTTCACAGAGCTTTCTCTCCCGATAAGTCTTTAGTGTCCCAACGTCTCCACTCCTGCTTGAATATGTTAAGGTCTCTATGCAACCTACTCTGTCCAGAGCAGAGTCCAGGACACATAAAAATATTTTTATGGTTCTTAATTCTGCTTGGGGAATAATCAGTGCTTCCCATGGCCAAAGCTCCTGTGAGCTCTAATCATTGTCCTACCGGGTGCCTCTCCTAAGTAGCAGAAATGGGAAGAAGCCAGAGCTCATTCTCAGCAAGGAATCACCGCCCAGCCAGAAAGTGCAAGGGCATTCTGTCCCCTGCTTAAAGAGGTCAACAGCATTAGCCTCAGACTTCAAATAAAATGATCAAAGGTTTTAATCTGCACTGAAACATCAGGGAATGAAGACATTCTGCTCTGGAGAGTCCTCAACATCTGGATGACACACAAATATCTTTGGGAAGAACGAGACGACTCAACTTTCCTTTCAAACATCCTTTTCAGAATGGAGGAACTGAAGCAATTTGTCACCAGGCTGTATTTGTTTTTAGGAATAGCTTATTTAAAGAGGGGAGTGACCAGGGGTTCAGTTCAAAATTCCCGGGAGTCCTGGAGCCACAGATTCAGAGGAATGTCACACAATCCCTCCTGGCTTGGTGGCCTGGAGTGAGGCCTGAGCCACAGCTGTGGATGGGCAGGGTCTCTGGCTGAGGGGGCCACTTTTCAAAGGAAGGACAACTATCCAGAGCAAAGCTGACAGGGGCCACTTTTTGGAGATATTATTGCCAACAGTTTTACCTGTTTCCGGTAAGGTTATTATTTCATGCCAGAAACCATCTGCCTGATCACTAAATAAAAAATGTATCGAGCACTGACTGTGCACCAGCACTGACTGTGCACCAGCATTTGTGTTTGGATAAAACCAACACCAGGAAGTTCCATATCTATTGTGTTGTCACTTCATTGCTGGTCTTTGGTAAAAATTCCCAAGGACTCTGCTTCGGAGATGCTGGGAGCAAAGGTCGTTGAGCTCTAAGTGTGTCTCCTGACATGAAGCTGTCAACCCCTTTAATTCGTTGTTTCTAGTTCCAGTGTAGAAATTAGAAAAAGCAGCAAATGGACAGGGATCAAGGTCACTCTATTAAACTATATAGTATTTTATTATTTTCCATAAAAGAGGAAAGTGGCAATTTGTGCTGAGAAAATACTCTAAGACTAGTAAGAAACTTGAAGATAACTCAATTTCTAAAGTGATAGAATTATGATTTTTCTCAGGGGGAAAAAGATCACCTATAGCAAGGGAGCAGGTAAGATAAAAAGTGAGGAGAAATACAGCTCCAGAGGGAAATAAATTCAGGCAGGAGACAACTTCCTGTACACATGGGGGGAACAGGAAGATGGTACTTTCCAGATTGAATTACAGCTAATATTGCTTGGATAAAAAGTTTGTCTTTCATCTTCATTCATTTCCTGTCTAGAGCCCTCTCTGACTCCCAGTTTCTTTATTTCCCTGCTGTCCTCAGCACAAAGCCTTGCAATGCCTTTTCCACTACCCCCACCTCAGCTACCCAGAGGTGTGTCTGGAGTGTCTCATTGCATTTTATGATTCCTGTACCATGCAAGTTTCTTTCCCCCTTCTCCTCTTATAATACTCCTGTTTCCAGCCATCAGAGCTGACTCCCAACTAAATGTCCACTGGATCCAACTACTGCTTTCAGCTAAGTCCCTAGAAGAAAACATGAAGTTGAATAAATTCACATTTTGGTAGTGAGCTTTTCCAGAAAGTCCGATGGAAAACGATCAAGGAGACGTTTTTTGGTAGGGGGAGCGATGAGCCGTCTAGCACCTCTAAAATTATTCCAGGCAAGGTGTTAGTATTTGAAGTACTGGTTTTTGTTGTTGTTGCTGGAGAAATATTGTTTTGGGGTCACGTCTCTGGCAACTCCAAGTCACAGCAAAACTGTTCAAATAGTGAGCAATAGACCAAATAGGAATCCTCATTGGATATGATAAACAGCTCAATTTTAGCTGTTTCATAAATGTCTTTAACTAAGATTAAACCTGGGTTGGTACTAGTTAGCCCACAGAGCACCTCACCTGGAGCTTAGATTCTGGCACTGTTTTCAGGCCAGAATCACCTGCTTATTGAAAGTTTTGGCACAGTTAAAAGATGGAGAGATCCAGGCAAAGTTTCTGACAGGCAGGAACTTAATTGCACTTCCAGATGAGGTTCACTGACCCCCATGGGGGTCTGAGAATTCACACCCACTGGGGAACACAGGTAAGCTTTTATAGGTCATGGAAGTTGTTTTTTCAGAAACTGATTCATCAATGACACTTATCAGTTCCCGGAATGCAGGCAGTTGCCAGGATTTATGAGGCTCAAGATTAGGAGGCTCCCAGTATACAGACTGTAACAGTCCCAGATTCAAGAAGCCCGCCCCCCACCTTGCTGTGGCCATCACGACCTTACACTTATGGTGATGTACTGTAATAGCAGTTATGAAGATAGCCACCTTGGGTGAGTGTTTTTATTAAGTGCCTGTTACAGGCACTGTGTTAGGGTCCTACCTGCATTCTCTTAATATTTCTAACTTTCACCAGGTAGATCATATCATCCCATTTTACAGATAATGAAACTGAGACTCAGGGAAGTTAAGTCATTTTCCCAGAGTCAGTGCTAATAATTGGCACATCTGTCTCACTCTAAAGTGTGTACTTGGAACCCTTCCACATTTAATCTCCTAAATCCCCGACTGAGATGTCTGATTACACAGAAACAGGAAGCTGGGCTGTTACCCAAAGGAAGCTCTTGTGCATGAAATAAGTAGTAGCTGGCAAAGCTACTGGGAGTGGAGCATCCTAGCACCTTGGAGCCACTGGCTAAGCATGAAGCTGATCTCATCTGCAGGTGCTGACAGACACTTCTAGTGTATACAATTCAATATTTCCAACAAAAGAGTGCTACTTTCAAAATACAGAATTCCATTCTTCCCACAGGACTAAACATACACAATCATAAAAAAGAAAGCAGTGTCCAAAGAAAATGTCTGACTTAGACATCCATCACATTTCAGTGGTCTGTGACTCTCCCGTGCTCTTTGAGCTGAAAGATTAGCAGTGCTCCCGAAGGCAGCTGCGGTTTGGCCACAAAACCTAGCAGAAAACTCAAAGCACAAAGGAGGTGAGCAATGAAACCAGCTCTCTTACATAAAGATTACAAGCTATAAGTCAACTCTGATATCCGTATAGAACTCAGTTCATGCCATTCAGCTATTTGGGTCTTTTAGTTAACAAAACTCTTTTGCTATATTCAAATATTTATGAGCGCACAAAAAAGTAGAGAATGGGAAATGAAGACTATTCTACAGCTTGTTTTTTAAAACAACTTCCTGAATATGCATAGGGGAGCCAAGCATAATTATTTTCACTCCTAGAACATTTCAACCTACAGTCGAATATTAGTCCTGAGAGAATAGGGATTTGGGCTATTTAGTTGATGGCTTCCCCCCCAACAGCCTAGCCAAAATCAAGGCACAGTAGATGCACAGTAAGTATTTATTAAATGAATGAATGAGCACATAAACAGCATTTTAGAGCTGCAGAAGCATGTGGTTCTGAGGCCTGCATGCAACTTCAGAGACCATTATGCTATTATATCCCACTCCTTAATTAAATATGGTAGGATGAAGTTTTCAGATGGCCCAGAGTTTATTGGAATACTGAATTAAGCATGTGAGTTGTGTTATAGGGGCAATAGGAATGGTTGTAGCAATGTTTCTTGCTCTTCACCGTGACCCTGGGTTTAACAAGGTGACTTGCTTCCATCAATGGGACAAACAAAGGCATGAAAAAAGTGTTTGTGCTCTGGCACTTGTCTTCTTGCTGCTTTTAGAACCTGTCACCTTGTGTGCAAACCTGGGTTGGCCTACTGGACAACTGGCAGTCACTGACTGAGGCTCTCTGGGTTCATCTGGCTCCCAGCTGACCCAGTCAAGTGACTAAAAGGTGTGAAGTAGATTTAGAGAAATCTGAGGAGCCCAACCGCATGCAAAAGAGCTCCCAGGGAGAATTGTGAGCTGAATAAGTGAATATTTTGTTTTGTTTTTTTTTAAACTGAATAAGTGAATATTTTGTTTTTAAAGTAATTCTGGGGTGTGGGAGCATTTGCAACATATTGTTTTGTTACTGTATGTAGCTGATAATTAATTGTTCACAAATTCCTTGAACATGGGACTTCTTCAGTGCTGGTTAAAGAAGCTATACAGTGCTCCAGTTTCTCAAAAATGTAAACAAAGACTTACCACAGGATCCAGTAATTCCACTTGTAGATTTGAAAGAATGGAAAGAAGAGATGTGAACGATACTTGTATCCCAATGTCAGTAGCAGCATTATTCTCAACAGCCAAAAAGTACAAACAATCCAGATGGCCTTTGATGGATGAATGAATAAACAAAGCATAGTATATACATATCATGAAATACACTCAGCTTAAAATAGAAATGAAATTCTGATATGTGTTATACATGAATGATCCCACAAAGCACACTAAGATACAAAAGGACAAATATTGTATTACTGCATGATTTCTTGTATGTGAACTACCTAGAATAGGCACATTCATAGGGACAGAAAACTAGTGATGATCAGGAGTTGGATAAAGGGAGAATGAAGTATAAATGTGTAGTGAGTACAGTTTCACTTTGGGAAGATGCTGGAGCTCTGAATATGAATAGCTTTGTTAGTTACATTATAATACATTCATATATGAATATATTCGTATAATACGTATGTCCTTAATGCCACTGAATTATATCCTAAGAAGCGGCTAAATGGTAAATGGTAAATTTTCTGTTGTGTGAATTTTATCATGATAAAGAAAAAAGCCCTACACATTTCTGAACTCAACCTCAGACCCACTAAGTCACTGTCTCAGGACAAAAGTAGGATTGTACTAGGCCATTATCTCTCCCAAAGGGTTTTATTGCGTAATTTAAAAGAGCGTGTCTACACATGGAAGCAGAATTAAAATAAGTCTCTTCTTTTCTATGAACCAGGGCAGTATCTCGAAAAGTCACAAGACACTTGTTTTGTGTGAAGGATGAAGTTGGTGTTTAAAGCTCCTCATTATTATGGGAAGGCACCAGATTTCAGATGGAAAACAAGACAAGGGAAATCTCTTACTCTGAGCCCAAAGCTGCAAAGCCAGCTGTCTTCCATTTGTTTAGGCATCAAAGGGAAACACCGCAATGAATCCAAAAGGTGATTGTAACCTGTTTATCTTGCTTTTATATTGGAAAAAGCATAAACTAAAACATTCTGTCTGAAAAGAGCCAATTTTGTGAGTCTACTACCCTTTCTCAGTCATCAGATCTAAGAAATAATGCAAATATGTTGCATGAAAATGATTCTAAAATAATTTCCAGTCCAGGTATGAAAACACAGCTTCTCTTCTATAAGAAACTGTTATTTACGCAAGATAGAACTTTCAAATAGTATCCTCAGGTAGGTTTTTCAGACTGCAGAAACTATTCCATATTCTGCAGTGTATAATTACAAAAGAGAGTTTCATCTTCAAACATTTCACACATATTAGTCACGGAACTTTTAATGCCTCTGGATTTTTGATGGATTACTCAATGGTGGCTCAAAGTCTCTGTGGAATTTTAAAAGTCTAAGCTTTAAAATTTTAAGTTCTAATGATGAGAAAAGAACCTAATATGCAAGTGGTAAGTAAAAGGAACAAGGTTTTCTTTTTCTCTGTAGGCCTTCACTCTGCTCAGCACAGAGCACAATTCATCTCATCCACAGTCTAGAAGATTGTCATTGAGTCTGAAATCAGAATACCCTTTGCTCAATTACACAACATAGTTGTCCTAAGAGGTTTTTCCTCTTTAAAATGTCATTTGCAGGGTGTTTCTATGCTAGATACAATTCAAAACTAAAGAGTTTCAAATGTAACCTGTGTTATAGAAAATCTAATTTTATTTCTTTAGTACAAAATAAAAGATTGAATCTTGACATACACCCACTATAGTATTCAATAAGTGGTAATTTAGTTGATTGAATCCTGTTTAAGAGGGATCAACTAATAAAAGTCTTAGAAAAGCTTCAATCCATCTGGCATGTCTTCTATAACATAACACTGCTCTGTTCAAAAATTTCTATGGAAGACTTTCAGATCATTTTGAGACAGTCTAATCTGTTGCTGCCATTCCCTGTGTTTCATACAAAGGTGCTCTCTCCAGACCCCCTGCAACTTGCATGCCATGTTCACCCATGCCTCTGCCCCATGGCTCATATTTGTCATTGTCCCCCCCACCCCAGCTTCCCCTGCTCCCGCCCCCCAGGAATAATCTTGAATTAGGAGTTTTTGCTTCTGTAAGGCCCTCTCCTACATGTAGGAAAAACAATCTTTTATCTTTTAGTTTTATCTTCTGAAATTCTATTCACTTACAGGGTTATTTTTCTCTTTTTCTTTCTAAGTCTCTATTGTGAAACAAACAAAAATGGATTTGTTGCATAATTTGCACTTCTGGGATCCTCCTGCGCTCCCCCCCTCCCTCCTGCTGTACCCGGCACAAACAGCCTGCTAGTGAGACAGCAGATCAACCTTCTATTCTTCTCCAGGGGCTCATTTCATATCCCTGAAACTGACCCTTCTGGGAACTCTTCTTGTTAAAATGTAACACATCTTGGTACAAACCATAGAAGATTACACTGCTGCATGGGGGTACCACTTTTTTTTCTGATGATTTCACCTGCTTGAATGTTGTACTATGATTTCCATCTCACACCTTTGCAGGTTCTCTTCTCACCTGGAATTCTATGGAGACACTAGCAATGGAATAAGGGAGGAAGACAAAAACGTGCTTGCTGCCTGTGTTTTTCCGAGCAACTCTCTGGCAGTGACATTCTTGATCCAACTGAGCATGATGAATGAAGTCCTGCAGCCATTTCATAAATTTAAGCTTTCTGGCTTCTGCTCTGCAAATATGCACGAGGGGAGGATCCTAACACATGTGCAGAACAGCTGAACTCTTGTTTTCAACCTGAAGCAATAGCCATCCCTATGTGGGCCAGCTACCAAGTCTTGCTTTTCCTCTCATTTAACCTACACATTATCATAACTAAAGGCAGGGAGGATTTCAGCCAGCAAATATTTCACCAATGTAAGTTGGAAATTTGCAAGTCCATATCATTGTGCTGGCATTGAGTGGGGATGTTTTTGAGGGCAAAACCACATGCCATTCACATTTGCCACCTGTTAGCTTTGATCAGTGTCTGCGGCAGAGCAGGCACTTCAAATATCTCTGTTGAGCGAGGAAGTAGGAGAGACCTCACTTTTGTCGATAGTCTACACTCTCTGACTGAGAGAAGTCCCTGCAAATATCAAAGACATCATCTGGCTTGGGGAACACCAGTGGGTGTGGCTCAGGCTCAACCCTGCAATCGGTGAGCTGTGTGACTCTGGTGAGTCTTTCTCACTGTCGTCTGTAGTGGAGAGGGGCTGTCACACCTATCTTTACAACACGTCAGGTTTGTGGAAGCTCTTTGTAAATAATAAAGGAGCCTGTTGCACTGCGCGGAGTGACTAAGAGCGGTTCTGAGACAGCGATGCCCAACGGTCTCTTCCGTTTGTCCACTCACTTAAAACACGTAATTCTGCTCCTCCTGAAGTCTGTGTTAGCTGCTGAAAGGAAACTGTGTACCAAAGGAGACATGTTCCTTTCCCCACAAGGCTCGAGATGACAGACATAAATTTAATAAGCACATGAATAAATGCCCAACTGTGTCAGGCAATACATATAGGTGTGTGCAGGACTGTAGGAAATCGAAAAAGAAGAGGGAGAGGAAGAGAAGGAAGCATAGCGATTTGAGAAGTGGGGAAAACTTGGCCAACATTAAGAGTGAGTTGCTTAAAAGTTTGAATCTGCTCTTGCCTCACTCTGCCTTGTACGCCTCTATTTCTCAATACCTAGTTCAAGGGGGTTTTGATTTAAAGAAACTTAAGTTTTCTGTAATGTGGACCTAGATGCAAGCTGACTGTTAATCTGGTTCTCAATCTAAGAGACAGTGCACTGCACAATGGGGGCCAATTCAAAATTTGTGGCCAAATTCTGACAATATGTAATTTTCTCCTTAATGTTGACTTAAGAACTAACTTCAATGCTATGAGCTTGGGATTTGAACTTGGGTAAGTAGGAAATGAGCTTTCCTAGCCTCCTGCTTTGGGCGAAAGCCCACATTTCTACAGAAGCCAAGACCATCTTTCCACCATTCTTTGGGAGTTTGTGCCAAAAGGCTAATAAAAATAAGAGGGATTTTGGCCCTCCTTGGTGGCGCAGCGGGTTAAAGCACAACATTGAGAAGCTAAAGCCACTTCCTCATGAGTTCGATTCCCGCCTGCCCCAGAGGTGACCACATGGCGTGGCAGACCTCTCCTGACCCGCCCGCTGTTCCCCTCAGCAATGTACTTCGTTGATCTGCCTGTTCTGTTCCCCACTCTGTCTCTGGTGAAGCCTCTCACCACCCCTGAGCCTCTGGCCTGTACCCCAGTTCTGTATGCACAAATAAATAAATCTTTTAAAAAAATTAAAAAAAAAATAAGAGGGATTTTACTTCCTTCAGCTGATATTGACCTGTGGCAAGAAACAGGGACATGCCTTCATTCCCTTACATTCCTATGCTAGTTATGGTTATTCCATAACTAGCATTTCAGTGTCATTCCAAGCTCTAATTTCCCAATTACAAGCCACCCCATTGGAAGTTTATGTGTGTGCTTGTGATTTTTAATACATGTCATTTACATTCTTTTTCTCTGTCATTAAAATGAAACGTCAGAAAAAGCGTAAGTTCATTCAACAGAGGTCACAATACAAATAGCTCCCCCCAAATTTCGGGAAATCCATTACCTACCCTCTGGTCAGTCATATAGAATTTAGTTGTGAATGTTTTAGTCACAGAACAATTCTCACCTTACTGAGTAAAACAAAGTCATTTTGGAAAGAGAGCCAATGACCAAATTAATTCTTTTATGGAGCTGTCTGATTTGATTAAGTTGTTGTACTGCATTTTAAAACTCATTAACAGGAGCTATCAAGCCATTTGCAAGTGATTTTTTTCTAACATTTTTACATTTACTGTCCTGGAAGGCTTTTGGTGTCAATCAAAATAGATGACAATGCTAAATCATGGGCTTCATAACACAATTCAACAGTCGGTGAATTCAACTGTCTCTGTGAAATATGACCTTGCAAGAGTGGCTGATTTGCTTGTTGCCTTCTCTGATAAGGAAAATATATTTAGAATGACATTGTGGCTGTATGTATATTTCTCAGCGTGTATATTATTTTACAAGTTTGCCTAATTTTAGGAAATTCCCTTCACTATTAGGTGAAAAAGGGAAGCTTTAAAAACAAGTCTGTTTCCTTTTCAACCAAAACTACCTCAAATAGATTCTGTGTCAGGAGGCTGCTATGGAAGGAAAGTCACAATTGAAAACAGAAGGAATATGGCTTTACTGGGAGAGCTTAATGAAAAAAAGAGGGGAGAGCTGGATAAATCTGCACAAAGGAGGCAGACAATGAGCATTTTCCAGAGCTGAAAGCTAAACATAACAATGTAGAGAATTGACTGCTTAGCTACAAGGAGTAAAGTCAGACTTAGCAAATTTCTCCAATAATAACGATTTCCTTAAACAGAAATCTTAGAGATTCACCGTTGTAGTTCAGTCATTATTTCTAGTCATATGAGAAAGATCTAAATAGGAAATAAACTCCCATGCAAGCAAAGAACAATGCAGCAATATTCCATATTTCTCACAAAACTCATTAGAGACAGCTTCAGTGAAACATAACACTGAAACATAAGAGACATAATACTGGTTAATGGGCACTGGGAAAGTCAATAAATGTAGGTTAATAAAGCATTCATTAATTTAGTATACATTGATTGAACTCTTGCTATTTTCTTAATTTTGCACTGAGGGGCAGGCGGATAAAGCAAAACTACAACACAGTCCATCCAGATCTTTGAGGCTCTTGAAGTAGCTGAGTAGACAGAACTATAAAGATGTAATTACCCTGCAACACAGAGATAGACAAAATGCTACAAAATCACAGAGGAGGAAGCAGCTGGTACTAGGAGCTCACAAGGCATTTCTGAAAGTAAGGATGCGAACTTTCCAGAGAGACAGAAGAGCACCGGGTGCACAAAAATCATTTTAGGGAGCTCTGAAAAATTGAGGTATACGAGTTCTAAATAATGGATAAGAAGTGAGATGAGGCTAGAATAGCACACTGGCTGCCACGTGAAGAAGTTGGGTCTTTATCCTTTAGGCAGCAATCAGAAGGTCTCTTATGAACAGACAGACCATGCCCCACCTAAAAGCATGCAAATTCAGATGTAAGTTTCACTGTTGGGTAAACACATAGGAACAACTTGTGGGCTCAACCAATAAGGGAGCATCGGTCACAGTCCTTATCTTATTGTTTTAAAAAGAGGCTGATGGTACCAGAATTATACTTTTGAAAGGTAATGATTGCGATGAAAAAAGAAAAAGAAGCAGGACAGGAGAGTAGTTGGAGGCAGGAAGGGCTATCAGAAGCCTCTCAGAGCTCTAGGAAAAGGTGAGAGCCTTGGGGGTAAAGACAGACAGTTAGCAGGTAGCACAAGGCTAAGGAGCCACTCATTCATTTCTGTGCCAGCCTGCGAGATACAATAGCAAGCTGGGAAGGCATGAAGTATTTATCTTCTTCACCACAAACCTATGACCAGGTGGGTGTGGGAAATGAAAGAGCAGGTGTTGAGGACACCTCTTGGATAGACCTTGGTGAAACTGATCCCTACAGAGATTACAGGAATTGATTTCTTCTTCATTGTAGGATGCTTTAGTGAAAAATTGTGAAATTTTATTTATTTCTCTGCCAAAAGAGAAATTATCTATCTTATTATCTATCTATCTATCTATCTATCTATCTATCTATCTATCTATCTATCTATCTATCTATCTATCTATCTATCTATCTACTTTTTGTTAGAAGGCAAAAGTTAAGGAGGCCATAAAATATTAACTTAGTTTTTAGAATTAAGGAGCAGGAGGATGTGTGTGTGTGTGTATGTGTGTGTGTATCTGTATATGTTGTGTGGAGGTCTTAAGAGAATGAGTTACATTTTTAGCATGAAGACTGAAGATGCTTGTAAAACACCCCTATCAAAAATATACTATGACAGCTGGATTTCTAGGTCAGAACCTCATGAGCTAAGGTTGAGATGGAGAAAATGTTTGAAGTCTGATTAGAGAAGATGTGAAAACTGATGTCAAAGAAGTAAAAATTTGTTTTCCAGGAGAAAGAATAGCACTAGCAGAGAATGCTGAGATAGGAAATCCAGAATAAAATTAGGGTGGAGAGAAGAGGATTGTTTGGGGAAACTGAATGAGGAAGCTGATGAGGGAGTTAGGAAACAATAGTTTTTATTAAAAGGTGGTCATTTTCGGGTCCTCCCTGGTGGTGCAGTGGGTTAAAGCACAGCACTAAGAAGCTAAAGCCACTTCAGCATGAGTTCAATCCCCACCCTGGAGGTGATCCACATGGTACTATTCCCCTCAGCAGTGAACTTCGTCAGCCTACTTGTTCTGCTTCCCACTCTGTCTCTGGTGAATTCTCTCACCATCCCTGCACATCTGGTCTGTACCCCAGTTCTGAATGCATAAATAAATAAATCTTTTTTTAAAAAAATGGTGGTCATTTTCAGATCATGCTCATTCACATATGTTTGAGCATTTCTCTGACTTAGGTTCCAAATATGGGTATTGGTCATTTGTGCATAGTGATGTTAACTGTGTTGAACCCTAAAATTCACCTTTTCATTGATATGTGACCTCAAATTTATGCTTTCTTTAAAAAGCATAAATTTTCTTATGCATGCAAGAACTGGGGTAAAGGCCAGAGGAAGGGGGTGAGAGGATTCACCAGAGACAGAGCTGGGAACAGAACAGGCAGATCTATTGAAATACACTGCTGAGGAGAGCAGTGGGTGGGTCAGGAAAGAGCCGCCATGCCATGGAATTACCTCCCTGGCTGGGGATCGAACTGGTGCCGCAGTGGCTGCAGATAGCTTTATACTGCTATGTTTTAGCCAGTTGCACTACCAGGGAGGGCCCTTATCTTTCTTTAGAGTAATCTTTTACTTGTCTGTAAGCCCCAAATCCTTGCAACAGGTTTACAACAGAATAAAATCCCTTTCCTATTTTGTCTAATCAATTATTGCTCCCATAGACTTCTTTTTATCTTCTGTCAGCCCCTTGAGATCTACTCTCTGCAGATCTCCTCTCTAACTGGGGAGGCTGGTTGCTAGAAATTGTTCAGTGGGCTTCGTTAGCCAACTGACTTTCAAAAGAGAAGTCCTGCAGTCTCTGGGGATGTGAGGAGATTCAGGTTGGGATCCCCCTTCACTCCTGCCACTGCTTCTCTTCTTATGCTGTGGACATCCTTCCACTATAGACTGCAGTATCTTTCAGGAAGCCTTCTCCAAACCCTTGGTAGGCTCCTACAGCATTCTACTTTTGGTCCTTTCGGCTGATGGGTAAAGATATCCTGGCATTTACAAACCCAAGATACTGCTCCATCTCTTGATGGCCCCAATAGATGGCTCAGCAGCTCACAGGATTTATTAGCTATCCCTTTATTAAGTCCTAAGTCACTCCACATGAGTGTGTTGTTTGCTTCCATGATGTTAGTTCATAAAACAATTAACTAATTGTCAGTGATCCATTTTCCATTGATTTCTAGTCCAAGTGGGAAGGTATATGAGGGGTTGGGTGTAAGAATTGGGAGTAGGGGAGAATTGGGAAGGCCCAGGTTCCCTTCTTATGGTTTCACAGTCTCAACGAACTCCAGAATCTGTACCAAGAATACACCTGGGGGGCATTTCTACTCAAGCCCTTAGAAATGATCAACAGAGACAACAGAAGAGCGAGAAGGCCACCTCTCACCCTGACAGAACTGACATAGTAAGGAATGAAACCTCATGTGTCTGGATTTTCAGGTAGCTGCTATTTGAGTTCATGCTTAGAGCCATCAATTCTATTGTGGAGAAGTTCCAAAACTCAGATTATCATATGATGAGTAATGCCTGAAGCTGTACAAGTTGTTCTTGTGCTATTTTTGGCCACTGTACCAAGAAACAAAAGTGGCAGGAGAAAGAATCTGCAAAAGTCTAAATAAATATCTTTTTGGTAGAGGTTAGTAGACACTCTCCGAAGATATGCATGACTGTATATATTCTCTATCTAGAATCCACCCTGAAGCAAATGAAGGCTGGAAAGTGAAAATAAAATTGAGTTTTTAATAAAACTTCAAGAGAGATTCTCATATATTTTTTAATATTGTCTAAAAGCAATCAAGTTCTCCTGGGAGAAAGCAGAGAGAGGTTTCTGAGTGATCTTATGATCTCAGGATGGAATCTTTGACAGATCTCAGGAAAATCCACCCCAAATTCACTTCCTGAAAATGAGGGGTATGCCTCGAGCTGCAGGAGCTGGCTCCTTTGCTGGCAAAAGTGTATACAGAAACAGAATATCATTTTCCATTCTAACAAAGCCATAGTGAGTGCTATGAAAAAGAGAAAAGATTCAGACAGTCAAGACACATTTTCAGGAAACATTCTAGCCTGTGAGAGCTCTGAGATGGGAACCCATGTATTATAAAGCTATGTTAGACAGCAATACGAACCTGACTTAACTCCAGAAAGCTCTAAATAACAAAACCTGATCCGGGAAAACAAAATTTATCCAATGATGAGTAATAAAAGAAGAAATCATGATAGCATCTCTATAAAGATAGTATAAAACAAAAGGCAAAAAGGAGATTTATGAAGACATGAAATTAAGAAGTACATTCTTCTGTAATATATTACCATAGAGGAGGTGAAAGTTATCACACATATTTTGCCGTGAATTTGGAGGGTGCGCAAAATCCAAAATAATGCAATGAACTGGATGAAAGGAGAAAGATAATAATGTAGAAATGGATGAATTCAGAAAAATAAAGTGTAAAAGAAGAAGGATATACGAGATAAACAGGCAACACTTAGGGAAAAAGTACCAAGTGAGAAAAAAGAATGTTAAAATTCCTAAGGAGGCTGTTTTACAAATGTTTTATATAGTAAAAAACTAACAATAGAGGAGTCCCGAATGTATATTTACAAAGAGAAATTAAGTAGAAAAGTTGTAGGAGATGGGACATTAATGTTTTAGCAACTATATTGAGATATAATTCACATACCGCAAGTGACGTCCATTTAAAGTATACAACTCAATGACTCATTTTTTGGAAAAATACTGGCTTACAAACACTTTACAGATTTCAGGTATATCACTTCTCATCTTCACAACTGTATGTATAACCTCACACCCACCATCAAATGTCTACTAACCACCCACTAACCAGCCTCTCTGCTTGTTCCACACACCTCATGCTCTTCACTGCTTTGTATATTGACAGAGCTGTGCATCCATGACCACAACCAACCTTAGATTCAGCACCTTACCCCAAAAGAAATGCTTTCTCTGTCACTTATCACTATGGAGCTCTACATATGATTTTTCTTTATTTTATTATAACTTTCATATTATTAATAATTTTTTAAATACCTAATTTTATTAATAAAATGTTATATGTTTAAGATGCACAACATTATAATTTGGCATACAAATACACAATGAAAAGATGACTACAGTCAAGCTAATGGACATATCATTCCGTACATAGTTATAATTTTTGTATATGATATAAACACCTGAAATCTACCCTTAGCGCATTTCCAGCATCCAGTACAGTATTGCAAATTATAATTACTATGCTGCACATTTTTAATCTTTAGATTTACTCTTCCTACATAACTACAACTTTGGCAACATGTACAATATTTCCTCATTTCCCACCAACTCAGTCCTTGATAAGCACTGTTTTACCATTTTCATGAAATCTGCATTTAAAAAAAATTTGGATTCCACACATAAATGAGATCATGAAATATGTTTTCCTGTGCCTGCTGATTTCCCAGAGCTTAATATCCTCCAGGCTCACCCATGTTGTTCAAATGACAGGTCAAAAATGCAAACATCCCCAACACCTGTAATTCCTCAGGTAACCTTGCCCAACCACCCCCTAACTCTCTCTGAAGAGTATCCTAACTTCTTACTATTTGAACTTCTGTAATAATCAATTTGCAATTTTTCCTTATATATTTACTCCTAAAAATAGCTTAATTTTGCCCACTTTTGAACTTTACATGAATGAAATCATATAGTATATATTCTTCTGTATCTGAATATTTTGGAGGGTGGGAGACTCAAAATTATGTTGTGAGATTTATCCATCTTGGTCTGTATGTTCATGATCTGTTCATTTCTATTCACATGTAATATTTCACTATGAAAATACCCTAACACCAGTTATGCTGTTGACAAACTTATAGATTGTTTCCAATTTTTATTCGTTGTAAATAATGTTGCTATAAGCATTGTTGCCCTGAAGAATTAAAACCATTATTATGACAACGTGGAATTTACCATTTCCTTATGGGATAGTTCAATAATGGGAAATACATGGATAAAATTTTACATTTTAAGGGGACAAGAGGGAAATCATTTGATAATTTTTATAGATATAGAAAATATTTCCAAGGTCCATTGTTGATATTCAATAATTAGAGTCATTGCTAAGTTATTCAGTATACTGGTTAGTTGCTTGACATGAAGCAATATATAATATATCTACCTCTGGCCCCCAAAATAGCATCATTAACAGAGAAATACCTTCAAAAACAAAGGATACCAGTTATTAATATTATTATTTAGCAAAGTACTAGATTTGCAGTCTCATACAATTACAACTAAAGCCAAAGTTAAAGAAGTATAAAAGGCCCTCCCTGGTGGCCAGCGGGTTAAAGCACAGCACTAAGAAGCTAAAGCCACTTCAGCATGAGTTTGATCCCTGCCGGGGAGGTGATCCACATGGCGCTGGCAGACATCTCCTGACCTGCCCGCTGCTCCCCTCAGCAGTGTACTTCATCAGTCTACCTGTTCTGCTCCCCACTCTGTCTCTGGTGAATCTTCTCACTACCCCCACACCTTTGGCCTGTACCCCAGCTCTGTATGCATAAATAAATAAATATTTTTTAAAAAGGTATAAAAATAATAAAGGACGAGGAATGCTAAGATTTTAATTTAGCAGCCTATACTAGCAATAAAAAATACAGTAATGGATCAACTTTTGAAACTGACAGAAATCAACAGCCTTTATACAGGACTCCATTTATAATAGCAACAAAAATAATAGAATAGCTATGAATAAATTTACTGAGAAAATCTGCAGGCTTCTTTTATGAGGAACAGGCTCTAAAACAAGCATGAGGAACATAAAAGAAGACTAGAGCACAAGAAAAAGACATACTACATGGTTTTATAGAAAGAGTCAAAATCAGAAAGAATTTTCTTTAATTTATAATCTTAATTCAAATCAAAGGACCAACATTATTTTTCTATGACCACATGAACTGATACTCAATTTTATGAACTAGAATCACCAGAAAGTAGCTTTATTAGAAATTAAAATATTCTGTATAACTCCAAAATTAAAGCAGCCTTTTCTGGTACATATAAGGCAAATGAATCAATCCAAAAAGCACATAAAACACTAGAGAAGATGGCCATAGTGGTAAAAAAATCCTGAACAAAATTTTAACAAACTTGACTCCAGTAACACACACACACACACACACACACACACGACTAATGATCACAGGATATCTCAGGAACACAAGGTTGGGTTAACATTTTATAATCTGGTTAATATAATATACCTTATTACCAGTAAAAAAGAAGAAATATTTGATATGACCATCTCAGCAGATCTACATTTACCTATGTCAAAACATTGAGTCTGTTAAATATAGAACATTTTTAGTCTGATAAGTGCTATTTAGCAAAAAAGGAAATTCTTAACAAGCTTCATAGCTAATAACTATTTGAAACCTTTCTGAAATTAAGAATGAGTCAAGAATGACTGTTATTACCATTGTAATTCAACATTATTCTGGAAGTCCTAAACTCTACAGTTAAGCAATTTCAGAAGGAAACAAAATTTTCCTTGTGGTTGTTTATGTAGCAAATCTAAAGGACTTTAGAACTGAATTTTTACAATGAAAATGAACAAACTCCAGTTATGTGTAACACATGATTCTCAAAAATAATGTTTAGGAAAAAACATACTCAAAGGAATTTTTTCATTTGATGTTCAAGAAATGGACACAACTAACTTAAATAATTTAGTAGGGACGATGGTGATGTTTCCCAGGTGCTTTGGTGGGTGAGATATTTATGTGGACTAAACACCTAAGAGGAGAAATCAAAATTCTGTACAAAAATGAGCAACAATGTCAGACAATTTAGAAATTAAATAAAAAGGGAATTCTGGGTTTTAGCCTAAGGTAAGTGGATTCACTGAGTAATTTTGAGTTAGAAAACATTAGTTAGCTGGTACTTTTCAAGGGGACAACTGGAAATGCCTGTGGGTTAGGGAAGGACAGAATGGGAAGTAGGGAAACCGTTAGGAGGTGACTGTAGCGCACAGCACAGGGATGTTGGTGGCTTGGGTTCTGGTGTTGCATTTGTTTTCCATTGCTGCTCCTACAAATATAAGGACTTAAACAACACAATTTATTATGTTACAGTCCAAAGATCAGAAGTCTGACATTAGTCTCATTGATCTAAAGTCAAGGTGACAGGCAGGCTGTGTGTCCCCTGAAGGCTCTAAAAATAGTCCATTTCTTTTCCAAATTGTATATTTCTTGTCTCACAGTCCTCCATCTTAGAAAACAGCAATATCACATCCCTCACTGTGACTTGTAGAGTCACAGCTTGCTTTGACTCTGACTTTAGTTGAAAAGTTTCTCCCCTTTTACAGACTGCTGTGATGAGGCTGAGTTCATCTGGAAAATTCAGGGTAATTTCTCCACCTAAGCTTCCTAACCTTAAACACATCTGCAAAAATCCCTTCTGGTAAGGAAAGGTAAAGAATTTTGAAATAACATGTTCACAGGTTCTGGGAATTAGAATATAGGCATCATTTGAGCTTTCCTTCTGCCTACCACAGTGGTAGACGTGAAAACAGAGAGTAAAAAACATCCCCAAAATATTCATCTGCCTTTCCTCAGCAGCCTTCGGTAGCTTCTGCCTACATATTGAATCAGACCCCCAACCTTCTGTGTGTTGACTCAGTTTATCCTATAATTAAGACACTCCACTTTTTAATTCAGATCTGTGAGGAATTTGTTCCTTAACCACCCCCACCCCCACCCCCCCTGCCATTTTGCTCAGTCTTATTATTATCTCATCTTAAGGTCAAAGACATTCAAACCAACTTATTTTGGTGATGCAAAATTTCATGATTTCTTCATCCCCAAGATTTTATTTATTTTTTGCGTGGAAGAACTGGGGTGTATGGCAGAGGTGTGGGGAGGAGGGTGGTAAAAACTGTCACCAGATACATGGGTAGCAGGACAGGCAGATCTACTGAAATATACTGCTGAGGGGAGCAGCGGGTGAAACAAGGAGAGGTCTGCTGTGCTAGGTGATTTAGCTTCTTGCTGGGGATTGAATTCAGGCTGCAGCAGACTACAAGATATTTCAAGATATATATTTTGAGAAGCCAACTCCATCTCCATGCCTGTGTAAGGTATAACATAAACAACTCCATAAAAAAGTCAATTTTCAGCTATTCTCTTCAAAGTCCTTGGTAAACAGTAAGGAATTATAAATCTTCCTTCACACTTGGAGTCAACAGAATACACTAATGAGTGGAACAACAGCATATTTCTGTTTCTTTCAAACCAAGAAAAAAGAGACTGATTAAAATGTGAGATGAATATGTAGTATTTTGGTTTACAAGATCAAATTAACACCATCTCTTTGTGATACTCTTTATTTATTGTACCTTTCTTAATATAAACATGTATGTAATGAGAGCATTCATTAACAGATTCAAAAATGCTTTCTCCTTAGAGGCGAATTTCAATACTCTTCGCTACTCTATGCTTTAGGTCCTTCAGTTACTACTGAAAATAAAAATACTTCATAAATTTACTTTGAATTTCAAGACATGCATTGTGTAAATAGGTCTGTTAAAATGAGTGAAGGCAACATTATCACATATAGTGATTGAGCTTTGGATCTATAATTATTACTCCTTCAAGTCTTCTTGACTTTCTACTGTTAAGTCTCTAAACTTTCTGTGAGCTGCTTGACATTTGATCTGGGATCATCCAGTCTGCCCTTCCCAGGCTCATCTCATCACTGTGTCTTTAAACTCCTTGCAGCAGTGATGTGACTAGAAATGAAAACTGTGCTTTCAGACACAACCAGCAAGTAGCTCTGAATTTTTTATCATGTTTTCTTCAACCTTCTTCCTCAACTTTCCCTCTTAGTTATTCCATCTGTCTCTCAGGCTGAATATGTGTTCAGTTGTTTCAGCATCTTTTTCAGACATTTCCAGATAATGATTCATTTTTAATCGGCCAACTGTTGCTATTACCAAATGCTGTTTCAATATTTGTTTTATTTTGGACAGGTAGCCCTCTCACTAATTACTTTATGTTAATCAATTCATTCACGCATTCATCAAAACTAGAATTTCCTGTTCACCAGTCTTGTTGTACCAGACATAAGAATTCAATGGCTGGCAAAAAGTAAATAAATTCAGTTTCTACATTCATGGGGGTGATAGACTGGTAGGGGACAAGAGAATTATAAGTAAATTGACTGCAAAAAAAATGTAAAATTGAAACTACAAGGAACATCCCAGAGGTACAAGTTACCATGAAAATGTGTGATGGGGCATTCAAGGAAGATTTCTCAGAAGTGATAATTGAATGGAGAGCAGATACACACACACACACACACACACACACATTGACTAAAGAAAGAAGATAGTTGCATCGAATGGACTTAGAACAGTCAGAAAGAGGAAATACCACCCACAAAACTTCCTTGTGTCTAGAAACATGGAGTTTTTGAGAAACTAAATGAGGCCAGTATGATTGTTGCACAGGAAACAAGGAAGCTGAATGGCAAATGCTGCTGGAGAAATAGGCAGACCACAGAAGATTTTATAGGCACGATGAAGAATTTGCTCCTTATCTCCAAAGAGAGAAAATTATTGAAGGCTTTATCCAAGGGAAGGTGACATCATTCAATTTCTATGTCTTCTGCCATTCATTCATTCAACTACTTAACTAATTTATTTATTTACCTCCCAGGACATGAATGTGCTATGAATAACAATTGCACACAGGACAACTCAAATTACTTTTAGAACATGCAATACAGACTTTACTTTGTAAAAAATTCCTAATATTTTAAAAAATCCTATTTTTTTAAAACTATAATATTGGTTTACAACACTGTAGGTGATTTAGGGGTAGAGGCTCACCTCATCTCAGATGTATGCTACACACCATGCCAACCACCAAGGAACCTATGATGCTCCCCTATGGATCCTGAAGCCCCTCTCTACCCTTCCTGTCTCCTCTCCCCTCTCTAGTAGCCTCTGATCTGCCACCAGATGCTAGCATTTGTTTTTGTTTTACTTTTGTCCCTTTGTTTCTTTATATTCCACATATAAATGAAACAATGTAGTTTTTTTTTCCTTCTGATTTATTTCACTTGGCTTAATCTGCTCCAGAACCATCTATGTTTGAATTCATTGAGTCCCTCCAAAAGTGTTTTCTAAGCAATGCTAATACAATTGCTTGGGTGATTGTTGTTGGGTAATATCCATATAGCATATTTTTTTTGAAGATTTATTTATTTATGTATATAGAACTGGGGTACAGGCCAGAGGTGCAGATGCAGTGAGAGGATTCAACAGAGACAGAATGGGGAGCAGAACAGGCAGGTTGATGAAGTACACTGCTGAGGGGAGCAGTGGGCAGGTCAGGGGAGGTCTGCCGCACCATGTGTATCACCTCCCGGGAAGGCGGGGATAGAACTCATGCTGAAGTGGCTTTAGCTTCTTAGGCTGTGCTTTAACCCACTGTGTCACCAGGGAGGGCCTCATATAGCATATATATATATATATATGTATGTATGTATGTATGTATGTATGTATGTATGTATGTATGTATGTTCATATACCATATCTTTTAAAAGGGTGTATTTGGCTGTTTTGCTTTTTCACCACTTGTTGGGCAAAATGAGGCGGGTTTATCAGAGTCAGCCTCAGAGGGCTGCACAATGTACCGGCCCATCTACAGTCACCCCTATGCTCAGGTAGCGTTCTTTCTTCATCAGTCTCTAGGCAAAAATAAATAGCATCTTTTGTAATCTCAGGGGAGAGACTTCCAGTGGTAACAGAATAGTCTCTTAGAACAGAATTTGGGCAAGGCTCCAGCTGGGTACCCTGGGAGAGAAGGAAGTGGAAGATGCTTGTGAGAAGATGAAACCTTAATAGGGAATTTGTGACATAAGCAAGTAACTTGTATTGTTTGATGATATGAAGCTGCTCTGAGCAATCTGGTCAGCAGCCAGTTTTGAAGGGCAGTTGAGCCTCAAAAACCTTAGCAGAAAGAAGCCTCCAGGGCCAAAAGGCTGGCACTCAACTTTGTAAGAAATTGATAATCAAGGTTTCGCCTGCCTTTGTCCATTTGGGGCTTCCAAAAGTGCCAACTGCATTTGGACAAGACCCTTGTTTGCCCTTTGTTTCTCGAAGCATCTGTCCATTTTTAAGCAAGCTCGGCCATGATTCCTTATGTTTTACTGTGCCCATAGGTCAGAACAGAAGGTCTCAATAAACAAGCCAAAAGCAAAGACTATGTCTAGAAAAATTAAAGAACTAAATGGAAGAATCAGATTTTACAAAAGAGAAAAATATAGGTAGAACTATGCTACCATGATAGACTTTTAAAATGCAAAAGAGAACCGTATTTATACTAAAACACAACAAAGAATAAATACATACAGAATTGGAATTTTTATTTGTTAACTAAAAGTGGATCTCTCCATGCATGTCCTCCAAAATCTAGAGATGGATGAGTAAAGCAAATAAAACCTCATAAGCCCTGTGCGCAACGTAAGTAGGAGACCAACAATGCTACAAATTTCAATTCAAAGAGTGGCACGGAAGTAAAAGTCTGAACTTGTAGGCCAGTGTGGCAGCCCTTCTTGGAGCAGTGAGTCAGTTGGGGAATGTTTGGGATAGAGAAGGAGGTCGCGGGGCCTAGCAGTCATGAAACAGGGATTAAATCATTCCAAACATTGAAATGTCTGCTGGAGGATAAATATTGACAGAGATCTATAACTGATTGATCCAAATACTTTGAGATGTTGGAAAACAAAAAACACAAAAATCAAGAATGACAATAGCAAAAAACAAGACTATTTTCTTTTTTTTAAGATTTATTTATTTATACATAGAAGAACTGTGGTACAGGCCAAAGGAGCAAAGAGCGGGGGGATGTGTGAGAGAATTCACCAGAAAGAGTAAGGAGCAGAACAGGTGGATTGACTGAAATACACTGCTGAGGGGAGCGGCGGTTGCGTTAGGAGAGGTCTGCCACGCCATGTGGGTCACCTCTCTGGCCAGGGATGGAACTCGCAAGGTGCTGCAGTGGCTGCGAATAGCTTCATAGTGCTGCACTTAAACCCCTTGCACCACCAAAAACCAAGACTCTTATAGAGCTTATTGAAACAGATGTGAACATTTGTAATATTTGGAAGTAGACAATTTTTTTTTTTTTAATTTTCAACTTCTCCAAGTCCAACAACTGTATGTATATCTTGGAGAACTACAGAGAGATCAGACTTCTACTTTACTCCATAGTCTTCAAACTATTTTTAATAGCAATGCAAGAGCTATTACTGAAAGCCTGTGCAGACTTCCTATTGTGACATTGTTGCAAGCATTTCAGAGCCATGTGAATGTGAAGGGAATAAAGAATTTCAGCTCAGTCCTAGGAATATGCAGTGGATCCTGGGATCAATATAAGACAGGCAAGTCATTTTGCCTACTTTTTGACTAGGTTTTGGGTATGGTGATGCTCTGCTTCTTGTGTAGGTTTTGGGGACCATGCTGCAGGTTCAAAAGTTCTTTGTGATTTTTCTTGACCAGTTAAAAGATTTCAAAGGAAAAACATCCCTCTAAGCTTTTTACTGGGTTTGCTGAGTTGTCTGCTGCCTTTTGTAGTCGTTGTTAAGTTTAGAAACTCAAATGATTTACCTAATAACTCAAAAAGAGTAAACTCATTTTGTAACTATGAAAATGGTTGTTAGAGAAATGCATTCAAGTGTACTCATTGTTAGTCAATTGACACGAGCTATGCAACCTCTGTTGTCAGACACGGTCCGGATGGAGGGGAATTGCTCTGAAAAATCAGACTTTCCACGCTAACTTATATTATGACCTCCCTTTTTTGTATAACCGTAATATCAAAATATTATGAGCAACTTTTAGCTTACAATTGGACTGCCTAGGCCGCACAAGGCCTGCCTGCCTTGACAAGTAAGCACTGCACTAGGGTGAAAAAATTCCCCTGAAGTCAAGTGACTTGACTACTGTCTGATTAAAAGCAAAAGGGCTGTTTTTGCAAAGTCTCTCTC
>NW_004567109.1:45998620-46000134 GCF_000260355.1 Condylura cristata | reverse complement strand
ATCCCCGCCCCAGAGGTTATCCACGTGGCATGGCAGACCTCTCTTGACCTACCCACTGCTCCCCTCAGCAGTGTATTTCTTCCATCTGCCTGTTCTGCTTCCCATTCTGTCTCTGATGAATCCTCTCACCACCCTGCACCTCTGGCCTGTACCCCAGTTCTGTATGTATAAGTAAATAAATCTTTTAAAAAAAATGTTGGTTATAAGCAATTCATTTGTGATTGGCATGCTCACAATTTTAGCAAATGAGAAAATTGAATCCATAATTTGTTTTCACATATAAGGGAAATTAAATATATTTAATATTTAAGCAATATTAAATATTTTGTAGACACTCAATTAAGTCTCTAATAATCTAGTGAAGCAACAGAATGTCATGATTGGGACACAATAGAAGCACCTCTTTTGGAAAGATACCTCTTTTGGGAGAGAGTTGACATTGGAGGCTAAGGTGGTGGAACAGAAGGAAACACACACACACACACACACACACACACAAGCTGTCATCTAGTTTAAAAGAAAGTGTGTATCACAGTATCAACAGAAGACAGTGCTCGTGAACTAAGAAACCAGTGCCTACATATATTCATCTGGCATTTCCAATGAGGAAAAGACAAGGCAATGTCAAGTTAAAATAGCAGATAAAACCTCCATAAAGTCCCTATAAAAACTTGGAGAATGAGAATCAAGGTTTTTTTAAAAGATTTATTTATTTATGCATACAAACTGGGGTACAGGCCAGAGGTGCGGGAGTGAGAGGATTCACCAGAGACAGAGTGGGGAGCAAGACAGGCAGATCAACTGAAATACACTACTAAGGGGAGAAGCCGGCGGGACAGGAGAGATCTGCCACACCATGTAGGTCAGCTCCATGGTTGGGAATCGAACTTGTGCTGCAATGACTCTGGACAGTGTCATTGTGCTGAATTTTTAACCCGTTGCACCACCAGGGAGGGCCTGAAAATCAAGGTATTTTAGCAAGTGCAAATTCTTCCCTGAAAAGAACTACAAAACAGAAGAAAACTATAGCACAGTTACCAAACTGAATGTAATGTGGAATATACATGTGTTGATTCTCAATGATGTACACTCTGAAACTTGTATATCGTAATACTCGTAATACAATGTTTCCTTAAACAAGGTTAAATAAGGGAAATAGAAAAGAAGGAATCTTGTCCCTCTTATTCACACAGAAAACTAGAGGTGGTGGAGACGAGAGTGGGCAGGAAAGATTACTCATTTTGTCTTAAACAATGGAACATCAGTCAATAAGCAGAAGCAGCACCAGACATCTCTCCAGACTCCACCTTTCCTGTCCCTGTCCAGGCTACCAACAGCAGGGGAGACTTAACACAAAGCCATCAAAAAAATTAAAAGAAAATTGAAAAAACACTCAGATTGACTCCAGTGACTTTTTTTTTTTTTAAAGATTTATTTATTTGTGCATATAGAACTGGGGTACAGGCTAGAGGCTCAGGGGTGGCGAGAGGCTTCACCAGAGACAGAGTGGGGAG
>NW_004567109.1:45945026-45997895 GCF_000260355.1 Condylura cristata | reverse complement strand
CAGAACAGGCAGATCGACCAAGTACACTGCTGAGGGGAGCAGCAGGCAAGTCAGGAGATGTCTGCCACGCCATGTGGGTCACCTCCGGGCTGGGGGTCCAACTTGTACTGAAGTGGCTGCGCCTTGCTTGCAGGGCTGCGTTTTAACCTGGTGGGCCACAAGGCAGGACCCGGATGTTTCTTCTAATGACGGGTTAGCACGTTCTCAGATGTGGTCTCCAAGTCTCTTGCTGGGCCACTCTAATTTTACCCAACTCTATTATAAAATGATAGCTCCCATCTGGTAACCTCTGTGTGCTGGATACTATGCTGGGTTTTTTGTTTGAATCAGAGCACCTGCCTTTTATTTCTCGATGGCATTTATCATAATTGTAATGCTGCTTTCCTAGAGTGCGTGTTTATTCACCGTCTACCTTCTCACTGGACTGTAACTGCTTTGAGGGAAAAAATCATAATTTTTTCTGCTCCTAATCCCTTCTACATTAGAACACGTCAATATTTTTTAAATTAATGAAAGCAGCTCTGATTCTTAGTGTTTCCCCCATTTTAAAAGAAAGGGAAATGAAAGGTCAATAATGTGATTCCTAAAAGTTGTCAAATGTCAAGGTCAACACCAAAGGCCTAGTTCCTTTGGCATCAGAAATCATGGTAGTTACCACGCTTCCTGGTTGGCCCATTAGTTTTAAGAAAGTCAAATTAATTGAGCATTCTCAAATTAATAGCATGAACTCCATGCAATTCCTGTTCTCGCTCTCCAGAGCTAATAAGTTATGAATTTCAAACGTGAGGTTTAATTTTCTACAAGAAGATACTAATGCCAACAATGGTCTCGAGGCTGTTCTAATGTTTTATAACATATATTTCATCACTTACACATACTCACCAACTTTAGTCATCACTATAACTGCTTTTTCTCACTAGTCAAAACCATACAACACATTTTAAATCAATACTGCACTGGAGAAAGGCTGTACTAGCTTCCAGAACTGATTGCTAAATTTTGAAGGAGTTACAAGCCAGATGTTAAGTCACTATTAAAAATGAAATACTTTATATAGAAAACAAAGATCAGTGGGCCCTCGCTGGTGGTGCAACGGCTTGGAGCACAGCACTGCAAATCTGGCCAAGGTGGCTTCTGTGTGAGTTCGATCCCCTCTCCCGAGGTGACCAATATGGAATGGCAGACCTCCCCTGACCTGACCGCTGCTCCCCTCAACAGTGTACTTTGTCAATCTGCCTGTTCTGCTCCCCACTCTGACTCTGGTGAGTCCTCTCACCACCCCTGAGCCTCTGGCCTGTACCCAAGTTCTGTATGCATAAATAAATAAATCTTTAATAAGAAAAGTTTGGTGAAGAAAGAATAACCTTTCTAAGAAATGATGCTAGAATGATTGGATATCAGTGAACAACAACACAGAAAACTTGACTTAAAGTCTTATTCTATGAAAAATGAATTCAAAATAGATCATTAAAGTAAAAAGCAAAATTTTCAGATAGTTATAAGCAATTATAGGGAAAAAAAGTCTTTGCTATCTAATTCTAAATGTGTTCTTAGGGCACTAAAGGAGTGGTCCATAAAAGAAAAGATTTATACATTGAGTTTCATTCACATTAAATTTTTTTTGCTGCAAAATAATTTTAAGAGGTGGAAAAGGCAAGTCACTGAGAGAAACAACTTGTAAACTATATATCTGACAATGCTGTTATCTAGAATGCAAAAAGAATTCTTAAAACTCAAAGGTAAAGAAACAAACTGTCCAATTAGAAAATGGTCAAAAGATATAGAAGCATTCAAACCCAAAACACATAAAAAAGATGTCCAACATCATTAGCCATTACGTAATGTAAATTAAAATCACAATGAGGTGCATTCCGGTTGGCACAAGTTAAGTCTCAGCACTACGAAGCTACTGTCAGCCACTGCAGTATGAGTTCAATCCCAGTCAAGGAGCTGGCAACCCACATGGCACAGCAGACCTCTCCTGTCTCACCTGCTTCTCCCCTCAGCAGTGTACTTTGTCAGTCTGCCTCTTCTGCTCCCCACTCTGTCTCTGGTGAATCCTCTCACCATCCCCCCACCAACACACACCCCTGGCCTGCATCCCCAGCTCTCATATGCATAAATAAAATAAATATTAAAGATAATAAAATAAAATCACAGTGAGATATGGACACACAGCCAGTTGCGTATCTAATGAAAAATGTTAACACAAAATGCCGGCAAGGATGCAGAAAACTCAAGCTCTCCTACATGTTGATAGGAAAGTAAAATGGTACAGCTGCTCTAGAAAAAATGTGAAGTTCTTGCATTTATTATATGATTCAATATGCTGATTCAGAACATAGGTAGGGAGACAGCAAATTGCAAAATGTATCTAAGGAAGTCTGGGTTTCCCCCCCAAATGTTATTAATTTGTCAGTTCTTTAGTTACCTATAATTTTGGGGGTGCATCTTCACACGTTGGTAAGGCACATGATTTACTCACCCTCCACCAAAAAGCTGGTGTCCATATCTTATCCCTTTCCTTCTCCTATCTTTTCCTTTCTCCTTTCTCTCATCCCCTCTCACAGTCAGCATATTTTCCATAGTCTAATATTCAGAATCTTTATTTAGATCTAAAAGTAACGAATGATAATGCATAAATAATATAGCATTGCTCCTAGTAGGTCCTTTAACCATTTATTTCATGTGGATGGTTTCTACATTGGAAAAATTCAATTATTCAATGTTAATTTATATGACTTGAACCTGCCAAGTTATGGATATTTCTACTATTGAGAATTCTGTGGTTCAACACTCCTAAAAGTGAATTTTAGGTTTTATAAAATGAGATTCAAATGACAGTGAAATAAAGTTAAATGTGAATATTTAAAATAAATCTTAACAAGAATAAATGCACATTTTAAAAGAGTATTTATAAATTTGTCAGCACAGTGCAGGTTTAAGCCTAATCTCTTTTTATTCTTACTTCAGTGTGGATAAATCGCTGCTGCTCTTTAAGGTGGTGATGTAGGTCAATTGTGTCACAACAGGATTTTACCTTTGCAAATGTCCTGTTTCTGGGAGACGATTTGACTCATTCTATGTTGAAATTTGTGTATTCAGAATCAATGACCTATTACAACTGCAAACCCTGTTGACTTTGCGGGAAAATGCTCTAATTTCTCCCATGAAGAGCTGCTCACACTGGGCTGTCAGTTCCACTTTGTATTTAGTTTGAACACAAGTTTACAAGTTGTCTAATTGCCTTTTCATTTCTTCTGATATAACAAAATCACAAAGAAAAATTTCTTCATAATGGGTGGCTTATGAGATTAGTCACACTGGAGTTTTATTTATCACAGCTCTCTACTCAGAGCCCCTGAGGCCATGGACTGGCTGGTCAAAGATGAAAATTCCCCATGAAATTTGCAATTTGATTCCATGCTTGGTTGGAGATGTTCAGGTTCTGTGCTTCTCCTTATTCTAGAAGGCCTTTGACCTCAACCCCAGTGTCCAGCACCTGCCCTTCTCTCGAAGTTTATTCAGATCGGTTGTCTCTTCCCTTATTTTTCCTTCACTAATTCATATAATGTGAAAAAAAGATATCATTTTCTCAGAATTCTGCCAGGATAGAGACAAATATTTCTTTTGACATCAGTCTGATTTCTCCCTTATATCATTTTTACATAGCTGTGGATTATGGCAGATGCTAGTATTATCTTGAGGGCAGAGTTCTTTTCCATTCTATTTCTTGAGTTCCATCACAGTGACTAGTTCAATGCAGTACAATAAGAACTTAAAACAATTTTGTTCAATTTAATGAGTAGGTCATATGTCACCAAATGAGTAAGTTAATCCATCTCTTTAAAGCCCAGTTTTCTTACCTGTAAGTTGAGAATAATAAAGAATATATTTTACAGAATTAGTATGAAAAGTAGAACTCAGTAGGGCCCTCCCTGGTGGCACAACGGGTTAAAGCACAACACTAAAAAGCTAGCTGTAGTTACTTTAGTGAGAGTTCTATCCCCGACAGGGAGGTGACCCACATGGCGCAGCAGACCTCTCCTGTCTTGCTAGCTGCTCTCCTCAGCAGTGTACTTCATTGATCTGTCTGTTCTGCTCCCCACTCTGTCTCTGGTGAATCCTCTCACTGCCTTTGCACTTCAGGCTTGTACCCCAGTTCTGTATGCATAAATAAATAAATCTGTTAAAAAAATAAAACTCAGGGGCCCTCCCTGGTGGCGCAGAGGGTTAAAGCACAGCACTGAGAAGCTGGAGCTACTTCCACATGAGTTCGATTCCCGCCTGCCCCGGAGGTGACCACATGGCGTGGCAGACCTCTCCTGACCCGCCCGCTGCTCCCCTCAGTAGTGTACTTCGTCCATCTGCCTGTTCTGCTCCCTGCTCTGTCTCTGGTGAGGCCTCTCGCCGCCCCTGAGTCTCTGGCCTGTATCCCAGCTCTGTATGCACAAATAAATAAATCTTTAAAAAAAAAAAAAACTCAGATATTCTTACAGAATCTGGCTAGCGGTGGCTCCTTGGTAAACTGTGTGTGTTTATATAATATACGTCATATACAATATAAGTAGGTGGTATCTGCAACTGCCATTATGGGAGCTGCGAGCATATTAACAGTCTTGACACTAGATTCAGGTTTCAGCAAGTGTGTATCTGAGTTCTTTGATATAGACTAGTGTTAAAAACATGGACCTACGAGTCAGGAATAAGAAGATGCAAGTATTCTACTCCATCTGCACACACTGATCTTGGGCAGTCTACCTCTTTAGCTTTAATTTACTAGTCTGCAAAATGTGTGTGAATGTGGAGAGAAGAATGAGTTCTCTGATGCTTTAAAGCTTTGTCATCCCACAATGCTGTATGATAAGTCACAACTGAGCTGGGCTGAGCTGAGCTCTTAGTGAGCCAACATCCTGCCTTCTAGAACTATCTCTCCCTAAGTCTGTGGACCCCTTGATGGGTTCAGTACCCTTTGGTGAGGATGTCTCGGTGATGCAATCTACTTTGGTGAATTTCTTGGCTGGAAAAGGATTATTTCCTTCTTCAGCCTGTGACCATAGTGAGCACTTGGAAGTTGTAGGGGGGGAAAAAAATCAATGCCAAAGAGCTGCAGAGGTGATGTGTCTAATAGTTTTTCTCTTGGCAAGTCACCATGGGAGGGATGCTTCTCAAGTTGATCAACCTGGTGACATTGCTCCAATTCATCCTCCCTGCAGACCCTGCACGACACAGAGCCTGTGACCTCAATTACAGAGGCTGGAACACACATGCCTGAATCACATGGTGTCAGCGCTGGGAAAGACCTGTCTAGTGTAAGCACTTGATTTTACACATGAGGAAACTGGAGCTCAGCGGGGCCAAGGGACTTCTCCAAGGTCGCTGAGCTGGTTAATGGCAAGCTGGCAGCCCACCTCCCGGAGACACTTTGGGCTTATGGTTTCTCCTCCCACAGCAACCCACCCATGCAAGCATCAGGGCCAGAAGTCAGTGTGATGGCAAAGTGAGCCCCAAACATGCACGACCCTTGATGTCCAGAACCTTGTCTCCTCCTCCCACCCCTTACCCCAGTTCTCCAGTCTGACAGACAGACTCTCAGAAAAAGCTGACATTGGTTGTAGGTGAAACTAATTCCAATTTGCAACTCGTGAAGATGTTGTCTTTATGATAGCTGCCATCCCCTTCTGGGTGGGGTCATGTGGTAGCAGTAAATAACCAGTGTCCGAGAGGCCTTTTCCTCATTTGGGCTTCGCACAGAGCTAGCAACACATCTCAGCGGGTGGCTGACACAAATCGGTGGTTTGTTCCCACAATGGATCCATCAGACTCAGAGGCAGCAGCCAGGCCAAGAGCTCCCGGGGTGGAGAGAGCCTCAGGAGCAAGCTGGCACACGCCTGACACTTGGAAGACTTTCAAATGCTGGTTGGATGAGTCCAGAAAATGTCACTCATGTGGATGAGCACGATGTCACAGAATTTTCAGTAGAATAGGAAATAGCCTGGCAATAGCTCCCTTTTAAGAAGAAAAGTTTGATAATGAGGAGCTCAAGAAGGAAACTTAATAATCTTTATGTGTTTGGAGTTAGGAAATCATATCGTTAATCCTTTTCCTACAGTGGGCGCAATTAGATGGGAGAAAGGCAAGCAGAATGAGGAATTTATGATCTTACTTATTTTAATAAAAGTATATATTTTCACTTCAATAGTAGACATCCCACTTCTTTCAGAAAATGATGAACAGATGACTTAGCAATTTTAGTTTCTAACCCCGACATATGGTAGTTTTCTGGAATTCCATACGTTGTGGCTTGGCATGAGACATAATCTCTCATTCAATCCCTCTTTCTCTTTCTCTCTCACTTGAAGGTATTCTTTCTTTGCAGAGATGTTGGTTCTGGGGAATGAGAAGGCCCAGGATAGGCCTGAGCAGAGAAAACTGCAATAGGTGGGGTGAACTCAGGGGAGCTGGGAGGTCTTCCATGGGAGAGCCAGGCTCTGCCCTACTTCACATACTTCTGCTGTCCCACGCTCGGCCCAACCTGCCTTCATTAAGTGGGGGATCCTGCAAAGGAGTCAGATCAATGAAATGTGGGTGGCTGTATCAAGCTGTCCTTAAAAACACTAGGTGCAAGTTTCCAATGCTCTTTCCTCGACACAACTTTTTGGGTTACAAGATGGAAGATGCAAGTTGATTCATTCTGAACTTGAGCAAGTGCAAAATAACCTGCAGTGTGTGTAAAACAGTTCTCACTGTTGGTTGGCGGTGGATATTTCCTACTAAGCACAGCCTACCCTATCCTGATTTTTCTTTTGATTTCTCAAGTCCATTTCACCCCCAAATGACAAGGGGGCAAGAATATAAGAAGGGGACTTTGGCAGGATGAAAAATGTTGCCTTTGTCTGGAGATCCTCTCCTGCTGTCTGCTTAGGAGTGTGGATGTGTTTGCACGGGATGGGAGATGTGAAGGAATTTACAAACAAGTCCAAATTTTCTCCTCTGCTTTATCACTTACCAAAGTCATAGTTTTCCCTAAGTATTCTTTTTCTGTTCTAATGTACACTAGAAAAACTTAAAAGGAAAGAGAACCAAATACCTCAGTTGATTTCATCATTTTAATAATCATAGTCTAATTTAATATTTAACAACCCATCATTTAAACTTATTTATTTAAAGAGCTTAATTTATACTCATTTTCTGTTTTATAGCAGAGATTTTTTTTATAAAGTAAAAAATATAGCTTTTAGACCACTGTTACTTAAATTACCATTAATCTAAAGGCATAAACCATGTTCATCCTAAATTTTGTTTAATATTCAATAAAAAATAAAAAGGAAAATTCATGAACTCTGGTTGTGACTGCATTTTTGTTCTCAAAGTAAATCGCTTGTTAATAAATTATTGCTTATACATTTGAATTGTTGCCCAATCAGAGTAGTACCAAAGATGACTAAGTAATGAAAATGTTTTTGAATCGGGTATGTCTCATAATCTTAGTATTTCACAAGAGGAAACTGGACTTGGCTAATACTTCTACTTACTAAAAGTATATAATTCATATTAAATCATCATCTCATAGGACATGACCTTAGCCTTTCAGGGTGAGTCACACCCATTTAAAATAGTTATGTTACATGTGAAAAAATTACACGGTGCTTCTCTTTACGCACATAGGATGTATCATTAAATATAGACACAAAAGCTTAAATCCCAAATTTAAATTCCTAGGTGCAATCATTTCAAGTGTTAAAACTAAACAACTCCAACTTCAACTTTTTATCATCTACAAACCATTCTGACCCACTCTTGCGAAAAAGCTCACAAGGCAATTTGGGTTGGAGGCATTTTTCTTCTTTGAGTTTTCCAAATACAGCTTTGTATTAGCATGTTCAATAAAGCAAGTAACACTTCCACTTGATTGCTTGAAACCATTCTTGACCCTCATTTCATTCTAGTTGGAGGTAATTACTTGCTGCTAATGCAAAGTGCTAAAGACTGCCTTAAATTCTGTTGAATTATTATGTAGATCTGGAATAAGACCTCCTCCATTCTTCTCTTAAAACAGCACCTTAACTCTAATCTCTACTTTGTCAAATCCAAAAATCAACCTATTTTTCCGAGTAAAAAATGCTTTACTTAAAATAAGATACTGGTCTTGGACCTAGTGGAGGAAATGGGTGAGTTGCCTTGGGAATGAGGTCAGGAATGAACAAATCAGTAACGCCGAAGAAGTGTGTACTTGCAGCAGCTAATACACATCAGGGTGTGGGATGTAGTTTTTACTCTTTTTTCAATTCCAGGGCCCAGATAATACAAGCTTTTACTCAGGCAACCTAAGTAGCAACTCTAAAATTTTGCCACAGTCACTGGATAATTTTGTTGTTTTTGTCTGCGTCTAGAAAGAAACTGAACATTAACTCATTGAAATTCAAATCAATCATTTTTTTCTGTACACTGAGAACTCTTCTCTGAATTAGTAGTATTTACGGTAAAGTGGAGCAGAGCATCTCTTACCCTCATTCCTGGAATCAATAAAAAACAACAGTAAAAGACATTTTTTTCTGTGAATACCTAAATGACTTCACAACCATTATTCCACTCAGAGGCAAAATTATTCTTAGATCACAGCAAGGGAGAGGGAGTGCAGGGCTCCGATGAAGACTAATGGAGATGGCGAAGCAAAGTTCAGTGTCAGAAAGGAAGTTCGCTGCCACAGGCTGGAGAACTGGAGAGAAATCTACTAATTAGTTCCCTCTCCCCAAACCAAGGAGTTTACTGTTTTACTCCCTCTCTTTCCTGAGAAAGCAAGGTAAGCAGTATTACATATTCCTGAAAGGGTAAATATCTTCCAAAAGATATTTTTGATGGCAAATTCAACAACAGAACACAAATTTATGAGGTTGAACATATTTTTTTTATAATGTAGAAAGTTAAAATTTACAAAATGTAGAAACCGTCATCCTAGAAAGCCTTATGAATAGAAGGGGGTGATTTATGACCTGGGTTCATCCCACAAGGCAGCCCCCAGACACATTTTCTACTACTTTCCATTTTCTAAAATTATGCCTCTGGTCTAATCAAAACACTATTTTGACACAGCCTTTTTAATCTTTCTTTTTCCCCCCTCCCACAAAATCACCTTAGGCATCATACATCCATTTTATTGGAAACCATAATCTTGTATTTAAAGAACAGGACCGCATTAACCCAGGCCTTCTGGACATCTTTTATCAGCTGAGATGAGTCCTTAAAATGCCAGATGGGACTCAGGCCAGGAGGGAGCGCTTTACAGACCCTCACTGAGTAGAGCACAGCCCAGAGCCATTACCCACTGACCCCGGCATGGGCATGGTCTGGCACACGTGCTGTGCAGGCTGGGCTCCTACATCCACCCACTCTCCCAGGAGTCCCTTGGAGTCCCCCGTTCAAGGTGGAGTAGCTCTCTCTGTCTTGAGCTTCCCAGCTTCTTATATTTCAAAGGTCAGATGTTCTCTTAAATTGGTTTTACTCAATTTGCTAAGTTTTATGTGCAAGAAAACATAATGTTGGAGCCTCCCTAGTGGTGCAAGGGGTGAAATTTCAGCACTTATGAAGCTATCACCAGTCACCGCAGCACTGAGTTCCTTCCCTGGCCAGGGAGGTGACCCACATGGCGCAGCAGACCTCTCCTGTCTCACCTGCTGCTCCCTTCAGCAGTGTATTTCAGTAGATCTGTCTGTTCTGCTCTGCCCTGTCTCTTTTCAATCCTCTCATACCCCTGCACCTCTGACCTGCACCCAAGGTCTTGTATACATACATAAATAAATCTTTTTTTTTTTTAAAGAAAACATAGTATTTCCTTAGGGAGAAGATGCTATACTTACAGATCCAAAACAGGTCTTGGGGGAGAAAAATCCTGAAGGGAAGTAAAAGCAGTTTCTGAGGAAGAGCAATGGATGCTAAAATGGGAACTATTTCATGTGAACCGAAAGCATGCCCTTAATCAAGGAAGCAGCTTTATAGGGAATGCACCAGCTTAGTTGAAGAAATAAGTTCTTTCAGAAGGATAGCGCTTCAGATTGCAATTTATTCACTCATCCGTTTGCCTATCAATGAGTAGATATTGAATACTGACTATTCTAGGCTCTGCAGGCACTGGAACAAATGGACAAAACTTCCTGCCTTTTTATTGGGTCATGGGTGCAGAATAAATAATTAGGGGGTGGGGAGAGGCAGTGGAGAAGGGGCAATCTAATTTATTTTCTTGGGTCTATGATTAAACAAAAATTCTATACCAAACAAAACTATCTTTTTTTTTATGTTGTATAATGAAAATTACATTTCTTAGCTCCAGATCATCTTGACCTATAAACGATTAGCCGTGTAACATAATAGCCATCTATTTCTGTCTTTTAAAAAATGAAAGCTATTCCAAAGGAATTGTTGCTCGTGTTCTCAGACAGAACCAGGACACGTTTATCTCCAGATTTCTTGTGCTGAATATCAGGGGAAGCACTTCTGCCTCCTACCAGGATGAAACTGTTGCCTTGGGCAGCCTTAGGGTGAGAGAAGCCAGATGGATGACCCACAGGCCTCCTTTCTTTTGATCTGCCTACACTCAGACCCCAGTGCTCCTCAACACATGGCCACTAAATAAATCATCTGCTGGGTAACTCCAACTCTTTTGAACCCCCACTTTTGTTAAAGAATGCAATGTTCAGGCATTTGTTGTATTCCAAAGAAATCCCATATCTTGTCACAATATTGAGTTCAAAGCATGAATTCCATACACCAGAAAAAAAAAGATTCTACTTAAACTCAGAGTTAGATAGCACCACCTTCTCCAAATTGTTATAATGCATTGTTGAGTCAGGGAAACACAAACGGTCTCTGGAAAAGCTTCAGCTCTGCATGTTGCAGGGCAGGTATTGGTGCAGAAGTTCTCACGCTGCACGGCAGGGAAAGCTGGTGTGAACAGGAATGGTCTCTGATGCAGACCCTTTAAGGTGTGACATCGGGACATTGCCTGGGCATTTGAACATTCAGATTTTCTCTTCTACAATTGCTTTTTTTTTTTTATCTGACCAAAGATACAAAGGTGGGTATCTGGATAAAAACAGGGTGGTTGCAATTGGATATTGGTTACCTAACCAACCTTAAGCCTTATTTGCTAGCAGTACACACTGGCGTGGCTTTGTGAAGGTAGTCTGGTGTAATATTTAAGATTGTGGACTCTGGCACCAAACTAGCAGATTTTTTTTTTTTAAAGATTTATTTATTTATTCATACAGAACTGGGGTACAGCCAGAGTTGCAGGGGCAGTGAGAGGCTTCACCAGAGACAGAGTGGGGAGCAGAACAGGCAGATCGACGAAGTACACTGCTGAGGGGAGCAGCGGGCGGGTCAGGAGAGGTCTGCCACGCCATGTGGTCACCTCCGGGGCAGAACGGAATCGAGCTCATGCGGAAGTGGTTTCAGCTTCTTAGTGCAGTGCTTTAACCCGCTGCGCCACCAGGGAGGGCCCAAACTAGCAGATTTTTAATCCATTCGGAAAACTAGCAAATAACTTAACCCCTCCTTGCCTCAGTTTCTTCATCTGTAAAATGGAATAACACACCTCTCTAGGGTTGTTGTGAAGAGCAAGTGAATTAATACTGCAGTGCTGATTAATGTCTCAATAATTACCAGCTGTGGTTAGAGAACAGAGGAAGAGGCTCTTTGTGAAAATGAGTGGGATTAGATAGTCAAGTTCTCGTGAGTGACAATTTCCACTCTTAATGTTATCATTTTAGGGCAGATATTAGAAAGTATTTTTAATGCAATTATGATGGTTCAAATTGGTCATTTTGCAAGGTAACCCTTCAGATTGCTATGCATCTGCCAGTGCAAATTGATGGTTGTGGATTTCAAATGAAGTTCTGTCTTAAAATGTGCTGGGAAGAGTTGCTCAGAGGTGTGTAGAGGTGACAGGAGAGGTGGACGTCAACCTGTCACCATGCAATGCTCCCACAGGCTCCATGAATTTCAGAACTCACTTCGGGAACCCATTTGCTCTGATTTGACTGGGAGAAAGAAGGGCTCATGAGGAAATCAGTGAAAGCAGATTCCCAAAGAGATCTCGGAGAATACCAAACCCAGATCTGCCAAGATCCAGATGAGCCACTGTGCTGGGAGCTCCAGAGCAGTCCATATCTGCCCATGCATCATAAGCTCTTTGTGTCCAACACAGAGCCTTGCACACAGTGCTCAACAGACATCTCTATAAACCCAAGGGACGAAGGGAAAAATGTGTGACTGTCAGCAGGTATTTTTCCAGGTGTTCCCTATCTAGCGTATCAGCTACTCTAATCAATTTGGGGAGTGATCTGAGGGTTGCAATTTGGCTAGTTTATTCACAGTAAATAAGCTTCCCAACTCGAAAAAGACATTGGCCTGTCATGTGACAATGAGAGATGTATACAAGTGAAGGATAAGGGGGAAATGAATTCTAAGTAAAGAATAGAAACATTGAAAAAAATGTTTAAATATTGCTTGCTAAATATGGTGGTTGGCTCTAAAGTGCCAATTGTTCTTATACTATAGTTTAGGAGAAAAAGCAAAATTTGGGCATTCTTCCACCATCTACAACTAAGATGGGGAAATTTAGAAGATTTGAGACAAGAAAACAAGCAATCCTTTTAGAAGTAAATCCCCAGTGGAGAAAACATAAACACTTTTTCAGAATCTCAGTGCCAGGCTTCTCCATAGGCAGGTACAACCTATCCTGACACAGGAGCCCTTGAATTTCTTCATCCACATGAGTAGTGTTCATCAGAACTGATGAGAGAAACTGCCAGGGTCCAATACCCCTAATTTGGGAAGCTCTGGGTTAGCAGTTGGCAGATGTGTTAGTTTTCAGGAGTTGCTACTATAAACTGGCACAAAGCTGGTGTTTTAAAAGAAGATATGTTTATCCTCTCACAGTTCTGGAAGCTACGACTGAAATCATATTGCCAGTGGGTTGTGCTCCCTTGATAGACACTGGGGATGGTGGGGGTGCTGATCAACCCTTGCTTTCTGCAGCTTCTGGGGGAGTTTCTGGCTCCAGGCCTTCTTGGCTTGGGGTGACATCACTTCAGTTCCTGCCTCCATCTTTACATCTTCACTCTCTTGTCTCTGTGCCTGTGTCTCCTCTTCTGTCTCTTACAAGGACACTTGTCACTGGATGTTGCACTCACCCATGGAATCCAGGATGATGTCATCTCAAGACTCTGAATTCCATCCTATCTTTAATGACCCCTTCTCCAAATAAGGTCCCATTTACAGGATTTAGGGATGAGGAAGTGGATGTATATTTTGAGGAACCACTATTTCAGTTCACTCTAGCCAGTGATGAGAGCAGTCAGTTCTCATAATTCAGCTTAAGTAGTTCAAGCAGAACTCTATGCTTTTTCTTGACAAGAAAAGTCAACGGTGACAGTTCCTATTACGTTAGTGCCAATGTGAACTCCTCAACCGGGAAAGTGCATGATAGAAAGATCAAACTGGGCTCATTTGGAAGGAACTGCTTGCTAATTTTCCTAAATGCAACGAGTTACAGGAAAGTGCACACAACTGAAGAAAACACGATATTTAAGAACACATGTAGGAAGGATCTAAGAGACCAGTGTGGTAGAACAAATTACGTAACATTTGACCCATTTCCCACGCTTACAGACTTGTGGATTCTGACATATGTTTATCGTGGTCACATCTTCTGTATCTTGTCCCCACATGCTACTTAATCCCAGCTGCTAGTTAACCAGTAATGACCATTTTTATTTAGTATCCACAAATAAAATACTAATTTTGTGAAGCTTCAAGCAAAAGTTTTCAGAAAATCAACACAAATATAACTAAGTCACACTCAGCCATCCAGTGAAACCAGCTGTGATTCACTTCTATATATTTTTTTTGTGTTGCCTTTTATTTTCATTATGAATCCAAAAAGACAGATGGCACAGAAGTGGGGAGTCAGAGAAGGTAAAATGGGTGCACTCCCCAGCTTATAGCTAAGCTTAATGTAAAGGAAAAGAAGTTTGCTGTTTGCCCTGTGGTGTGGCTGTTACTTAACATTATTGTCATCACAGGTGAAGTCTCGTTAGAAGAGAGGCAGTCTGGGTGTGCAGCAGAACTTTTCAGCTGGAGCCAAAGACCAGCTTTTAGTCCCTACTTTATGGTCACTGTGTAACCTGGGCCACTTATTTTACTTTGCTGGTTCTCAAGTTTCATCATCCTGAGGAAGCCACATCTTTTCTAGGTCCCTTCCGTTTGAAAGGGTCTGTTATAAAAATTCACACTAATATGTGTGTTAACCAGTATTTATTAATTTGGTTTATTTAACTTTAATACATGTATTATTTTTAACAAAGAGCACTGTCCTTGTGTTCCATTATGTTACTCAGTCTTATACAGCCCTCAGGGCCTAATGATCATAATATAACGTTAATAGCTACCAGCACTTACTTAGCACTTATTTCCTGCCAGGTATTATATTAGTGTGTCTGACCATTACCTGACCTCAGAAATTTGTCTTCTCTGACATCTGGTCACCACACTCACATCTTCTTGTCTCCAACTACTGTTTAAACTAGAACTGTGGCCAGTAATGATTGCTTTTATTAAAATCACAATTAACATGCAAATTTTGTTTAATGCCTCAAATATAAGTTTTCAGTGAAACTACATATGTAACTAAGTAACAACAATCCAGTAAAATCTGCTGTAGGGACCAGGCTTATGATTTCTGAGTTTCACATGTATTTGCATGTAGATAATTAGATAGTTATCACCATTATCCTATAAGGAGATAATCTAATTATTTCCATTTTACATATAAGAAAATTGCGGTCTGGAGAGGTTAAGTAATTTATCTAACCCATCAGGCAGTGGGGTGGTAGTGATGAGTCAAACCTTGAAGTCTTACACTCACTAGAAAACAAGATCCACAAAGGTGGCAGCCATATCTGTCTTGTTTGTGTCTCTCTGGTGCCTAGCACAGTGCCTGATTTATTTTGGGTGGTCAGTTAATACAGTAGAATGACTGAAAGTCTGATTCCTAACTCCTGCTCTTACCACTCCTGAAAAGCCAACTTTAACCAGTTCACATTTTGTTGGCCATGGAGCTGTGGAATATCTGTGTTGGTGATGCTTGGCCTATGATCTGGGAATGACATTTTCATTGACTGCAAGGCTTGATTTTGCATGGAAAACTGCTGGGTCATCATCAGTTGTGTGAATGACCATCTCTTGTGGGAACTATGATTAGTTTTCATCAGGTCTCTGTCTTTTGTTTCACTTTCCTATCATCAGAACTAACTCGTGTTGAAGTATTTTCAGTCCCAACAGAAGGGAAATGAAAAGGGAGATGATGTGAGTGTCCCTTAAAACACTCAATCTGCTGACATAAGTGTGTGCTTGCCACAAGTTCTTCTCTACACAAAGGTTTACAGACTAAAATTCAAAAACAAAAGTTAGTAACTTAATTTAAGGCAAAAGGAGTGGGAGAGCTATCTCATTAGAGTTGACAGAGCATCCTTGAGACAAAATGGGGTGGGGCAGCTGAAGTGGTAAGACCCCATAGTTCAGCTATGTCTGCAACACCAGGGTAAGGAGGCTTCCTGAAGAAAAGATTTGCTGTACATGGAAAATATTAAGCTCTGTGGAGTCTGAGAGGGTTGATTGTTTAGTAAATATTTCATCGAGAACATTAGCAGTGGAATTTGGATGCTTAAGTAATGCAGATAATTAAATGTAAATAATTAAAAATTAATAATGTTTGAAATGTTAAGCATTAATGAGACAGGAACTCTATCAGTAATACAGGACACCCATTCATTCAGAGTATCTGCAAGTCACCTTCAGGGTTGTGGCACAACAGAAACGATGGCAACAATTCCTAGTTGTTTTGGGGATTCCACTCTTCATTAACATGGTAAAACACACCATGAAGAATTATCTTCTGGCAGGCAATTTGGGGATGGGTGTCTCCACAGACAAACTACACAGAACAGTTACAGGGGTGCATGTGAAGGAGGGTAGAAAAAATTCTGCAAAGACATTGCCAGAAACTACATTTTCAGTTCCAAGGAGCTAGAAATGAAACAAAGATGAATCCACATTTGTTTAGTGAATTATGTAATGGAAATAGCTCTCGGGAGAGTTGTTCCATTTAGTCTTTTCTCTCGCTCTTGCTCTCTCATCTTCAATCATTTCCCTTTTCCTCCCCAGTAGCTACTTCTCTTCCATCTAAAAATAATACGCTCAAGTGTTCCTCAGTGTACAAAGAGAATTCTCTCAACACATCTCCATAAAACAACCCTCTCCTCTCCTTTCTTTCCACATCAACCTTCTTGAAGAGCGAACACCTTAGCTCCCGCTCCCATTTTTTTTTTCAATGTATTTATTTATGCTTACAGAACTGGGGTACAAGTCAGAGGTGCAGGGGCGGTGAAAGGATTCACCAGAGACAGAGTGGGGAGCAGAGCAGGCAGATTGACAAAGTACACTGCTGAGGGGAGCAGCGGGCGGGCCAGGAAAGTTCTGCCACACCATGTGGGTCAGCCACCTGGCCAGGGGTCGAACTCGTGCTGCAATGGCTTCAGAATGCGGCGCTTTAACCCGTTGCAGGGAAGAGCTCAAGGTCCCGCTTCCTTTTCCTGGTGTGGAAGCCTGACTCTGCCCTAGCACTGCAGGCAGAATTTGCTCTTCCAAAGTTACCAGTTTCATCCTATGCAATAAGTTCAATGATGTGTTAGGATCTCTCCACAGCATCTTCTACTCACAACTTCCTCCTGAAATCCTTGTTCCTTTGCCATCAGAGCTAACATTTCACCCTGATGTGCCTTCTATTTCTCTAATGACCAGTTTTGTTTCCTGATCTGCCTGTAAAATGACCGTCTCGCCGAAGTTCTTCTTTACACAAAGGTTTACAGACTAAAATTCAAGAACAAAAGTTAGGAAACTTAAATGTGTGAAATGAATGGGAGATGAGGTGGTTTAAGGCAAAAGGGAGTGGAAGAGCCTGTGGTAAACAGACATTAAACATCCTAGTCTGAAAGGCATTCAAGTTGGGATATAGTCAGTTGTTCTCCCTTTTAGTAAGATCTGTGAGGGGTAAATATGAATATCATTGGTCAGAGGAGGAAAGAAAGCATGTAAGAATGGGACTGACAGCAGTATAAAGCACAAGGTCCTTTTAATATCTTGCACCAACAAATAACAACAGCTGAGCAGTGTACTATTCAGCCGATGCATTCATTCCCAGATTTTCTTGAAGTTTGCCTGTACTCTCTGTTGAAAATAAATTTGGGGGGGCCTCCTGACGCTGCAACTGCTTAAAGTACAACACACCAAACCAATCTGCAGCTCGAGTAGATCCCCAGCCAGGGAGCTGACCCACATGGTCCGCCTGCTGCTCCCCTCCGCAGTGTATTTCAGTCAATCTGCCTTTTCTGTACCCCACACTGTTTCACCCCCTGCACCCCAGTTCTTCTGTGCATCAATAAATATATCTTTTTTTTAAAAAAGAAAATAACTTTTGGGTTTTTTTATTAGTGCATTTTATTCTTTTCTCTCCCATTCAGTAGCCTTAACCCTTTCTGTCACCATCAGGTTATCAATTATTTTCTTTTCAAAATTTTTTATTGGGACACTAATATGTTATTGAACTGTGGTGATAAGTTAATAAGACTATTGTTAACTTTACTAATGCTCTCATTACAAGTAGAGGAATTTGGAACAATCGTCTTCATCTCTATTTCCACTTGTTATTTTTAGTGTGTGATTTTGCACATTTATATTTCAGAAAGAGCTTATATAAAGAAGTATCAAAAACATTAAGCAAAAAATGACAAGCAAAATCCCCCAGATCCCTGTAGTCCATTTCATTTAGGACCTCCCATTGGCACTCCTCCTGGATTTGATATCTTTTCTGCTATGATGCAGACCCACTGACTTTTATTCACTAGCCCAGGCCAAGATGAGAATCAGTTATAGACAAAGCATCTCAGTGTGGCATCTACACAGACTATGTCCGAAGATGAGCCTGGTGTAGGTACCCTTTCCACCCTGCCAGCACACACACACACACACACACACACACACACACACACGCAAAATGCTTCTGGTCCTATATCCTGATCTGGATTGGGTCTTCGATTAGTCTGAGTCACTACTGTCTTTCACCTCCCACCTTTAGTGGGTTACAAAGTCCTATTGATTCTCTCTATAACTTTTACTTTTACATCTAATTATTCTGCATTTAATCCTGCTGTCACCCTCATCATTGAAGACTTCATTTTGCTTTAAGAACTCCCCAAACTTGCACTGTTTTTCTTTGCACCAACATACCTGGTACACTGAGGTTTCAGACAGAGAGATAGAAAGTAGGGGGAACTGATGAGAGAGGAAAGTAATTGGCTGTTCACAACCTTCCATTCTGGTCAGAATTAGTTTCAGCTCTTTAGGGGCATTATGAGTTAGGTGGAGAAAGTTTAACGCAGGTGAAAAAAGTCAGACCGTCCTGAGAATTGTTGAAAGCCATTCCATCTAATGACTGCCACTTAGTGAATGAAGCTGATTGTCTGAGCATCTGGCACTTAGGTGGTTGGGGGGTATTAGCCCCGTGAAGGAGAACACAATGCTACAAGGTACCTTAAAAAAGAAGGAAATCCCAAACAGTTCTCTGACCCCTCACTGTATTTTCAGATCCTGTTTTAAATTCCTTCATCAACAAAGAGAAAGAAGGACTCCTTGGTGTTGGTCAGGCAGTGTTTATTATTCTTCCTGAGAGAATACATGCTAGGTTGATTTTTTTTTTGGTGGGTGTGGGTATGGGAGGGTGTCTCCTGTTTCCCAGAGGTGCCAGGAAATTGAGGATGGAGTATGGAAGTAACCCTGTGAATTTAAGTGAACCCTTTCTTTTCTAGACTTTTTATAATTTCTAGTCAAGTCTTTTGTTTCTACCCAAGGATGTTCTCTGAGTGTAAATGTGTTAGTTAATTATATCTAATAAATAAGTTAGGATTTGCCTATTTCTATGCTTTTAAAACCTGCATTTTAAATAGTTACTTAGAACAAATTTCTCTACTTCAAATTACTCCACCGCTTTCAATTACTTAAGTGGCTATGAATAAATGCCTCAATTGGCCCTTAAGATTCTTCATCACAGAATCTTACTTCCTACCTCTCATCAGTCCTCAACTCACCTACTGAATAGTCTGTTCAACCTACACTGCTTTCTGAACAGACGTCATGGCCTTTTCTTACTTCAATTTAGTTTCCCCCTCTATGTGTTAAGCCTCCACCCTTGGCTTCTTCTCTCCACCTTATTGGTCCACATTAATTACTTCCTTCTTCACAAAGACTTCCCTTTAAAGCCAGATATGTGTTGTCTTTCTTCTAAATCCTAAACTACACAGGAACTCAAACAACAATTATATCAGTAACACATTACACGAACTCTCTACTACCTTCATTATGGTATCATTTTCCCACTACATTTTAAAATTTCTTATCTATGTTAACTTTTTGATGCTGACCACGATGTCCTATTCAGTTCTGCACTTCACGAACATCCAAAGGAATCTTCCAATTCCTGTTTCTTTCGTCAGTGTCCCCTCTCCTGAACCATTACATTGGGACTTCTCAGGATAATCATCCTGAATTCTTCTGATGCCAGGGGTTTCTCATTATATATTTGCACTATTTTAAATAATAATGGCCTATTAACAACTTCCAAAAGTGCATCTTTACTTTCAATTTTTCATCTCAATGGCAAACCTTTATAGTTCAAAGTCAACTCAGATTTCTAGGACTCAAATTATACAACTGAAATCTTAAATTTCTTTAATTTTCAAAGAAGGTAGAAAAGAAAAAAGCAGAAGCATAGAAAAAAAAGGAAATAACCTCTGTTAAAAATGTAGAAAGCCGGGCTCTCCCTGTGGCACAACGGGTTAAAGCAATGCATTATGAAGCTCTTTGAAGCCACTGCTGCAAGAGTTTGATCCCTGGCCAGAGAGTTGACCCACGTGGTGCAGCAGACCTCTCCTGACGCGCCCGCTGGTCCCCTCAGCAGGGTACTTTGTCCATCTACCTATTCTGCTCCCCACTGTCTCTGGTGAAGCCTTTCACCCACTGCACCTCTGGCCTGTATCCCAGTTCTGAAAGCATAAATAACTAAATCTTTTTTTAAAAAGAGAAAGATGGCTCTCCCTGGTGGTGCAGCGGTTTAAAGCACAGCACTTAGAATCTAAAGCCGCTTCCGCATCAGTTCGATTCCCGCCTGCCCTTGAGGTGACCACATGGCGCAGCAGACCTCTCCTGACCCGCCCGCTGCTCCCCTCAGCAGTGTACTTCATCGATCTGCCTGTTCTGTTCTCCACTCTGTCTCTGGTGAAGCCTCTCACCACCCCTGAGCCTCTGGTCTGTACCCCAGTTCTGTATGCACAAATAAATAAATAAATAAATAAATAAATAAAAATAATAAAAAAGAGAAAGACTTTTCCAGTGGCCCTAGAACTGCAAGCTTCTGAAAGGATCTTGGAATCATCTACTCCATGTCCTCAACTGTATGTTAAAGTCAGTATTTTCTGGTACAAAGCCTGGTGTTGTTGCCACTACCCATAATCTCATATGTGGGCCTTAGAAAAATCTTTAGTATTTAAAACCCATTATCAATAGTTCAACAACTAATGCTATTTAAAAAGACAAGTAACTATAAGACTGACAATAAATCTTGCAGATTTTCTCCATTTGAGCAACCTCATAAATGCTGTTTAATTACCTAATAGTAATATTCTCCAAATTAAGGATTGACCCCACAAAAGGAACTACTCCACAGAAAAGATTGCTTCTGCTTTAAATGCCAGGAGCACATGCACAAAATGTCTCAAAGAAAGAGCATCATTCAATGAAACTTGCCTGTGAAGTTTTCTCCAAGGAGAAAGGTTCATTCACAAAAAGAAACAAACCATTATTTTTGTTGTGTTTCTTTTCCTTGCTATACTTGAGGGTGGGAACAACCAAATATGCAAAACAAACCCATAGAGTGACCCGGAGAAGACCTGCTTATCCAAGGCTCAGCAGCCCTGGCAGGAGTGACTCTACCTCCCCCAGGGAAACTAAGTAGCCCCCTTTACCTTAGATCTAAGGCTCAGCAACTGGATTTCCAGATCTCTTTGGTGATCCAGGTCCCCTGCGCTGTTTATATTTGGAGAAAAAAAACAGCAACAGAGCTAAGACTTGCTTTGAGGAAGCAAACTCATTTAAGGTGCTTGTGCCTTAATTTTTCCTTTGGTTTTCTACCTTAAGAGGTTCTTAGTAGATTTGAGACCTGGCCCTGGGTTTGAGTCTCAGGCAAAATTTGGATTAGAACCCCCCAAATAAGGACAATATGAAAAGGGCAAATGCTAAGTTATTATCCTGATTTAAACCCAGGTCTGGTCCTGGGTTTAAATCAGGTTGGATTCCAGCCCCAAGTAATCTGGATCTTGCCTGTGTAAATCTGTGTTTGTTTACTTTCTAATTGTTTGCAGTTGTATCTTTTTCCTGTGCATTTGACTGAGTTTGGCTGTTAGGAGCTAAAAGTCCTTTGGTGGCTGAAATGACACACTTTAACATCCCAGGTTATGAGGATTCTTGGACTCTGCAGCTCATTTGAAGATTCAAAACAACCCATAGAGTAAGAGCCCTGCTTTAGTCACTTGAAGAGCAGCCATAAACAACAACAGCAACAACAAAGGTGGTGGGGAATACTAGTAATTCTTATTGCCACCCTGAAGACAGACCTGTTGTTTCAGATAACAGACAGTGACTCAGACATTTGCTTGAAAGAGTTAGAGACCAACAAAATAAAGAAGGGGCACTCGAGTACTACAACAGAGGTATAACCTTATAATCAATGAATTTCCAGTAAATGTAAAACTACTAGGAGCCCTGGACAACATTCAAAGAATAAATTATGAAAGGAAATAATTCCATGAGCAAACAGATAATTGCAAAATTTCAACGCATCGGGAAGACTTAATTGCCTGTTGCTTTTCTTTGGAAAAATTAAGACTGTTTTTACCACTGCGATCACCTTTCAATGACAGAGAGGAGAGTTCAGTGTGTTAGGGAATCAGGCAGGAGCAAATTCTTGGTTCTATCCCTTGCTAACAAATGATTGCTCAGAACTTTACAGAATTCTCAAAGACTTACTGTCAATCTTACCTGAGCTGTTATACATAAGGTCAGGCATAAAATCCATACTTAGTAATTGTAAGCTCATGAGAGTTGGACTTAATTTGTCCATGAATGTATTCCTCAGGGTTAAAAACATTTGGATTTTCCAGGCATTTCATAGTAATAATTCCTGAATTAAATGGCATCAAAATGATTTGAATTACCACCTTGCTATACGTGCTTAACACAAAGTCCAAATGTTTTGATAGAAATGTTAGGACCAGAGGTCTTTACTTTTTGAGCTAACTTTAACAATTCAATTGTTTGGCATCTGTTTGGCTATTTCCCTTTTAGAATAAAATAAAATAAACCAGCTAATCAACTGCAATATTATTCCCAAATTATTAAGCTTACTTCTAATTTTTTTTAAGAAGTGTTTTTTTTTTTAAAGATTTATTTATTTATTCATACAGAACTGGGTACAAGCCAGAGGTGAAGGGGCGGTGAGAAGCTTCACCGCAAACGACAGAGCGGTGAGCAGAACAGGCAGATCCACGAAGTACACTGCTGAGGGGAGCAACGGGAGGGCGGGGTCAGGAGAGGTCTGCCGCACCCTGTGGATTACCTGGGGGTGGAGGAGTATCGAACTCACACTGAAGCCACTACAAACAGCTTGCAGTGCTGCATCCTAACCCACTGCGCCACAAGGGACGGCCCTACTTCTAGTTTTTTAACACTTCAAAAAAGAATAAATTTAACACCCTACACCTTTATATGTACATATTTATTCAATTCAACAAGAGTATGCAAAACACACTCACTGAATATATTGTTTATTGCCACTAGTGATGATTTGTGCTTGAATAATAACTCCTGAATAAAGTTCACTGTTTTATGGGTCTTTGGTGGGATTTTTTAAAAAATGAATTCTGTGCCTGAGATGACATTAAGAAGGGGAAAAAAACGCATAATCTTCTTCCCCTCACCCCTATTCTGAATCTATTAGTTTCCTTTCATTAACCCAAGCAATAAAATTACTCTGATATACTATTGTTAATTAATTTTACTTCCCACATATTTAAAAAAAAAATAAAAAGGATTTAGGGCAGTCCATATTATCATATTGTTTGGGTCTTTAAGTTGTAGAATTGAATATACAGAGTTAACTCAGGGTCAAAGGGTAACAGGCTACAAAACCAGATATTTCCTGTGACAAATAAATAAAAATTTACTATCTGCCCACATACTTATTGTGTTAAAGAAATGTCTGAAATCAGCAATAAGCAAAGTAAAATCTGACTTATGACACAACCAACAGTAGAATGAAATGAAAGTAATATAATCTGATTTGTGAGTTCCGCATACATCTTTCAAATGCACCTTCCTAATATGTAATGATCAGCTCAAAAATTCAAATCATGACTGAAAACCCCAAAGAGGCTTTCTAACGGCCACTATCTTTCTTTCTTTTTTTTCCATCAGGATTGCTTCAGAAGAACTGAGTAGCAAACGCTTCCCGTTTAGCCTGTTAATAACTACCAAATATTCAGAGTATTCCCTGGGCTTTCACCATTTCTCACATCGTCAGGTTTTAGCATGCAGGTCTTATTCTCAACCCAATTACCTGGATATGAAGCAGGAACTTCGCAGCTGTCACAAAAACAACCTATACCATTTTAGAAAGGCATTGCTATCAATAACCAAAAAAGGGGATTTTATCGCAGACAATATATGAAATTGCAACTCACTGACAAAGCCATCGCAGAACCCAGGTGATAATATTATTATAGTAATTACCATATGTCTTACATCAAATGTAACTCCAGTTTTATTATCATTCAGGTTTCCTAGAAGGAGATAGGAGGGAGCTGTCATGGCTAGACAGACAGTTTGTCCTCTATTCATCTGCTTGCTCCCCTCTTAAGCACAGGCTTTCTATTCTACTAAAGGAAATACAATTATAATTCCATTTACATGGTGCACAATAGAAGTCCTGGGTTAATTACAGGTAAGGTTCTGTTTACATTCCCTGGGGCTAACCACAGCCAGATTCCACTTCTAAGGTGTAAAAAAGCTGCTTGAGTTTGAACTAAATCCATATTTTTTTATTCCACTCTTGAAAATCTGTGTGGCCAAAGGGAACCTGTCACTCAAAGATGTTTCAAATGTAACCTCAGAAACCTCCATTTTCCAGAGTCAGAATGTAGCTAAAATAAGTTTAGACCCACAGTCTAAAGAAAAGTAGAGAAAATGGTGGTTGGAAGGATTGGGAAAAGAGAGCATAGAAATGCTATTAATGTTATATACTCAATTGATTACAAATGTAAGATTAAAATATAATGGAGGGAGAAAAGCCTGAATGGCAAATTGCTAGGACAACTTATTGACAACAGACTGGATTTCTAGAATGTAGTTGTCCTCACCTGTTAGGCACCCAAACCTGTTCTTTTCTGGTTTACCTTTTGTTGTTGAAGAAATGATGGACTATTAATCTCAGCTGATGTCAGAGCTATGTCCTTGGTATCCTCAGTTCACAGAAGAAAATTATTTCTTCTAATTTAGATTCAGCTTTCTGAAAATATGGACACAGCAGGTCTTACATCATTGATTTTCTTGCCAAGGTAATTGCAGACTGTTTACTAGTCCTGTTGCAATCTGATCATCCTTTGAATTCTAGATATTCTAGATACATAACCCATTATTTTCCTAGGAACATCTCTATCTTATCTTGCTCATAGTTATCACAAACTTATGTATATCTTCTATTACATATTTGTTTATTTACTTTCACTTCCACTCTCCTTCCCGTCCCTCACTACATAGTAAGCTAGCTCTCTGAAAGCAGGGTTCCTGGATCAGCACCAGACACCTAACAGGTACTTAATCATTATGTTAAATGAAAGAATAATCTACTAAACGATTTCAGAAGATCTTAGAGTTGACGCTGGCATTTGCCATATGTTTCTAGACAGAGAGGATTTTTCTTTATAGACCATTTCTCTAGAAACAAAATTTTAAGAACCTATTTAAGAAATGACATGGAAAACAATTCCAGTTTATGATCTTAGATTCTTCTGAAGATAAAACAAGTCACCTCTAAATGCATGCTGTTTCCAGAAGAAGCAGTCATACAGAAAAATGAGGGATGACTCTTACTTCGGTTCACTTGAATCAGAAGAGGTGGAAACTGAAATGCGAAGGAGAAATTAAAGTAGTATTACCTTCTAGTGAGGAAGATGAGTATACCACTCTAATTCAAAGCATATTCCTAAAGATGGAATTCTTTACTTTCAACCTGAAGATCTACATCTTTCTTTTTATTATTAGTTAATTAAAGTTTTTTCTCTTAATTATTGCATTCCCCATAGTTCTCCCACTGCTGTGTCACCCATGTAGCATCATCATATTCCCTTGTGTTCGTCCCTCCCCTGTCTCGCCCCCTGCCCTCTTCTCTGCCTCTGCTATAGGGCTCAGTGCCATGGTCAGTTTGCTAGTTTTGACTTTTTCTTGACCTTTCATTTGGTTTCTCTATATTCCGCATGTAAGTGGGACCATCTTTTCCCTTTCTATGATAAATTAAAATAAAAAACATCACAAACCTAGTTTGTCAACCAAGAGGCATTAGAATAGTTCATATAAGAAGGATGACCAAGTATAAGAAGGATGACCTCGCCTGCGCACTGCAAGATATTTTCCAAGTTCAGTTTTATAATTTAATGGAGACAACCCCATTTTCTCTCACCTTCAATTCCAACGGACACTTCATAATGGTACTACTTTCGGCTTTGGAGAGATTCTCAACTCTACTCGCAAGACTCTCTTTTAATGAACTTACTTAATTTCATCATCAAGTACCCACTTCCTTCATCACCCCCTCAAGCCCACTCCACTTTCTCTCAGCAGATGGGAAAATCACAATCAAGTAGCTTCCTTGACTGTGCACCCCCTTATCTATGGCGGTATCTACTTTCCAGGCAGGCTAATTTCTTTCTTTCTGGTCAAAGAAAGAGGTGTTCTCCTCATCTAAGGCTAATCTGCCCTGCCCACCATGCTCTCACCATAGCCTCGACCTTGCTTTAAAATGATCCATTCTCATACTGAACATTCTCTCTTCTAGTAACTCTTCATGGTCAACAAGTACAAATTTAAGAAAAACCCCTCCTGATTCAAAGTTCCCCTCTGTCATCCAAGTAAATATGTGCCTCTACTTCTGCCTTTGTAAGCTATTCAAATCCACTTCCATCCTCCTCACTAAGGCCAACAACTCTTCCTAATTCCTATGTCTGAGGAACTCAGGCCTTATTTTATTTTTCTCTCTCCCTCCTCTTCCTTTTTTTGTACTCTCTTCACCTTGAAGAAGCTATGGGCATTCTGAACATTCTTTTCTTTCCTTTTTTTTTTTTTTTAAAGATTTATTAATTTACATATACAAGAACTGTGGTATAGGCCAGAAGTTAGGGGGATGAGTGGATTCACCAGAGACAGAGTGGGGAACAGAACAGGCAGACTGACGTAAGTACACTGTTGAAGGGAGCAGCGGGCAAGACAGGAGAGGTCTGCTGCATCATGTGGGTGGCCTCCATGGCCATTGAACTGGCTGGAGATAGTTTTATAGTGCTGTGCTTTAATCCCTTGTACTGTCAGGGAAACCCCATCCTGAAGATTCTAAATTTTCAGAATAAATTTTTTACTTTCCTGACTTAGCTTATTTTTTGGCTGATTTTTCTTCTATAGAAAAAAAATAAAATGCACCTCCTTCTTAAGTCTTTTACCTTCTAGAGATGATCAAATGATTTAATCCATTTTTGTAACTCGTTCCAAGTACCATCTGCAAGATGTTAATGGTTTGAAGATCTTCTCTGGTCCATTTTTCTCTTAGGTAGCCTATAGATAAAGGTATGATATATTCCATGCCCCAGAATAATGTCAAACCAACATATGGGAAACTAAATCTCATCTATCTAAACCAAAAGTCTATTACATGTAAACTTTAAGCTGCTATAAAAACTGGGCCTTCCCTGGTGGCACAGTGGGTTAAAGCACAACAATAAGAATCTAAAGCCACTTCAGCATGAGTTTGATCCCCACCCCAGAAGTGACCCACATGGTGCAGCAGACCTCTCCTGATCTGCCTGCTGCTCCCCTCAGCAATGTACTTCATCAGTCCACCTGTTCTGCTCCCCACTCTGTTTCTGGTGAATCCTATCACTGCCCCTGCACCTCTGGCCTGTACCCCAGCTCTGTATGCAAATAAATAAATCTTAAAAAAAAAAAAAAGAAAGAAACCAAAACTGTACTAGTTATCTATCATTGCATAACATTATTATAGCAATTTAGCAGTGAGATAACATACATATTATCTCAATGTCTGTGGGTCAGACATCTTCTGCTCAGAGTTGCAGATTGCAAGGTTGTGTCAAGATATTGGGAGGAGTGGTGGTCTCATCAGAGACTCAGCTGGAGAAGGATCCATTTATACACTCATTCTGGTTGTTAGCATAGTTCAGTTCTTTGTAATTTCTTGTTGACTAATAGTAGCCACTGCTGTCAACTCTTAGAAGCTTTCAGCAATTTCTTTCTTTGTAGAACCAATAGCAGCATTTGCTTCCTCAAGAAAAGGAAAAACATCCAGAAATGAGGGACCTACCATCCTGTGTTATCACATACTTATAATCCTGAGTAATTATCATCTCTTCTCTACTGAACTGGTTAGAGGTGAGTTGCAGGACTCACACACATGCAAGACAAGGGGAATGCACAGCACATAAATAACCTCCAGGAGGGAGGGCTTTGAGAGCCACCGTATAAGTCTCTCTGCCACAAGCAAATGTATTTTTCCTGTAAAGACGATGTCATAAATATCTCAATTTTTGACTGATCTTCGAATATCTTCTCTCTAATTACTAATAAATAAATAGAGATTGAAGTGTGGATAAAGTACAAAGTAAGTGGTAGTAGCATTTAACATAGAAGGTCAATTTTTCAAATTTTAGATTTATTTCAAGGGATCCACACAAAGTAGCAAATACCTGAAATAAATGCAAAGAGAGAACTTTGTAGATTAGTTATTCATTTCGGAATCCTACCAAAGAGCCTGCTGGAGAGAAGGTAATTAATTGATTTGAATTTTATTACTTTCCCTCCTTCTGTTCTGGAGAGGAGGTGGGAGTGGGGGGGAATAATGGTGGGGAGAAGGGAATTGAACCAATAAGCCATCAGAAATATTCACCATGTAGAACTACAGTAGCTGCTACTGTCCAAAGAAAAACAAGTTATTCACAAAACTACTATTCAAGAAATTGCACTGGCCCTTTGATAATTCTACCCCACAGGGGTGGATGAGCTGATGACCAATGAAACTATTTGTTTAACAAAGATTTAGAGTGTGTATTATATGCCAGACACTGTTCTACATGATTTACACCTATAACTTGTCCTCAAAACAACAGATCCTATTGCTATCTTGATTTTACAAGATGATAAAAGAATTAAATACAGATTAAGTAAATTGCTGAAGGTCAATAAACAAGAAGGGGGCAAGATTAGGATTTGAAGGTCAATAAACAAGAAGGGGGCAACATTTTTGTCTAGTTTGCTGTGTCACTCTCTACATTGACATTATTCTACAGCGATATAAAGCAAGCCACAAATGCAAGTGGTATCTAGAATATTAATTTATCTAATAGTCACAAATAAAACAAAAAGATTAATCTGACAGTAGCCATCAGGTAAGCCAAAATGGGTGCTTTGAGTACATACAAGAACTGTGGAAGAAGACACAGGCTGATGTGATCTGCTTTCTTTTCAGGGTGTGTTGCTGGTCCTCCAAAGGACATCCCACCCCACTGGACTCAAGGCCAGTGTTTGCTATATATAGGATTCCTGTGCACCCTGGTGGCTGTACGTGGCCAATTCCAAAGGGTGCAACCCTTAGCAACCATGTCCCTCATGATGTTAATCAGCTCAAGTTCACCAGAGTCCTTTAGTCTGTTGATGAGGAGCAAGCTGGATGCCTCTACAGAGCAAAGAATCCTGAATTCTTCCTGCATTGGTAGAGACTCCACATACAAATTTTTCGAGGGGTTCTCCTCATTAATCCATTCCATAAAGTGATCAGAAGAAATCCTGACACCCATTTCATAGGCAAAAGGGAGAGACCAGGGCTGACATTTGCATTTGAAGGTCCATGTTCTTGGAAAGGGTCACGCTCCTGGTGGTTCTGCTGTGCAAGCTTGGAGAAAGAAAACACAGTAATCTCCAGCTCCGCCACTGTCACTAATAAGTAATGTTTCACAAGTCTTACTTAATAAACAATTTAGGAGAGTAAAAAACAAAACACCTAGAAAATTAACTATCGAAGGAGAAAAACAGGTAAACTAAATAAAACAAAGTAAATACAAACTTTTGGAATATAAGCCATTTCTCATCTAGCATTATTTACTAGAAGGGTGGAAGGGAGGAGGGTAAACTGGGTCAAAGGGAATAATGGTATAGAAAAAAAGAAAAAAAGGGGAGTTTTGGGCCCTCCCTGGTGGCGCAGCGGGTTAAAGCACAGCACTAAGAAGCTAAAGCCACTTCCGCATGAGCTCGATCCAGGCCTGCCCCGGAGGAGATCCACATGGTGTGGCAGACCTCTCCTGACCCACCTGCTGCTCCCCTCAGCAGTGTACTTTGTTGATCTGCCTGTTCTGCTCTCCGTTCTGTCTCTGGTGAATCCTCTCACCCTCCGCATCTCTGGCCTGTACCCCAGTTCTGTATGAATAAATAAATAAATTTTTTTTTTTAAAAAGGGACGTTTTAGTAGTGGTGAACTAAATATAGTATTATACGTATATTGACTCTCAATAATGAATACTTGAATTACAACATGTTATAACTCAATGCTACCTTAATAATAATAATAAATATTTTAATAAATAATAATAATAAAAAATAAAAGAATGAGGGGGAATTAAAATTAATAAATTTCTATTAGGGCCCTCCCTGGTGGTGCAACGGGTTAGGGCACAGCACTCTCTGCCACCACAGCAGGAATTTGATTCCCCATAAGGAGCTGACCCACATGGCACAACTGACCTCTCCTGACCTGCCCAATGCTCTCTTCGGCAGTGTATTTCAATAGGTCTGCCTCTTCTGCTCCCCACTGTCTCTGGAAAATTCTCTCACAACCCTCCCCCACACCTCTGGCCTATACCCAGTTCTTGTATGCATAAATAAATGAATAAACAAATAATTAAGTAAATAATATTTTATTAAATCCAAAATTTTAAATATATTACTTAAACACACAATCAATAAATTTTATGAGATCATTTCCCTTCCATTTTTCATACTAAATCTTCAACATCTTACATGTATTTTACAATTACAGTATGTCTCAATCAAGACTACCACATTTCCCGTGTTAGCTGCCACAGGTAGCAAGAGGCTAGTGTAATGGGCAGTGTGATTCTTTACTGTATTTCCCTACTTTACTATGCTGCCAGCAAAGTCCCAGAAGTATTTCTTTAATTTATTTTTTTAATATGAGTAGATACTTGATTTGTTTATCCATGCTGAAACATGAAAACATATGAACTGGACAAACAAAACTATTGAGTTATTTCATTAGATATTTAACTCCCTGAAGACCGAGGTTATTTCTATCATTTTCACCATTATGTTCTCTGTGAGCCAAAGTAATGTTTGCAATATCAGCAAGTCCTCAACAATATATATATATTTTTAAGATTTATTTATTTATTTGTGCATACAGAACTGGGGTACAGGCCAGAGGCTCAGGGGTGGTGAGAGGCTTCACCAGAGACAGAGTGGGGAACAGAACAGGCAGATCGACAAAGTACACTGCTGAGGGGAGCAGCAGGTGGGTCAGGAGAGTTCTGCCACACCATGTGGTCACCTCTGGGGCAGGCAGGCATCGAACTCATGCAGAAGTGGCTTTATATTCTCAGTGCTGTGCTTTAACACGCTGTGCCACCAGGGAGGGCCAACAATATTTTTTAAAGGTAAAAAAAGGTTTGAAGGAAACTGGATTTTGTACTTTTTAATTAGTGCACGTACTAATTGATCAATATGGTTAGATGGCAAAATTGGGTTCGCTCAATTGACTCCATCGAATATCTCCTTTTGCCAGAGCCCATGATATGCAGCAATTCCAGACAATATACAGAAGACAGAACTGAGTCCTGTTCTTAACATGCACACAAGGGTGGGCCTCCCTGGTGGCCTATGGGTTGAGTCTCAGCACTATCACCTCTATGAACCCAATTCAAACCCCAGCCAATGTGCGAGCTAATCCACATCTGGCAGCAGCCCTCTCCTGTCTTGTTCACTGCTCCCCTTAGTGTATTTCAATAATCTGCCTCTTCTGCTTCTCACTCTGTCTCCTGTGGGTCCTCTCACTTTCCACCCCTTTGGCCTACAACCCCAGTTCTTCTATGCAAAGAGTAAATAAACATCTTTTAAAAACAAACATACACACAAGGGAGAAAGATCTTTGGACAATCCAGTATAGGTATGGGCAGGGAACACAATAACCCCAACAGCCTTGGTGTGATTGATTCTGGGCATGGGGTGGGTGTAAGGGAAAAGAGGATGGCAAGAGGTCACATCCTGAAGAACAAGGATGACTAATTCTGAGGTTAGACCAGAGTCGACATGCATATTTCCAAAATATGTCACCTTTTCATTGATAGCATATTTGATTTTACACCCATTCTTTATTAGCTTGGGTAAATCCACCCACCTGATTTAGGTGGAATGCCATGGAAACTACAAGCAAAACTCTCAATGGTTCAAAACAATTTTAAAAAGTAGGTAAGGCAATGGAACCAAAGTATTTCATTTATTGCTATGAAATTGAAAAACATGCCCCTACAGAATTACAGTATATTAAGGACTTGATGGGACACAGTTGATACGAAACAAATAATCACAAGCATTTCCTTTTCTTAAAAGTCACATTCCCCAAAACATAATTTTGGTGTGGCATGCTATAATGAAATGGCCATCATATAGCACATCACGTTAGAAATCAATGAAGGGTGAAAATGCAAGTAGAGTATTCAAAACAATTCCAGTTAGGATAAAGCTGTCAACCTTTATGTATTATTCTCTGGTCTCAGTGAAGAAAAGAGAGAAACAACAGAGCTGGTAGTAAAACGTGAGATTATATTTCACCCTGCTTTGTGCCAGAAGTCCCATAGTACAAATTGCTGAATACCAGCAAAGTTACATGAGGTCTGTCTGGGGGCTCCCTCCCCACTGCGTGTTCCCAGATTGTCCCCATCAAGCTTCACTTTCCTCCAATAAATCACACATTGAAAAGATCACCACTTTTCCACTGTGAACCCCAAATTGGGCCCGATAGCATATGGTTAATCTTCTGGAAAGCAGCATTAATACTGGCATACACAATTATGCCAGAATCACAAATAAATGACTTTAACAGATTCACAAACAACCTTTATGGACAAACTCATCAATCAAATTTAAATGCTTGAAAATGCAATAATGTTTTTTATTAAACAAGCCTAACGAGAATGGATATATTTTATTGTTGTCAAGAGTTAATAAAATGAGATGGAGATCTTGAGAGGCTCTACAGCTAAGAGGAAAAAAAGACCTCAAGTCTTATTAAGTAAAGAAGACATGTTCAAGGAAAAAAACTGAAGACTCAAATGAATTCATAAGTCTACTAAAACACAGAAATTTAATGTGTGTATATATGTATATATGTCCTCTACTTGCCCCCACCCCCAGGGTTATTTCCTGAACATGTCTCTCTCTTTCTCGCTCTCTCTTTTTTTTTATTTTGGTTTGTTTTTAAAGCTATCACAATTGGGCTTTTGTTAAATCATTTCTCAGTAGATAATGGAAAAAAAAATAGTCTCACTGCACTTTCAACCTCTTTTGTTTCTAAAATGTTGACGATCAGTGCTACACTTTATTTTTCCATCTGTTTATCACCTTACTACCCTCCAGTATAGCATTATTTATAGTGATGACAAACTAAAATATAAATGTAGTTCACAGTAAAGAAACAGAAAACCAAATGGTCCAATCCTAAATGTATTTTATACAGTCATTAAAACTTTTTACTAGAATTTTTAATAATAAGGAAGAGCAAAAGGAATACAACTTCAAAAAGAACAAAACAAGATACAAAGTTATACATATATATGTATATATATTATATATATATATAAACAAAGTTTTACATACATATATATGTATATAGCGAAAAACATCATAAATAATTAAAAAAAACAAATTGGAAAATTTCCAATACATGATAGACATGAAGAGCAAATTTAAAGCCAAAACAAGTATTTAAAAGCAATTTTAAGGCCCTCCCTGCTGGCGCAACAGGTTAGGATTTAGCACTGCAAGCTGGCCGCAGCCACTTCAGTGCGATTTCTATCCATGCCCAGAAGGTGACCCACATGGAACAGCAGACTTCTCCTGACCCACTCACTGCTCCCCTCAGCAGTGTACTTCATCGACCTGCCTGTTGTGCTCCCCACTCTATCTCCGGTGAATCCTCTCACTGCCCCTGCACCTCTGGCCTGTATCCCAATCTGTATGCATACATAAATAAAAATCTTTTTTTTTTTTTAAAGCAATTTTAAACAAGACATGACTCTCAATTAAAAAGTGGAAGGTCCACAAAAGAAACAAAAATGGTCAACAGTAGGTATACGAAAAGATGTTTGACTGATATAGCAATGAAATGTAAGTGACCTATCCTTTTCACCTAATGGTTGGGGTAAATATTTTATTGTCCCTTAGAAAATTAGGCAAATGTTAGTAATAGTGATAAGAGTATGAGGAATAATAGTATACACCACCAGTGCAAGCATAAATCCTCATAACCTTTCTTTGGTGGCTCTGAAATAGATATCAAAAATGACCTAGTAATTTCTCTTGTAGAAATTTATCTCAAGGCGCTATTAAGGTAAGTACAAGACTACATGTACAAAGAACTTCACTGAAGAATTAGTTCAGAGAAAAGAAAGCTAAAAACACCCTACACACTCATAAATAAGGGTCTGGTGGCATAATTCCTAAAACATCCATCTATTTTAAATCCAACCTGTTAAAAGAATCATGTACATCATTAAAAAGAATGTTTCTCCATATTTCCTGATAAGAAAATAGCTCCCAGAAATTCAACTGCATTAAAAAAAAAAAAAAGATACCAGAGCATGATATAGAGAATGCCCACTCACATAAATTGCAGGAATAATGGTATGTAGGTGTGAATAAAGAGATGGCGAGTTCTTCACTGTATATTTACAATGGTTAGCTCTGGAGATGGGATCCTTCCCCCTACCCATATATTGCTTTCATTTTCTAAATAAAGGTGTGCAACTTTAATTCTAGGAAACTACTTACATGCAAAGATAAAAGTGTTCACATGCAAAAAGTAATTACCTCTTGATAGTAGGATTGTGCAATTTTTTTCTTTTAAGGGCTTTCAGTAGTGTCTATTGCTTTGTCTTGCTTCCATGACAAAGGATAAATAAGATAAGAAAAAAAGGACTCTTGGAATTGCTAGCTCCTGCTCCCGATGTCAGTAGGCAGATCTGTCTGCTCAGTTTTTCCACAAATGTGCCAACTGTGTGGGAGACGAGGGATGTCGCGTTTTGGCTGTCTCTGCCAGGTCTCAGTAACCAGGAAGCCAGAAAGCTGTGGGTGGGGTGCAAGTTCTAGTTTCAGTGTTGCTGGTTTATGTATTAAAAATCTGTCAAATCTAGATTCCAGTATCTCTTCTAGAGAATCTGCCACTAATTATCTCTAAAAATATTGTCCTTCTAAAGTTGAGAAAAGCAAAGCTTTCAGTTTTGAAATAGTAATTTGTATCTCCTATAGGTTCAAGGAAATGGCAGAAATGTTCATGTTTATTGGTGGAACTCGTGAAAAAAAAATGAAAATCAAGGTTTTTGTTTATAGATTTTTTTTAAAGCACATACCCAATGATGGAATGTATCATGTACAAGACCTCTTTCTTGCTCTTCTTTTGGCATCAAATACTTGGCTCGGGTGACTAGCCTAATAATGGAAATTTTAAAACTTCTGAATGCATTTCTATGAGAGGTTCTGTCACTTAAAATTTTAAAGCAAAGGACAGACTGCTCTTACTCTGAATTAATTTGAGTAGAATGTTGACTGAAGGCAAAAAAATGAACTCTGCTCTATGATCTTCAAGTATAAGTCATTCTGATGGCAAAGTCAAATGTGTCTTTGAATTTGAATTGCTAAATATAAATAGATTGCTGGAATTGGTAAGGAAATCAGACCTGTCAAAATAACTCATTCTTTCTAGCTTGACAAAAGTATAAAAATATCTAATTATTGTTCATGGGTCTCTATTGATCAAGACTGTTTGGACCCCTCAAAAACCACACACTTCTTAATACTTCAGAATCTCTTGTTGGGACCTCTTGGTTTCGTTAGCTGAAATTGCTCTTGGCTTGAACCTCTGGATATTTAAATCAATAGATTCGCTTATTCAGTCATTGTTGAACACCAGGGGTGGGATGGAGAGGATCTCTGGCTTGTACATGACAGTGTATGAAGAAGTTAAAGAAACAAGTTTAAACTAGTCCATCAGTAAAGCTGACATTACAGAAACACACACGCAAACACATATGTATTCATCTAACTATGCAACAAATATTTGTGTATCATTAACGGAAAAGTAACTGTGGTTTGGTATAAAAATGCATGAGATAGATCTGTCATCAAGAAACCTGATTTGCATGAACCTTGCCCAAATACAAACATTGTCTCTAGATCCTTAGGTCATACTGAATCCCTTCAGTGGTCTGCATTTCACTTCTTGCAGCTGTTACTGGAATGGGACAGCTTAGGAGGGCAGTAACAATGCCAAAGAAATGCTGGTTGGTTGGCTTTGCGGGTATAAATAATATTCTTTTATCAGGAATTCTTTAATTCAGGCTTCAAACTGATCCATACCTATATACTAAGACAAAAGCAGCTTGTCCACACACACAGATAACACACTTACACACACATGCACGTGCACACACACACACTCTCACACACCACTCAAATGAAGTCATCCCAGCAGAAATCTGTCTCTCCCACTCTTTGGCTTCCCAGCAGTGCTGATTTTCCCCTACACGGCTCTAATGCTCGTTTTAGCATTATCATGCTGGGTTTATTTGACCATGTTTTCAATAGGACTTTCACCTGAAGCATCTACAAAAGCCCAGGAATACAGCAAGCAGCATCTTTTCACTGGAATGACACATTAATTTTTGAAGCGTATAGGTTCTATGAAAATCTGCACGATACCTACAGATGTGATGGGGACAGTCATATCATGGGGTCATGCTTGTCCAAATAGACTTAATTATGGCAATTTCTCTGCTGCAAGTCCATGAAATCTAACCTTTATGGGGACAGTCACAGAAATGGATAATCCTTTTATTTATCTCTAGCTGATACATGAGTTCTTTCCACATGAGATGCTCCCAATACTGTCTTTTACTGCAAGCCTTCAATCTCCATCCACAATCCTCCACTCATTCCTTTTCTTTATTTTTTAATTAAATCTTTTTTAAATTTTGAAAATATATTTTTGATGTTTAAATAATTACACAGTCACATATAGTTACATAAAATAATACAGATCTTGTACGCCTTTTATGCAATATTCTTCAAACTGTGGACCAGCACTCTGATTAGGATATTGAGAATCACCCAACCTAGTTAAAAAAAATAGGGGATTCTGGATTGTCTGCTGGCTGCTTTTTGTGTTAGAGGTGTTTGTTGTTGCTGTGGATTATGTGACTGTCATGGTGACACTGCTTGGGACAATACTCTGGATTGTGTGTGGTCTTTGGTTGTTGCCAAGCTGCCTGGGCATGCTGCCTTTTTAACTGTGGCTGCACCTGAAGTTTTTAGTAGTATGCAGAAGGGCCAGAAGAATAAACTTGTTATCCTGCAAAATGTCTCACTCTTGATAATTGAGGTAAAAACTCAGCCATAGAACCCATGGCTTCCCTTTTACTTGGAGAATATGAACTCTGACAGAAAATCGACTAGAACTGCTGGTAAAGTGCATATTTGATCTATCGGCATGAGGTCCTCATAAACCCTGGCTAAGATGAGACATTCTATATACCTGTTGAACTCCACATGATTTATCTAAATCTCCAGGGGCTCTGTGTTCAAGAGTAAGGTGATCCACAGTGTAATCCATAACACTGGTATTGACTCTTGGTAATGCAGCATATACTGGGTGAATTCTTCCTGTTGATGTTTTGGCATGTTAAGAAGTAACATGTTCTTTGTCTTTTTGAAGGATACGCACCTTGTTACCAGCTTTATTTGTTTCCTTCTCAGAAATCAAGGCATATTCTGTACAGTAATATTGCATCCTTTTCATCTTCAAGTTTCCTAACCTATAAGTCTCCTCTCACCTCTATTCCACTCCAGTAAAAATCATACCTTTGGGCACAATTCCCACAAGTTTCTCTTGACTGTCCAACTCCTAAAGTGGTAGTCTACATTCTCTGCAATCAGAACTTTTTAACCATTCCTTCTTCCACTTGCTGTACTCCTGACTTCACCCTAACCATGTCTCCATTCACTTTTGATTCTGCTTGTCAGCATCTACTGCCACGAGCCTTTCACTAAGTGATGGTTTCTCCTGCTCTACCCATTGAATCCATTTTTCTCACCACTTACAGTCTTGTAACATCTGCACGCCATTTCTGTGTTCCCTGTGTGCATGTGGGCTTTGCATCACCCTATTATTAGTGTTTTTCCATTCAAACTCTTCAAAAGAGCCCATGGTTTGTTGGCAGGTCACTCTCCTGTGTACACTGCCTGGTTGGCTACATCTGTTGTATAAGATTGGCTGACTCTAAACTAGGTACTATTCCCTGGTCCAGGGCCAGAATATCAAAGGAATGTGGGCACAAAGCATGTTAACTATAGATAATATGGAAAGGTCAAGTACAAATTGTGGACAGGTGCTTACCTGAGGAAACTGAAAGGTAGGATTTTTTTTTTAAGATTTATTTATTTGTGCAAACAGAACTAGGGTACAGGCCAGTGACTCAGGGGTGGTGAGAGGCTTCACCGGAGACAGAGTGGGGAGCAGAACAGGCAGATAGATGAAGTACACTGCTGAGGGGAGCAGCGGGCCGGTCAGGAGAGGTCTGCCACGCCATGTGGTCACCTCCAGGAATCGAACTCATGCGGAAGCAGCTTTAGATTCTCAGTGCTGTGCTTTAACCAGCTGTGCCATTAGGGAGGGCCTGAAAGGTAGGATTTTAATGCTGTTTTCTATTATTCTAATGGCATACCAGTAAACCTAACTTGTCAGAAAAGGGTTGGGAGAGGAGGTTTAGGAAGTGCTCAGAGTGAACCCATAAACTAAAATTCCACATTTGGTATACTTATGGCAGTAGTTTGTAGTTTTGACCATTTTTAGTAAAGGAGATAAGTAGACTAGCCAATGATGTCATTATATCTAAACTAGCAGTTTTTTTTTAAAAGAACCCTAAATATCAATATTTTTAATTTTAATTTCTTCAAAGTTTCTGTGGTATGAGTCAGAAATTCACCAAAGATTAGCAATGATGTGGTTGTTTTCTTTTAAGATGTGAAAAAATAAATGAGATTATTCATGAAAGTTCGCTAAATTTATATAAGTGGAGGCCTTTCACTTCTAAGTTTTGTTATTTGTGGAAGACAAGATTTTAAAAGTCACCACAACTTCAAAAGGCCAGCTATATTGAGTGGGCTACATTCTGATACTAGCCTTGGGGACATGGCACTTACACATTTTCCTTCCCACCCTCCCCCCACAGTTTGTATGTGAAATCTAACCATCACCGGAAAGATGAACATGAATGTCAAACACAAAACAGGACACTCTTCCTGCCTTACTCTTCCACAAATATTTCTATCGTCCGACTTCAGCACAGCATTCCACCTTTTTTTTTTAAATATATATAATAGTTTATTTTTACATCATTTTGTGCCTTTTTCCACCTCAGTGCATTCCACCTTTTTTAATGCCATATTTGTAATGTTTTGATGATTTTTATTAGTAGTCTTCAATGGAACTAGTTATAACTCTTTTCTATTGTTTCTTTTTTAAAAAACTAAAGTTGATCTCTGTTTTATTTCTTTCGTAATTTTTTAAAAAATTATTTACTACGCATAAGAACTGGGGTACAAGCCAGAGGTACACTAGTGATAAGAAGATTCACCAGAGACAGAGTAGGGAGCAGAACAGGCAGATCCACAGAGTACACTACTGAGGGGGGCAGTGAGCGAGACAGGAGAGGTCTGCTGTGCCATATGAATCACCTCCTGGCCGGGTTTCAAACAGACACTGAAGGGCTGCCACTAGCTTGCAGTGCTGCGCTTTAACCTGCTGTGCCACCAGGGAGGACCCCTTTTCTATTATTAATGCTAAAAAATCATTCTCTAACACTTCAGTTCTCATTTTCACATTAGCCTTGACTCCTTGATCACAAAGTTATTTTAGGATGCTCTAAGTATGCTGAGATTCTAATGTGAAAGGGCAGATTTTTTTTTTTTTAAAAGAAACTAAAAGTTCTTGACATCATCATTGGGAATTTATCTTAGTTCAGCCCATGTTTGCTCAGTGCTTAAACTTTTAAGTTGTTAAGATTAATTAATATAGCTTCTAAAATTAAAGATGTTAAGATTAATTAATATAGCTTCTAAAATTAAAGACCCATGCCTAGGAGGGGGGGAGGCAGCTAGGTGGAAGGTCCATGTGTGCCCGTAATGTGACCACTGGTAAAGTTCTTCTGTCAACAGAGGAAAGGCTCATTCTCCTTCTGGGGGATTAGAGAAAACTTTTCAGAAAGAGATGCAGAGCCATGCCTTGATAAATGAATAGAAACTCAGTAAAGGCAGAAAGTAGGATTTTTTTTAAAAAAGATTTATTTATTCATGCTTAGAGATCTGAGGTACAGGTCATAGGTGTGGTGGGTTAGAGGATTCACCAGAGGCAGAGCGGGGAGCAGAAGAGGCCAATTGGCAAGTACTCTGCTGAGGGGAGCAGCGGGTGGGTCAACCACACCATGTGGGTCAGCTCCCTGGCTGGGGATCGAACTTGTGCTGCAGTGGCTTCAGAGAACTTCATCATGCGGTGTTTTAACCCGTTGTGCCACCAGGGAAAGCCCCAGAAGGCAGGTATTTATGGCATTCAGGAGGTCAATCCAGGAATGGGACAAGGGGTGTGACTAACTGATGCATGTAAGACTACAAGTAGTACTTCATACTTCTGGAGAATATTATGCTTGGCTGGGCCAGAAACTGAGGAGTGAGCAGAGCCAGGGAGCGCCCGTGCTAGCCAAGCTTAGGAGGTTTCACTCAAACCTCAGGATATTGAGGAAGCTCAGAAGCTATTCAAATTGGGAGAGCTGTGGTCACGTTTGTTCTTTAGAAGGAGCACTCAATTAGCTGCATGGGCGATAAATTTGAATAGGTCAATACCAGAGGCAGGCAAACCAGTTTAGAATATTCTGCACTCATGATTGAAGAGAAAAACAATAGGCTGGAGGACCAACGCCAAGGAAAAAGAGTGGACAGGTGCTAACCTGAGGAAACTGAAAGGTAAGATTTTTAATGCTGTTTTCTATTATTCTAATGGCATGCCAGTAAACCTAACCTATGAATATAAAGCAACGGAAGAAAATATGAAGTGGGCAGAATAGATTCATTTTAGTTATAGAGGTCATTTCACATCAATAAACCTCATTTTCAGTCTGTGTGTGTAAGATACAGTTGACCTAACAGAGTCATTAGTGCTGCTGTCCAGGTAAAGAGCATTCACTAGGGTCCAAGATACAAAAGTTTGGCAAATGCCAAGGTCACAAGAAGGATGCAGAGTGTCAGGGCTTGGCCTATAACATCATTCTTCTGACTTTTCTCTCCATGGATGCTGTGGTAAAAATAACTTCCATATTTGTATCTTTAATTGAACTTTCTTTTTTCCTCATTTGCAAATAGTATTAAAAGCCAGAAAAGATATTTCTTGCACATCATCAACTTGACTGTCATCTATATATCTCCTTCTTGAATAAGAAAATATCGAATTCAGGGCCCTCCTTGGTGGTACAATGGATTAAAGTGCAGCACTGAAGCTAGCCGCAGCTGCTTCAGCACGAGTTTGATTGGGCAAGTTTAATCCCAAGCCTGAGAGGTGACCCACCTGGTGCAGCAGACCTCTCCTATCTCCCCCACTGCTCCCCTCAGCAGTGTACTTCGAGGGTCTGCCTGTTCTGCTCCCCGCTCTGTTTGGTGAATCCTCTCACTGCCCCATTCACCCCAGTACTGTATGTATAAATAAATAAATCTTTAAGAAAAAAAGGAAACTTCCAATTCATTACATTTTTTTAAAAAAATAACTCTTTATATGTTATCTGGATGATAGATAAATGATTTATTTAAAAAAAAATAAGAAACCAGAAATTTCAGCTACTTACAATCCCACTAACCAGAGGTAACTAAAGTGTCTGTGTGTTACTTTGGTTTCTAAGTTGGCAGTCGAATTTTTTCCAATAATCGAATCACACTACATGTATTTGTTAGTGAGCCTAGGTTTATAATAGATTTAAAAAATAAATAAAAACCAGAACATTTTGACCCTGCTGTCAATATTTAGTCTAACTTTTCCTCATTTGATTTTTAGTAATGTTTAATGTGAGGAAAAGGCAATTTCTATCAAAAATTCACTCTCAATTTAGTTATTTTGCTTCAGTCTGTGATGATTATTTATACCAATAATGTTCACTATGCTTAGAAAAATAACCTTTTAAAAAATATATTCAGGGCCCTTCCTGGTGAGCAACGGGTTGAAGCACAGCACTAGGAAACTGGCCACAGCAGCTTCAACACTAGTTTTACCCCCCTGCCAGGTGGGTGACCCACATGGCGCAGCAGACCTCTTCTGTCTCCTCCCCGGGTTGCTCCCCTCAGCAGTGTTCTCCCTCAGTCGGCTTGTTCTATTCCTCACTCTGTCTCTGGTGAATCTTCTCACTGCTCACGCACCTCTGGCCTGTACCCCAGTTCTGTAGTTCTGTATGCATGAATAAATAACTCTTTATATACATATATAAAAGAGTAATAAACACATGCATAAGCTCTTTTGTAAGTGTCAAATAAGGAAGTCAAATTTTCTTTTTCAAAATAAAACGGCATAGTTGAAGTTAGGGCTCAGAGCTTTCCTCTCCTGACTTTCTACTTACCCTGAAGGAGTACCTGCGGACACTCCCCAATTACTCTAAGAGGAATTAATTTTGGAGAAGTACAGGGTTCTACTGTACTTTGTAGACTTAAAAAAAAAAAGTGTTTTCGTTATGATTAATTATCAATGTATACTTTGTTAATAACTATACTAAATCTTTGGTGGCCTTTAGCACGACAAAGTTTGATTTACAAGTAAACTATGCTAGCATTTTCATTTAATCAAACAAAAACTCATTGTTTGGACCAGGAAGCTGTAGCCATACTAATTTAAAGTAAAAACTAATTGCAAAAAGAATCTCTAAAAGGAAAAAAAAAAAGACTTAATTTTACAGTACAACATAATACTATTTTTAACAAAGCCAAAGACACACCAGGGAGATTTTAACTGAAGCATTACAAGAAAAATATGCAAAAATTTACTCAAGTCTCATGGTTTCTACTTAACATGCAATTAAGATTTCTCCAAAATCCCACCCTTTAACAATTTCATTCACTTCCAGTGGATACCAAACTCCTGATGTTTAAAGAAACTTTACTTCTACCACTCACTGAAGAATTAAATTTATACCAAGACCACATTTGGAAGAGAATTTCTGGATCATGAGTGTTTAGTCCTAAACATGAATGCCAAAGAAGACAGCTGAGTAGGGGATGAAGAGTTTGTTCTCTTTTGACTAATGAGAAAATGAGAACATGAGAAGCTCTCTGGCAATGTGTGACACTCTGCAGAGCTGAGCTGGGGACAGACTGTTCAAGGAGGTACAGGCAGCCCTGGAGGCAGCTGCAACATTGAGGGCAGCTGAGACACTTTCTTCCTGATGTGTCACCTGTCCCCAGTCTCCCACTTGAAGACTGCCTCAGACACAGTGATTTAGGTATAAGAAATTTTGTTTTCAGATGAGATTGGGTACATTCAGAGTGGTATGTGAGTTCGATCCCTGCCTTGGAGGTGATGGAGATGACCCACATGGCGCGGCAGACCTCTCCTGACCTGCCTGCTGCCCCCCTTAGGCAGTGTACTTCATCAGTCTGCCTGTTCTGCTCCCCACTCTGTCTCTGGTGAAGCCTCTCACTGCCCCTGCATCTCTGGCCTGTTTCCCAGTTCTGTATGCATAAATAAATAAAGTTTAAAAAAAAAATCCTCACTGCAAAAAAAAAAAATTATGAATACATTCAAGCAATGGGAGATCTCGTTTATATGAATGCTTCAGTTTACTTTTTTTTTTTTTGAGATTTATTTATTTATGAATACAAGAACTGGAGTAAAGGCCAGAGGTGGGGTGGGGTGGGATGTGGTGAAAGGATTCACCATAGACTGAGTGGAGAGTATAACAGGCAGAGGTACTGACATACACTGCTGAGGGGAGCAGTGGGTCAGAAAAAAATCTGCCACACCATGTGGGTCACCTCCCTGGCCAGGGATCAAACTCATGCTGTAGTTGCTGTGGATAGTGTTTTGTCATAGTGTTGTGTTTTAACCTGTTGCACCACCAGGGAGGGCCCAGATTACTTTAATGTAGATGAAAAGTTCAACATTGCCTTTATTTTGCTAGAAAGTATGTTTTATTCCTATGTCTCTGAATCCTCAAATACATTAGATTACCACCAAGGATTTTTTTATAAAACATGTTAAAAATCTTAACAAAAATCTATAGCGGCCTTACGTCTTCCCTGAGTGAGTATCCGATGTTTTTGATTACCTCTCATCTTCTAACAGCATGTGTAGTTCTTCAATTAAAGGATGAATGTGGCTCAATAGACTGTGCTTTCTTGGTGCACCAGGAATCCTAGAGCTAACTAGGGCTGAACTTTATTAAGTCTAATTTTAATCATCTCACATTCCAGTGGGTGCTGAGTTTGAATTATGCTATTCCTTTTGAACTTGGCTACTTATTTAAATATATGATTTGCCTTGTGCAAAATCAGAGTAACAAATTTACAGTCACACACATTCTAAAAATCATCAATCACCACCGTTATTATATCTTCATCTATAGCAACACAAAATCTCTATTTTTATAAAAACAGATGTCAATATTGCTAATACCCATTCACTTCAGGGTATTAATAAATGAATCTTCAAACTCACACTGGTAACAACCCAAAGCAAAGGTATATCATTGAGTATATACTCTTCAGTGTTTTATATTTAATTTTTATTTATTTTTTTACACATTAAATCATCTTCTTTCCTTTTTTTTTTTTTAAATAGATTCATTTATTTATGCTTATAGAACTTGGGTATGGGCCAGAGGTGGGGGGGGAGGGTGGTGGTGAAAGGACTTACCAGAGACAAAGCAGGGAACAGAGCAAGCATACACTGATGAGGGGAGCAGCGGGCAAGTAAGGAGAGTTCTGCCATGCTATGTGGGTGAGCTCCCTGGCCAGGGATCGAACTCATGTGGCAGTGACTTTGGAGAGCTTCATCTACATAGTGCTGTGCTTTAATCAGTTGTGCCACTCTGAAACACAGAGCAGTCCAGTACACTTCCTGGCAGGTCTGTGTGGCTTCCTGTGTCCTGTCTGGCACCGCTGGGAAATCGAGCCGTTAGGGGGTGGGCTCCTGGGCCCTAATTCTGTCTGAGCTGTGGGCTCGGAAGATAGGAGCCGGCCTCCTATCTTAGGAGAGCCCTAAATCATTTAATTTTAACAACTCTGTGAAGAAGGGATAATATTTATTATTATTCCCTTTGAATAGCCTAAGAAATAGGCTTAGAGAACTTGAGTACTTTCACCAAAATCATAGTTACTCCATAATGGAAAACAGTAGAGTATATCCAGTTATTTCTGAGTGACTTGACAGCTCAGCTGCTTAGTTTTTCCATGTAACTGATCTCCTTAAACATCTATGAACATAACAGATAAGGGAGCGGATGTTAGTTTCTAAACATTTGGGCATTTTTCTAGATAACTTTCTATTAATGGATTCTAACTAAATTCCATTAGAAACTTAATTCCAGAGAAAACGTGTGTAACTTCATTACTTTTACTTACTTGTGTCCCAGATACTTCAGAAGAATGTGAATACTGCTGTTAAATGGAGAATTCTATAAATATCACTAGTTTATGCTTGTTAAAGGTGTTACTCAGTATATCATCTAAAAGGAAATTGTTGTACTGTTTTCCATAATACATATGCTCACTGATTTCCTGGATAGTTTTCTATCAGTTATTGGGGAAGGGTATTGATACTGTTGATTGTAAAGTTAATAATGAAACATATTGTTAGTGTTTCATCAGGTATCCAGCTAGTTATTTAAAATTAGGATGTCCAAATCTCTAAGTTGTAAGTACAGTAAAAAACAAAACCTCCTACTATGTCTAAATAAAAATGTTTGGTTGACTTCGTTGAGCAATCAGTTTAGACAGCTAAAATGCTTTCCCCTGAAATTACTGTATTTACTTAGCTTTTTCCTAAAGATTAAAAAGATTATACATCTTTAACCACTGCAATTGTGACATTGCTTATCACCACTCACATGTTCTAATTCCATGATTGCATATATTTACACAAATTATATAATAAGATGCAATTACAATAATTACAGAGGAACAGGCAACAATTGAAAAAAATTACAAATTCCCCCAAAAATAACACTAAATGATATGAAAATCATCAGAAAATGAACACAAGATAATAAACGGTATTAAAATGAATAAAACAATGTAGCAAAATACCTCAGTCTTAGCAAATGGAAGCATGGTGTTCTTGGGAAATTTGAGGCTTTAAGGGTTAAGGGTAACATTCCTTTCTTTTGAATTTATTTATCAGTCTTACAATGTGAACGTCTAGAATTTTTTTTTAAAGGTTTATTTATTTGTACATACAGAACTGGGGTACAGACCAGAGGCTCAGGGGCGGTGAGAGGCTTAACAGGCAGATCGACGAAGTATACTGCTGAGGGGAGCAGCGGGCAGGTCAGGAGAGGTCTGCCACGCCATGTGGTCTCCTCCAGGGCAGGCGGGATCGAACTCATGTGGAAGTGGCTTTAGCTTCTCAGTGCTGTGCTTTAACCCGCTGCGCCACCAGGGAGGGCCTAGAATTTTTACAAATACATTATAGGACTCCCCTGGTAGCCTAGGGGTTAGGTCTCAGTGTTCTCCATGCTACCACCTGGCCTGAATTCAACCCCGTGGCCCAGGAGCTGACCCACATGGCACAGCAGACCTCTAAGGTCTCGCTCAGCGCTCCCCTCAGCAGTGTTCTCCGTCAATCTGCCTGTTCAGCTCCCCACTCTGTCTCTGATGAATCCTCTCACCACCTCTGCACCGCTGGCCTGTACCCCAGTTCTGCATGCATAAATAAATAAATACATAAAAAGAAATGACCATTAAGTAGTTGTTCTGCACCAGGTTCCATGCAGGTTTGGAAGATGCACAAGACAAGAATCCCACTGCTTGAAGCTCACAGATGCCAAAGGCCTCACCAGACTGTGCAAGGTGCTATGTGGAGGGGAGGGGAGGTGCTATGGAAGGGCACAGGAGAAGCTCTACCCCAGATGTTTTGGGAAACCAAGAAAATGAAAATGAAGGAGAGCTACGGTTATTCCAGGTCCAATAAGAGAATCAGAATCAAAGGTTAAGTTCGAACATCTGTCCTGATGGTGCGAATATTGCGATCGCTCTCCCCATGGTTAATATAGTACCCAAAAATAGTGTGGGGTGGGCCCTCAAGGGAATTGGAAGTCTGCAAGTCTGGGACAGAGTGAGATCATCTCAGAAAGCACTCGAGTGGTTAATGAAAAAGACTTATCAGACTGAAGGCGAAATTGTGGTGAAGGGCTTTCTCTCACCAGCATAACTGCTGCAAGTGAAAATCAACAAAAGGCTCATTTTACTTGTCACCATCACCTCACAGAGAAGACCCTTGACATAGATTTGGTGCCTTTTTTTTTTTAATTTTTTTTTTTTTATCAATCTTCACTTTGTGCATTTTTCATCTCAGATGTGAACACCCCACCCCATGGGGCGCCCCACCACCAATTCACCCATGTGCCATCACCAGTGCACTCTTTGCACCCCAGTTCTGATCCCAATCCCTTCTCCACAGATTTGGTGGCTTTTATGAGTTGGCTTGGGGTGTGCGTCAATCTGACACAACTGCTGCTTTAATTTCACATTGTCTCTTGTTGCTACCTAAAAGATCGGGTATGCTCACACGTAATATGACAGGATGGTCCAGAGGCCACAACAGGAAGACCATGAGTAAGTAGATCATAGTAGAATCCTGTGAGCCATGGTAAGGATTTCATCCAAAGAACAACAGAAACAGGGGCCTCCCTAGTGGCACAAGGGATTAAGTTGCAACACTATGAAGCTAGCACTGGCCACTGCAGCAAGAGCTCGATCCCCGCCCTGGAGGTGATCCACAGGGCTCAGCAGACCTCTCCTGTCTTACTTGCTGCTCCTCTCAGCAGTGTACTTAGTCGATTTAACTGTTCTGCTCCACACTCTGTCTCTGGTGAATCTTCTCACCACCCCCCAGCTCTGGTCTGTACCCCAGTTCTGTATGCATAAATAAATAACACTTTTATTTCATTTTTGAAAGATGTATTTATGCATACAGAACTGGGGTACAGGCCAGAGGTGCATGGTGGTGAGACGGTTCACCAGAGACAGAGTGGGTGAAGATCAATAAAGTACACTGCTGAAGAGAGCAGCAGGCGAGATAGGAGAGGTCTGCCATGCCATGGGGATCACATCCAGGGCCGGGGATTAAACTCACACTGAAGTGGCTGCGGTCAGCCTGCTGTACTGTGTCCTTACCCGTTGTGCCACCAAGGAAGGCCTAACTAAATCTTTTTTAAAAAGAAAACCTACTGCTCAGGAGAGCTCTGGGGTGGAGATACAGACCGACATTCTGCAAACTTCCAAGGAAGACAAGTTCGAGTCTAAACGCATATTCCTTACTACTTAAGAGAACTTTCGTTTATATTCTATTGTATCAATCAGAAGTGTCTTCATCAAATTCTTGCCATGCCTGTACTCAACAATCAAAAAATTAAGAGAAGTGCTATATTTAATGATGGAATTCCTCTAAAAATTCAACACTTTCAGTGTTGTTAATTCTCCTTTTCCATCTTGTACAGACTTTTAACAATAATTATCTGATCAGGAAGTTCAAAAGTTCAGATATTATTTTAACTGCCTTTCTCAATTTAAATTCATACCTCACCTTTTGTAACAGACATGAACAACTCTGCCACTTTATTTCCCCCATGGAGGAAATGATTCCTGCGAAGAGCTGCCAACAAAACTCAGTGTGAAAAACCTTAATGAGAGTGGTTTTATGCTACAAGCTCTTGGAAAGCCCATTTTGGTTTGGGGGTGCAACCTTTTTTTTTGTCATCACCTCCATCTCAAAGGGATTTTTAAATGTGGTTCTATTACTCCCCAACAGATAATTCTTTTACATTGGTTTGGATTTTTTTTCCCTATTGTTGCTCAACAATAGCCTAAATATTATTTGCTACTATTCAGCCCCAAATAAAGGACCCATTATTTCTTTTCCACTCTTTCAAAATGATGAATACATTTAAGACAAGAGCACTCTGTTTCTTCTCAGGGAGGTCAGGTTCACTTTTTACATGCTTATGAGGGTGAGGCAGCACTACAGGAATACTACAAAAGACAATTTTCTGTCTCTTAAGACAAGCTAAAAATTCCTCTCCTCTAAGGAAAGACTGCAGCATGAAGAAGATGAATACATCACTCATCTCCCCTAAAGCATCCTGTGTAATTAACAAACTTAAACATGCCCAAGGAAACTTATTGGGAAATTTTCCTGAAAAATCATGCATAAACTTTAATTTGGAAGAGACTGAGTTAAAAACTCAGGCTTTACTCTATGAAAATAACTTGTCAACACAGAATAAAAGTTCTATCTTCCAAACTACAAAAGTATTTTTATTCATTATCCAAAGAATGAATTTTTAGCTGCTTTCCACACAGCTTAAAGAACACTTCCAGAGTCATCAGAAGAGTAAGAATAGTGTTTGCAGAGGAGTAGATACAGTTCTTTTTTTTTTTTAAGATTTATATTTATACATACAAAAACTGGAATATAGGCCAGAGGTGGGGAGGTTGGTGAGAGGAATAACCAGAGGAACAGAACAGGCAGATTGATGAAATACACTGCTGAGGGGAGCAGCAGATGAGACAGGAGAGGTCTGTCTGCTGTACCACGTGGGTCACCTCCCTGGCCAGGGATAGAACTCACGCTGCAGTGGCTGGTGAACGCTTGATAATGCTATGTCTTCAGCCCTTGAACCAGCAGGGAGGCCCTAGGTACATTTCTTCGAGAAAGAATGAGCATAGTTGGTCTCAGATTTGTATTTATGTACACCTTAGAGAAATATAATGCCCACTCTGTTTACTTTTGTGTCCTTGTCTTCTATCTCAATGTTAAGTCTGGTAGGGGCTATGTCAGAGGACCTAGCTCCTTGGGATGGGTGGCTGCTACCACCTTTAACCTGACATTTGGAAGAACTGTTGGATAGTTTGATTCCAAGATGATAAAAGTGAAGTGACTAAACTGGAATTGGAAGGGTCTGGTATTTCCATACCCCATAACCTATAAAATAAAATTTTAAATTTGTAATAAGTGCAAAATACCTAGAAAAATATATAAATAAATGTTTCAGCTCAGTGAATTTTCACAATGTGAACACACCTATATAAATAACACAAGAATAAGAAACAGAACACTATCCGCACCCTAGAAGACTTTCCTTTCATTCAAAATCCCCATGAAGAATATAAGTCCATGTTCTTACAACATCAATTCATTCAGTCTATTTTTGAATTTCATTAAAAAATATTTTTAAAAGATTTATTAATGCATATAAGAACTGAAGTATAAGCCAGAAGTGCTGGGGGTGAAGAGATTCACCAGTGCCAAAGTAGGGAGCAGAACAGGCACATTGACTGAAATCCACTGCTGAGGGGATCAGCGGACGGGTCAGGAGAGGTCTGCTGTGCCATGTGGGTCAGCTCCCTGGCCTGGAATCAAACTCGTGTTGCAGTGGCTGTGATAACTTCATAGTGCTGTGCTTTAACCCCTTTTGCCCCGAGGGTGGGCCCTATTTTTAAACTTATTTACATGGAATCATGTCTTTGACTGTTTATAATTTTTGTTATTGTTGTTGTGTTGTGAGGTATTTTTAAATATTCTAGATAAAAGTCTCTTATCAGATGTATGAGTTGCAAGTACTTTCTTTTGTCTTTTCATTTCCTTGATAATATGCTTTATAACAAGCATTCAAAATTTTGATGAAGTCCACTTATTTTTTCTTTTGTTCAAGATTTTGGTGGTAAATCTGAGATTGTGCAGATTTACCCCTGTTTTAAGAATTTTATGGTTATATTTACATATATTTTACAATTAGTTCTCTTATTTTGAGTTAAATTTTTAATTGATGTGAACTATGGGTCCAATTTAATTCTTTTACATGCAATTATCCAGTAATCTCAGCATTATTTCCCCTGAAAAATTCTTTTTCAGTGGAATGGTCTTAGTATATGTTTTAAAATCAATTTACCATAGGAGCATAGGTTTAATGTTGAAGTCAATTCTATATCATTAACTCATGTCTATCCTTATGCCAATAATATACTTTATTGCTCTTGCTCTCTAAGTTTTGAAATAAATTGTTTTAAAATTTGAAATCCTCCAAATGTGTCCCTTTTCAAGATTATTTTGACTATGCTAGATCCCTTATAATCAAGTGTGAAATTTAGCATATAGTTGTCAATTTTTAAAAGAAGTCATTTGGGATTGCAATAAGGACTAAATTGAATCTGAACATCAGATTTGTTATTGTAACAATATTAAGTCTTTTGACCTATGGATATTCAATCTTCTTTAAGGTCCTTCAACAATGTTTCAGTAGTACAAACTTTGGATTTCTTTTATTAAATTTATTTCTAAATACTTGACTCTTTTCACTGCTATTGTAAATGGAATTATCTCCTCCATTTCATTATATGATTTCTGTACTATACATTTCAAGTATATAGACATATAATTGATTTTGTTTATTGTGTTGTATCCTGCAACCTGGATAAGCTTGTTTATTAATTCTAACAGTTTGTAGTGTATGATTTTTTTTTAATGCAGTATCATGTGTTCACTATTTTTAAAAATATGGTCACAATAAAGAGAAAATCAGTTCATCTCCATACGTCATCTTCTTACAGTTTTCTGGACATGAGAGATAACATCTGCTGATCCTGAGATAAACTCTGCAGAGGATTTTATGAAAGAAATAATGGAATTCACTTGGTCAGTTGGCTGTACCAGTAGACTGGGGAAAAAAATGTGTAACATTTTATGCAGGTTATTCAATTTGATGAACATGTTGAAGAGAAATTAAAAATCAGCTACACAGTAAGATGAGATAGCAAGACTCAAGTTGATAAAGACACCATGGAAACTGTAATCAACTAAATAGGATTTATATTTGCTACACTAGGCAACGGATCAGAGAAATGTTAGCCAGTTCAGAAAACGAATGCAATGGAGTTTCTCTGCCAGTATCAAATCCATTCATAGCTGGCACAAAACATTTCTCATTCAATAGGTCTTATTTTCCCAAAGTGCCCAGCTCTCTTGTTTCTTGTTATTTCTCAACAGTTTCTGAAGGTACCGTAATTTATCCTCATGTTTTCTGGATACAGTGCTTGATGACTTGTAGTAAAAGTGCTAAAATGATACTATAGTAGACAATAGAAAATGTATCACCACAGCCTGTTCTGAATTCTTCCACATAAAAAACTAGGCTTTAATCACATGCACAAACACACTGCCTTAAGTAAGCAGAAGTAAATGCCTTCCTGGCCTGAGAGGGTTTCAGTGCTGCCCTCTTCTGGCAGACGCTGAGAGACGACCTGGTGTATAGTATCGGCATGATCAATCAGGCCCCTTAAAACCTTAAGTGGGAATAGTCCTAAAAGATCGTCCAAAATGCTGCATATACGGTAAGACCAATTTATTCTATTGAAAGGGACATTGAGGAGTAAGCAAGTAAGATGCATCACATCAACACATAGTTCTTATGCCTTGAAGTATTTTGTGAACCTGCAGTTCATATGTATAAATATACCAATTACTGACTTTCATTACAAGTGGATGTTGGAATTAATGTACCATGCAAACTTACTGTATTTCTTCAATCTTTATGTTCTAAAGCAAAAACATTTTGATTCCAGACTACCGAGAAACTTTATAACATATTTGAGAACTACACTGACTATCTAATGAGGTTAATAATGTACCAACTATAATCATCATCATCATGTTATTTCTTAAAACACCAATGTTCTGAGCAAATATGAATCCATAAGTCTGTTCACAACTCATTATCTGAATTAATTATATATTCCATAGTTCTCGACAAACCAGTGTTATTAAACTATGAAAAATATTCATTAGCAATAAATATA
>NW_004567109.1:45943077-45944176 GCF_000260355.1 Condylura cristata | reverse complement strand
TATATAATTGCCATTTAAGATAGGTGATGTATTATTTGATATTTATAGATGGCAATATGATCAAGAAGATTTGCTAATACCTCCATCATGTCACACATCTTTTTTTTTGTGGTGAGAACATTTAAAATCTAGTCTTTTAGTATAACTGAAGTATACAATACCAATTTTCTGACTATAACCATACTGCTGTACACTAGATCTTCATAATCCAAATTGTAAGTCTGCCTTCTGACCAACCTCTTCCCAACTCCTCCACTCCCCCAGCTCCCACAGCCATCCTTCTGTCCTGTTTCTACAAGTTCAGCTTTTTCAGACCCCACATGTATGTGAAAACATCCACAGCTTGTCCTTCTGGTGCACTTATGTAGTGTAGCCAGGATGATTCATGTCACAAATGGCAGAGCTTGCTTCTTTTTCACAGCTGAATAATATTCTATGGTATATGTACCTAATCACAGCCTCTTTATCCATTCATAGACTGATGGGAACTTACATTGTTTCTATATCTTGGCTATTGTGAATAATGCTGCATTAAGCATGACAATAGTTATCCTTTTGATATCTTATTATTTCATTAGGATGTGTATCTATAAGTGGTATTTCTATATTATGTGTTAGCTCTATTTTTAATATCTTAAGGAATCTCCATTCTATTTACCACAGTGACTGAAACAATTTGATTTTTACTAACAGTGCACAAAGTTTCTGTCCCCCCACACACTTGTTACCTTTTAGTTTTTTTGGGTTTTTTTTTTTGATGATACAGGTAATATATGATATATCATCATGGTTTTGATTTGCATTGTCCTGATAATTATTGTTCATTTTGGATATTAAACACTATCAGATACATAGTTAACAAATATTTTTTTCATTTTGTTGATTGTTGCTTTTTAAGTGCAGAATTTTTTAGTTTAATGTAGTCTTTCTTAACTTCTACTTTTGTTACTTTGTGTTTCTAAGGTGTGAAATCCAAAAATCCATTGCCAAGGCCAACATCAAGGGTTTTTTCCCTGATCTTTCTTCTAGTATTTTAAAATACTTACTTTTAAGTACTTTAATGCACCTCGAGCTAGGTGAGTGAGCAGTATAAGATGGC
>NW_004567109.1:45932487-45942977 GCF_000260355.1 Condylura cristata | reverse complement strand
CTTGAGTATCTTGCCAAATATTAGTTAACAGTAGATGTAAGGGTTTACTACTTCTGGGTTTGCTAGTCTATCCCATCTGTCTATGTGTCCTTATTTTATGCCAATACCAAGATGCTTTAATTACCACAGTTTTATAGTATTTGAAATCTGTACAGGTCTTTCATATTCTTAAATTTATTTTTTAGTGTTTTACTATTTGTGATGCTACTGTGAATCAGATTATTTTCTTTCTTTTCCAGATATTTCATTGTTAGTGCATAGAAACAAAATTATTTCTGTATGTTAATTTTTAAATCCTGCAATTTTACTGAATGTGTTGATTAGTTCCAACATTTTAAAGAATTTGGTTTAACTTTTAGAACATCACCATCTTTACTCAAGAAGTTGTGTGGCTGCGATAAAATTGAAAAGGTCCAAGGCATTTTTCATTTTGAGCGTGGCTTGAATTTTTCCAGGGACAATGCAGTGTGCTGTCCTTATAATGTCCATAGGGAAGACCTTTTGGGCACAGCTGGATATATTTCCTTGCCTACAGATATTCCCTGCCTCTATTGTGCTCTGAGGTCCCATGATACCTGATGCCATTAGCTACACTTGACTGATTTTTGTGGTAACTCCCACCTGAAACTCAGGCTCCTGACACCACTGCTACCGGGGTGATGGCTGGGCAGGGCGTACACTGTGCCCTGGAACAGGTCTGCTCAGGTTGACATAAGGTTAGTTACCAAGAAACTATATTCATGTCGATCTGAAGTAGAGTCAAAGCAAACCTCAAAAAATTTGATAAAGATTCCCTTCTGTTTCAGCTTCCAGGAAGGTCAAGGTGGAAACTCTGGGAATTTGACAGACTTTAGAAATGCAAATAGTACCACACACACACACACACACACACACACACAGATAGTTTCTTATGCAGAAAATTTCTATGATGGCATTGTCTTGAACCTACTTCAAAGGTAAGGATACACCTAAAAGCCCATCAGCCAAGACAAAGGGAAATGATTACATCTGTGTGCCAATTACCACATTTTAGGGTTAAAGGAAACTTAAATATAAATAGTATTTTCTATTAATAGCTGGCATTTTGCAAGAGCTTCCTATTGTGCTGGGTATTGTACTGAAGGACTAACATATATTATCGTATTAGATCTTCCCAAAACCCAACAGGCAGACACTGTTACTCTGTACATATTATAGGGAGAACTGAAGCTCAAAAAAAAAAAAAATTAAGTGAATTGCCCACAAATTAGTCATAAAGGAAACACCTAGAATGGAAATTCAGTTCTCCAAAGAGTATGACTTTAAGCAATAGGGTGTGATTTTCTTCCTCTGGTGACTCTGCTTTCCTTCAGTTCACCACTTTTTGCCTTTTACATGCTTTCTATGTCTCAATGTGGTGTTGCGTGCACCCATTTTTCTGTGATAAGAGGGGATGGGATCCAAGGCCATTCCTCCCTTCCTTTTTCTTTTCTTCTTCATTAACAGATTTTTACCAAACACTACATCAGCTTTTTATTTGAGTGTTGCATCTCCAAAGCTCACACGTCATTCAGAGCAGAGAAGTACATTTTTCTTATAATACTGCCTGTGCTTGTCAAGGCGATGCATGTAAATTAAAGGGTGAAGTATTTTTTAAAAATCCTGCATTCCAGGCCCCTTACATGCTTGAGGCCACAGCAGGAAGTCCAGACATTCTAGCAAATGATGTTTGCTGTTGTCAACAAACAAGTGGTGGCCACAGGACTCATGTTGATTGTCTTGAGGAACAGCCTATGAAGGAAGCAGTTGGAGACAGACTACTCAGTGGCATAGCGATTCCTGCCTCCCCGTCTTTGCAAAACTGGGCAAACTGAGGTGCAAAAACTGAAGAAGAGAGGTTTGGTTATGTGTGGGAGGCTACCGAGTGAACTCTGTGTTACTTGGTTTGTTGTTTAAAAGAATGCAAATACAGGAAAACTGATTTCTTTTTCTTCTCTATCAGTTAAGGAAAAATTTAATTGTGTTTTATTTGTTTAAGGATCCTCTATTTTCCCACCTAGGTTTCATGGTTTTAAATTGAAAAGTAAGATAAATTTTGGTGGAACATTTACTATACATTCAGCTGTATCCAGAATTAAAAGGAAAGCTTGAGACTGTGTTTTTGTTCTACTCATAAACATATGAACTATTGATAAAAACACATTAGAAACCACATCTTTTGTTGCTGCTTATAAGTAATGACAAATGCATTCCAGGGTAAGTGGAAACATCACTGCATCTATAGAAAGCAAAAGTCCTAAGTGTGGCCTTCCCTGTTTAAAATTTATCTTAAAGTTTTGCTGCTTATTGCAAAATGCAAACTTTTGAAACAACAACAGCAAGAAACAAAGAAGCTCTAAATAACAATAGCAGCAGTAAAGGAGGCACAATCATTTTCTGTCCATAGTAACACTCTCAGGGGAGTGCTTTTACTGGAGATTGTCATGTATACAAGTTGCAAAATCAAGTTGCCTGCAAGTGTGAGCTCTGAGAGACCTGAGAAATTTTACAACCTTTTAACTACTTACTCGATAGTGTACAAAGCAGAGCTATTCTTAGTCTACATAAACCAAAGTCTCAGCAGTGCAGGCATCTTCACAGTACCTTTGGGAATAGCAGATTGTTTTCCACAGCCCTCGGTAAGCACTGTCTATGCCAGTCTGATGCTTGTAAAGGACATATAATGCCTTGTATGGCTAATGACTCCATGTATAAAATAACCTATGAAAGAGAATTGAGAGTTCCCAAATAACCCTTATATTTATAGTCAATTATTTTTAATAAGTATGCCAATTGAAAGAAGGACAGAATAGTTTTTTCAACAATTGGTGCAAAAGATGATGTTGGACTCCTGTGTGATATCATATCATATATACAACTAATCAAACAGAGTCACAAACCTAATTATAAAAGCAAACAGTATTCAACTTCTAGAAATAAATAGGAGTAAAAGGTCAGACCCTGGGGTTAGGTGATGTTCTCTTAATATGATACCCAAAATACATATAATGAAAGTAAACAATGATTAGCATCATCCAAATTAAAAACTGCTTCATTAGACTGACATAAAAGAAAACCACGATGAATTACTACTGCACATACATGAGAATGACTAGAATGAAAAAAGACAGATGATATCACATATTTCCAAGGATGTGGATAAGTGTGAACCCGCATACATTGCTGGTGGATTACCATATGATACTGCAATTCTTCCTTTTGATTCATACAGAAAAAGGTAAAAAAATATGCTCATACAAAAACTTGTACTTAAATGTTAATTATTCATTTTTTTCTAATAGTTAAATGTGGGAAAACCCGATGTCAATCAACTGATACATGGATAAATAAAAGTGGTATATCCATTAAAAGGAATACCATTCAACAATAAAAAAGAAACCTTCTAATACATTAATGAAGCTTCAAAGATTATGCTAAGTGAAAGAAATCAGTCACAATGAGTCAAATATTGAATGGTTTCAATTACACAAATTGTTCAGAGTAGGTTATCAACAGAGATAGAAGGTAGATTATTGGTTGTCAGGGTCTGAAAATGGTGGTAGTGAGAGGGTGTAGATAGAAAAGAAAAGAGGGAAAGAAACTCCAGAATGCTAATGAGTACAGTTTCTTTCAGGGGTGATAAAAATGTTCTAGAATTAGATGGTGGTGATTGTTGCATAAGTCTATGAATATGTTAAAAAACAATGGGTTGTGCATGGGTCTATGGTGATGGCACATGGGTGAATTGGCAGTGGAAAATCCACGGGGATTACAACTGAGATGAAAAAGTGCACAAGATGAAGAATGATGTAATATATATATATACATATATATATATATAAAGAAATACTTGCATTAAATGCAAAACTTGCTACCAAAAAAAAAAAAAAAAACCCAATGGGTTGTGTACTTAAAAAGACTAAATTGCATATGAATAAAACTTTGTAAAAAAATCAAATCACGGGCCCTCTCTGGTGGCGCAGCAGGCTAAACATAGCACTAAGAAGCTAAAGTCACTTCAGCATGAGTTCTATTCCCGCTCCAGAGGTGACCACATCTCCTGATCTGACTGTTGCTCTCCTCAGCTGTGTACTTCGTCAGTCTTTCTGTTCTGCTCCCCACTCTGTCTGGTGAATCCTCTTGCTGCCCCTGCACCTCTGGCCTGTACCCCAATTCCGTATGCATAAATAAATAAATCTTTTTTTTTTTTTAAAGATTTATTTATTTGTGCATACAGAACAGGGTACAGGCCAAAGGCTCAGGAGCTTCACCAGATGCTTCATCAGAGACAGAGCAGGGAGCAGAACAGGCAGATCTACGAAGTACACTGCTGAGGGGAGCAGCGGGCGGATCAGGAGAGTTCTGCCGCGCCATGTCGTCACCTCCGGGGCAGGTGGGAATCAAACTCATGCGGAAGTGGCTTTAGCTTCTCAGTGCTGTGCTTTAACCCGCTGTGCCACCTGGGAGGGCCAATAAATCTTTTTTAAAAAATCAAATCAGATCAAGAAAACATTACTGAACAGTTATTTTATTACTTGTTTTTTCTAAGTGTATTGGGAGTTCCAAGTAGAGTTCTAGTGCACCCTCCAAATCATCTTTCTGAGTGTTCAGAATTAAATATTCTATCACCTGAAATTTTTTGACATCTAAGAATATCAGGTAGGCAAGAAATCAGAATGTTCATCCACCTATCTATTCTTATTGAAAAGGTAATTTACATGGTTATTTCAGCAAAATAAGAAACAAAGAAAAATCAAAGCAAGGAGAATACTGTGGCAAAATTTGCAAGTGTTTTATCTTCACAAATTTAAATCTAAAGATAGAAATTCAATTATGGATTTTTTTTTATTTTTATTTTTTTATTTATTTTTTTTTTTGTAGTTCTTTGGTTTGGAGGTAAGGGTACCATTAAGATTCTTTCTCAGATGCTCCACTGCAGATTTGTACTCATTCACAGGACTAGAATTTTTTTATAGTTTTTTTTTTCTCTATGCTTTTGGGTAAAGTATCTTGCTACAAGTGTTTACCATATAAATCAATTATGATACAGTACTACTCCAACATTTACTAAAAATGACTAATTTTTATATGATTGGGACACTATGCTGAATGAATTACTAAACAAGTATTTCCATCTTCTACAAATGGAAGACTGTATAATGAAGAGTTTTATTGTTAAAATGTATGATGAATTATTACATTATAAAATTTATATTGATAAAGGAGAATTGATATTTTTATTTAGAAAGATTTGATAGTTTGCTGCCATCCCTCTAAATAATCCTGTACTTTCCCACATGTGAATCTTTTCATTATGCTTAAATTGATATATATGGTGTGACTTCATCTATGTAAAAGTAATGTATACACAAAATAGACATGAATTAATTATTCCAAAAGATTTAAAATATTATGGTAGCTGTTGATAAAATCCCTGGTTTTAATTTTATTCTTATAGTTTTTTTTATATTTCTAAATTAGCCATAGTAAGCACAAAACAATTTAAAAAAACAGCATTTTGAAATTTGCAATTAATACAAGTTTTAACAAAATTCCTTAAAAGATTGGGGAAATTTTTCAAATTGCTTTTTTATTACATGAACTAATAATAAAGTGACTATTGTTATTGTTTCCCTTAACAAGCAAGGGAAAATATACAGAGGTTGAAAATGGAAACAGAATACAAGTGTAGAATGATGACTGGGCACTAAATACAGGTTTTTTTTCTTGTGGTAACTGCTGATTCTTTTATCTATAGTCTTGGAATTCAACAGCCATGAGCAGGGTCAGGATACAATAGCCCTGAGCTTGAGCTAAGAAGGAAGATGCCTCTGGAAGACCATAACTCTCAAGGAAAGAACTTGAATTAGGAAAGAAAATCCACATGGCACAAAGGAATTACAAGAAAACCTGATTGTTCTGTCCTTAGCTCTGGGAAAAAGGGATTTTAAAAAACTTCTCAAGAATTAATAAAAATCATGTAGGTTTTCAGTGTGCTTTCTTGCCACTGGCATGTATGCAGCAGGTCAAGTTTAAGTTCAGAGGTGTTATGGCTCTCAGGAGTTTGCACAAGTAAATACAAGCTTTCTTTGGAGGAATGTATTTTCAACATAGGTCACTAAGGATTTCCACAGGCATAGTCCAGATACACATGGAGTCACAATAAACATACAGACCCCCACTCCCCAAAATACACACAAATAAATAAGCTCCCTTGAATTAAATCAGCACAAAAGCAAAAATACATCATTAGATAGCCAGAGATTTAAGACCCTGAAATAAGCAGATAGAGAAATAAAATGTATGGGGGACTTCCCTGGTGGCATATAGCTTAAGACTCAGTGCTTTCACCTAGACAGCCCGAGTTCCATCCCCAGCCAGGGAGCTGAACTACATGGTACAGCAGACTTCTCCTGTCTCACGGCTGTTCCCCTCAGTAGTGTGTTTCAGTCAATCTGCCTGTTCTGCTTCCTACTCTGCCTCTGGTGAATCCTCCTACCACCTTACACCTCTGGCCTACACCCTGTTCTTTATACATAAACAAATAAAATAAATCTTTAGAAAAAAGAGATAAAATATACATAAGAAAGAAGATACTATAAAAATTGAATGAAGCGATTTGGGGAAAAGAAAAACACTTGGTGCATGAGTTAACAGAGATGACAACAGAATATGCAACTAGCAAACAGAAAAATATAAAAAATTATACACAATGCGCCATTGTTAACACAAGTAAATAAAACGCCATGAAGAGATAAAGAAGAAAAGCATATTTAAATGATTTAGATTTAAACCATTTTAAAGTGATTTAGATTTTAAAAATGGTTTAGACTGTCTAGACAATAAAAACGAGTTGGGTAGCATACTGCTAATACCCACAATGAAGTCTTCAACATATTGAGAGAGAAAATAATGGATGACCTGGAATTGTATTCTCTATCAAGAACGTGGACAAAAGGTATTTTCAGGCAAACTACAACCATGCTTACTACTACCAGGACTAAATCAGTAAAACTTCTAAAAGTTTATTACACAGGAAAGATATTGGAAATCTAAAACACAAGATGGAATGATGAACATGAAATTGGTTAACATGTAGGTAAATCTATAATTGACTAAATGTCTGAAACTTTTAGACTAAAACAACAATGCCAGTAGCCAATGTGTTAGCTTTAAAAAAGAGAACTAAAATATGTCAATACAATGGCATGTGAGATTAGTGTTTAGGTTGCTGGGAGTCCAAGTGTTCTTAAGCTCTTGCATTATTTAGAAGGAGAATAGAGATTTAATTAAGACTTCAGTAAGTATGTATGCTGAAATTTGAAGAAAGGCATTATAAGAATAGAAATCTGGAGTAAAATTTGCAACCTAGGCCTCCCTGGTGGCACTAGAAGTTAAATCTCAGCACTAGGAAGCTATCTGCAGCCACTGCAGCAAGAGTTTGATCCTCAGCCTGGGAGGTGATCCACATGGTGCAGCAAAACTCTCCTGTCTCACCTGCTGCTCCCCTCAGCCTTGTAGCTCAGTCTCAGTTTGCCTGTTCTGCTCCCCACTCTATCTCTGGTAAATCCTCTTGCCCATCCCCCTTTGCCTCTGGCTGCACCCTAGCTTTTGTATGCATAAATAAATAAAATACATCTTTACAAAATTTCTAAGGTCCTCCAAGGTGGTGCAGTGGGTTAAAGCTCAGCACTATGAAGCTATCCACAGCCACTGCAGCGCAAGTTTGATCCCCAGCCAGGGAGGTGACCCACATGGTATGCCAGACCTCTCCTGACCCGCCCACTGCCTCCCTCTGCAGTGAATTTCAGTAGATCTGCCTGTTCTGCTTCCCACTGTCTCTGATGAATCCTCTCACCCCTGCACCTCTGGCCTATACCCCAGATTTTGTATGCATAAATAAACACATCTTTAAAAAAATTCTAAACTAGTATAGAATAAAATATAGACTAAGAGAAACAAAATTAACTCCCAAAAGTTCACCAATCCAGAAAAGTGGATAGAGAGGAAAAGTCATAGAAAAGGAGACAAACGCAAAGCCAAAGTTTAAATGATATTTTAAAAGCCATAAATATATTGGTAACTATAGAAAAAAAATCACAATAAATGTAAATGAACTAGACTTACCTCTTAGATAATGTAAATTTTGCATAAATCTAAATTCCAGTTATGTTACTCCAACAGGACATACACAATATCATGGGGCCCCTAATGTTGGCTCCATGTTTCAGAACCTTCCTCCTCAGACTGGTTTGTGGGCCAAGAGCAACAGCAGCATGGTCATGCCGGTTAGAAATGCAGGACTCAACTCTGACTTAAAGATTCAGAATCAACATTTCAATATCTCTCAGGTGATTCGTATGCACAACAATGTGTAAAGGGCACAGCATACACACCTATTATTCTGCACACTTATCATTCTGTCAAAGCACCATAATTGTAAACATCCACTCTATGCCTAAAACCATCCAGGTTTCAGAAAATGAGCCTGAACATATTTCTTGCATTTTTTCCTGAAGACAAAAGACTACTAAGTTTAAATTCCAGGAAGATGTTGGTTATATCCTAGCTACAATGGAGATGGTCATTGCTTCAGACTGTGAAAGGACCAAGGAAGTAAAATGAGGAGAATTTGAGATTATGGTCAAGTAGAACATATGAAGGGAAATGTGGTGAGGGGGAGGAAGGGAGCTAATTCAACAGTCTTCAAAGAGGCAGCTATGTGTGCATTTTAAAAAATTAGGAGTAAACAAGTGGGCAAACATTTGCCAAGCATAATCTACATAAAATTCTCAAACATGGTGTTACATGTGTTTATTTAATCAAGGTTTAACTTTTGATCAGACAATAAATTAACGAAAAGAATTATTCTGCTCAAATCCATAAATAGAATAATTATTTGAAACTTGAAAATATTTCCAAATAAAGACAATTGTTGATTATAATAACTGGGATTAGTGGACCCCCATCTGTATTCTTTCCTCAGGCCCTGCAAATATTAGGGGCGATTTATGGACATTCATAAAATTGTGAATATACAAAAAGTCAAATAAAACTATGGAATGGAAAGATACATAAATGGCAAGCATTAACAAAATGAAATCTTAGAGTCTACTTTAATATCAGCCAAATAAAAACAAAATGAACTTAAAATCGCATGCTTTTTAAAAATCATATAACATGCTCACATTAGATTTAAAAAATCAAGAATTAAATGCAGAAAATAGCATAAATAAACTACATTATTATGGGAATAATTCCCTTGTACTTTTCAAAATATTTACATTATTTTCAGACAAAGAAATACTCGTGAAAATAATAGCATTTTTCAAATCTCTATTCTTTAAGTTTTTGCATGGACATGGGAAAATCAAGGATTAGGGCCGTTTGCACAGATGTGATGTAATATGAACTGGAGACTCAGAAAAGTGAGAAAAAAGGAGGAAGGTACTTCAAAAAGTTAATAAAAATGACAATGTTTATTGAAGATTTATTCCCAATAATCATAATTTCGAAGCAATCTGTGTTCATCAAGCGTAAGGAATATATAAAATACGGTATAGCCACACAGTAAAATATTATTTAGCCACGAAAAAGAGCAAACTTCTGATACATGCTACAACACTAATGCACTTTAAAATCATTATGCCAAGTGAAATGTCAGACATAAAGTGACAGACGTTGAGAGACTCCACTTAGTGAAATACCAAGAACAGGCAAATTCTTAAGACTGAAAGCAGAATAGAGATTATTAGTATTGCTTAATGGCTACTGAGTTCTGTTTGAGATTTGAAACAGGGAGCAATGATGGTTGACAATACTGTGTAGTTGATGGCAATGAATTTGACACTTAAAAATGGTTTAAATGTCAAATGTTGCTATACAGGTGTCCCACAGTGAAAGCATTTTTAAAAAATGAATGGTAAAGAAACTTCAATCTAGAGGGTACAGAGAGCTTGAGAGCAAAACAAAGGACTGACTTGATAAAGAGTTTGTTGTCAAAGGTCTCAGATTCACCCCTTTACTGAGAAGCCACCAACCAAGATATATAAATATATTTCCTGCCAGTTGGCTGTCATGGAGAGGCAGGACCTGATGTCTTTAATGATGGAATTATTCTACCCATGGACTGGAAGAATAATGGGGAGTTATAAAATTATGCCAAAATCAAGAAATATCAGCAAGCATGTATTTGAAAATGTTAAGAAATAAAGAGTAGCTCAGAGATCTTACTGATCTATATAAAGTTACAGAAGAACAGAATTCAGTATAGTGGGTTAAAATGAGATAAAGGAATTTACATGTTTTATAAAACTAAAAGATGCAAAAGAAACACAGAGAAATTTGCTAATTAAGAAGGTGGTAATTGGGCCCTCCCTGGTGGCGCAGTGGGTTAAAGCACTGCACTGAGAAACTAAAGCCGCTTCTGCATGAGTTCGATTCCCGCCTGCCCCGGAGGTGACCACATGGTG
>NW_004567109.1:45928455-45932032 GCF_000260355.1 Condylura cristata | reverse complement strand
CATCTCTGACCTGTACCCCAGTTCTGTACGAATAAATAAATCTTTAAAAAAAAAACAAACCTGTACAGTATATGGATAAAGAACTAGTTCTATTACATGGAAAGCAAATTAAATCACAGAGCAGAGACCCAGAAAATAAAGGCAAATGTGAGCCTGAAGCATTTTTCCATAGAAGACCTCCCATGCCCTCAAATGTAGTCTGCAGATATTATGTATGAAACACTAGTGAGTTTTGGTGTTTACACATTGGCAGAAAAGCCTGGGAGATTTGTAAAATGTGGTCTGGCCCCTTTTCATCCTTTAAATCTTTTAAAGGGTGAAATAAATCAAGATGTTCTATGGGTCCATTAAAAATGACCCTTTACTTGGTGAATATTGAGATTCATAATTGCTGGGTGATTTGAGCCTGCTCATCGTTAGAGAGATGCTGCAATGCTCATTCTGGAAAAATCACCTATTGCTACACTTTCAATGGAGACCTACCATGAAGAGCTTAATTTTGACTAAGTGATTCAGTTGCCCACTGTTGTTCTTTTCCATTATCAAATAGTTAGAGAGATGCTGCAATGCTCATTCTGGAAAAATCACCTATTGCTACACTTTCAATGGAGACCTACCATGAAGAGCTTAATTTTGACTAAGTGATTCAGTTGCCCACTGTTGTTCTTTTCCATTATCAAATAGCACACTAACTCACATTCAAATGCAATGAGATCAGGGAACTGGCCTCTGCACATACCCTAGAGTCTATGACATGTCACCTTTGCCTGACTTCCCAGAGCCCACATCTGTCCAGCCAGAAAGAGGACCCTTCTGACAACAGAAAGATGCAACCAATATAATTTCTCACTTGGCTCCTTATTCTTGGTTCTAGCTGTAACTGCCTCATCTTTACACTTCATTACTGCAAAATCGTTCATTCTGCTGTCTGTGCTAGCTTTCTCTGACTCTTATTCCTGAACTTTTGGATGAAAGCCCCATCAACTGAGCCCAGACCTGCAGTACTTAATAAGAGTAATGGGCGTAATAATTCTTCAAGGGATTAGCTAGCCTCATTCAGTCTGGCTGGGGTAATTGTAGTGTGGAAGTACATACAAAGTCCTTCAGTCTCTCCCCTTCCCTATGTTATGGAATACAAGCAGAATTTCATTACTCCCTGCACTTTGATGGTTCACTACTGAAACAAGTGAAATAAAAATGAAATGAACCAGCTTTATGATTCGCCATAGAGTGGGAGCAGATCCAACTTCAGGTAATGCAAGACAACTGAGAAATCCCCAACAGCCTGGCAGGTGTGACATTACTAAGTAACTCCAAATATGAGCCCCATAAAACTAGAGTTCATTCAGAGACATATTTGTTTGCTCCCCACCAAATGTTTTTGAGTGAATTAGGAATCAGACGCCCTCTTGACAAATTTTGCGAGACTTTATGGCCAATTTCCTCCTGAAGCAAGTGAAATAGAAAATTTAGTTTTCTTAGAAGTTGTTAACAAACAAGTGATTTAAAAGAAGGGTTATTGCTCTCACTGTAACAGTGAGGGAAATGAAAGGAGGAAGCCACTCTTTATGCTATTCTTCTAGCAAACCTATACCTGGTAGGATTTATTATGCAACAAAATCTCCCTCGACAAGGTTATTCCAAAGTTTTCCTCAGAAGAACAGTTACATAACAAAGGCTCTTCTAGCTCATTTAGTCTTCATTCCAATTGGCCTTGCTGCAGTTGGGTGTGACTCCTTGTGAAGCCAGCCTGCATTACTGAGTCACCATAATGCTTCAGCCTGAACAGTAATACCATTGTTTTGCTCGTTGGTATGCAATATTAAGATGCATGGTGAGGTTCAAAATTAGACAAAGTTGAAGTGCCATCTGGGATCATCCTGAAATTCTCTTCACTAACTACTGAGAAGCAATCTTGAACCACAGACCTTATGCTATTAGCAGGGAGCTGCAGTTAGACTGTCTGCACTGACACAGTGGGGTGGGTGATCACAGAAACTCGACATAGGTAGAAATCTTAGGGTCCTCCCTCCTCTTACCCCCAGAGTCACTCAGATCACAGTTATGGCTGTGCCCAGGTCCTATTTCTGAAACCCAGAACCTCTTTGATCAATGCTACATGGACACTGTGGAGTTCCACTGAAGCACACATCTTGTGGGGACGTATCCCTAGTGACCTTCTAAAACACCCCCAACATTTCCTGGATAAAATTAATCTCAGCAGCATGCAAATATTCCTATCCAAATCTGCACTATAATTTTATGTCGGTGCATCTGCTTCTTAGTAGATATAAGAGTCGAGGGTCACACCTTATTCAACATTGCCTCCTGAGTCCTGAACAAAAGCACAAGTATGTGGTGAGTGAGTGATATTAATTGATAAAGGAATGAATTAAGCTAGTTTAACTGCTCCTTCTACAGGCCAGCTCAGGCCTAAAAGCTGTATGATATGTCAGAGGCCTCCAAAGAGTCAATAATAGTCCCCTGCTTTCATGACACGCTATCCTCAGATATGGGCATGCTTGTATCTCAACATCTGGCCAAACACTCTGGAAATGTCAGCAAATATCATTCTGTAATTAAAGAGGACCCAGGCATTAAACATATGCACCTCTTTCACCCTTATCATTTCTGTTCATTCCTGTGTTAGTAAGTCAATTTGTTGATCTCTTCCACTACATATAATTATAACTGGCCTCTGTCGACCTAGTATTTATTGAGTTTCAATGTGTATGAGATGCAAATTTAGACTCTAGACATAACAGGATACCTTATGCTTATTGTCTCAAGAAAGTACAACCTGGTCAGGGAGACAAATGTGGGCAAATAATCACAATATTGTGTAATTAGAGATGTGTACAAGACACAGAGAATATTTTAGGCCCTAAAAGGCATAATGTATATTTCTTCCATTGTGAGGAAGGGGCAGAGATTAGGTTCTTTCTCTCTTTTCCTTCCCTGAGTCTGACATCTAGTCAGTCTCAGCCAATATGCCATTGACTGATCACAGCTGGCATCAGTGAATGTGGAATCTGACCTGCCATGGTTGTGTCTTGGAAAATATTAGAGAAGAGATGCTTGAGTTGGAGCTTAATAAAGATTAGTTCACTACCTGGTGGATAAAAGGAGCAATGGTTTTCATTGATGGAGGGAAAGTAGGGAAGTATGAAGCTGCAACTATGTTCCCAGAGTGTGGGGAGCTTGGACTGAGGGGACTGTGGGAGAGGAAGACAGATCCTGTTGGCCTTGCTGACCTCTTAGGGTGTCTGTGTGCAATCCTCTAGGCAACGGGAAGCCATTGCAGGCATGCTAAGAACATGAGCAGATCTGAAAATTAGAAACTCACTAATGCAGTTCAGCCAGTGGAGAGGTCCCATATGTACAATTAATTTCCAGAATATGCTTTCTTTAAAAAAATGCTTTAACTCTGCATTTCAGTGCACCAGAATAGCCTTGGATTTGTGAGGTTCCCTGGTACATGAAAGACACCACCTTAGCTATTAGTGGGAATACAATAGAAAAGACTTTTGTCTCCTGACATTGCAGGTGTCTCTTTTTTCATTCTCCTTTTCTTAAT
>NW_004567109.1:45798687-45928355 GCF_000260355.1 Condylura cristata | reverse complement strand
TTAAAGATTTATTTATTTGTGCATACAGAACTGGGGTACAGGCCAGACACTCAGGGGCGATGAGAGGCTTCACCAGAGACAGAGTGGGGAGAAGAACAGGCAGATCCACGAAGTACACTGCTGAGGGGAGCAGCGGGCGGGTCAGGAGAGGTCTGCCACGCCATGTGGTCACCTCCGCAGCAGACGGGAATCGAACTCATGCGGAAGCGGCTTTAGATTCTCAGTGCTGTGCTTTAACCCCCTGCGCCACCAGGGAGGGCCCAATAAACATATTTTTTAAAATGTGGGGGTGGGGAGGGAAGTCTTTCCATCCTGAGCTATCCTGACAACTACCCTGGTTAACTTTCTCTGCCATAGGGGAATGGTTTCTTATTTGCCTGAAGTAACTCCATCCCAGCCTAAGTACTACATCTCAGAATTTAGGAGTCAAGCAACACTTGCAGAATGGCAGCTCTTCAAACACTTGGCTAACGGTGTCTGCCAATGATGTTCTCTCCCTACCGTGGAGAACGTAATTCAACTAAATGAGTGGTCTGGTCATGACATTTTCCTCAAATAATTAAACATGACACCCATTTTGGCCTGGTTTACTTTGGAAAGGCAAAATTCACTATGATTTCCAAATTTTTCCAATTATGTTGTAACCATGCATTTTAGGCAGTCTTTGGAGGACCCATGTTAAGGCGGTGGTTGGTGGAAGCTCTTTCTAACTCTCCAGAGGCATATTCTCATATTCATTTCAGAGTAATAAGATGTTTAAATATTTATTTCTTCCCAATAACTGAGTAGGCCTAGGCTCTTCATTTTAATAAATTTTGTTCAAATAATGTCAAGTTACTGCTTAGAGGATATTGGCACTGAATTTTCCTCCTGGTGATGCTATTCAGGGCAGAGACCCACAATGCGGCCCCAGCTCTGTCAGTAACCTGAGATTGTGAGCTAATCTCAACACCACTCATGGATTCCCTTTGATAATTTTTAAGCTTTCCTTCCAGCTTTAAAATTCTGAATATGTTTTAAGAGATATGATTAGTACAAGAATATAAAAAAGAAATAGTTACAGAACTGCAAATTGTGGCAGGTGACATTGATAGTTGTGATATGTAGCTATTTCTTTTTAGTAACTCCAAATGGTCTGAAACTCTCAAGGCAGGTTTATTTTAGAAAAAAAAATATATAAATCTTTCTATAGATACACTCACTTATTCAACAAATATTTATTGAAAATCCATTATATGCCAGGCATTATAATAAAGGTGGAGAATACATTGAAGGAGAAAAATAAATTCATAGCTTCTCAGAGATGATTCTTGATCAGCAGAGGCAGACAATCTTAGACAAGAAACAATAATAAACCAGAATAAATACTATTATAGGAGATTTGTCTATGAAGATAAAATTTACAGTTAGGATCTAACCTAAATCAAAGAAGGCTACCTTGCTGAAGAAGTTCTAAACTGAGGGTATGTTTGTCTGCGACTTTTTTTTTTTTTTTAAAGATTTATTTATTTGTGCATACAGAATTGGGGTACAGGCCAGAGGCTCAGGGGCGGTGAGAGGCTTCACCAGAGACAGAGTGGGGAGCAGAACAGGCAGATCGACAAAGTAAACTGCTGAGGGGAGCAGCGGGCGGGTCAGGAGAGGTCTGCCAGCCATGTGGTCACCTCTGGGGCAGGCGGAATCGAACTCATGCGGAAGAGGCTTTAGATTCTCAGTGCTGTGCTTTAACCTGCTGCACCACCAGGGAGGGCCCTTGTCTGTGACTTTTACTTGGGAAATAGTATTAAATAGAGAACACAACAAAAACATTGCTTTGTACAAGGTCCAGACTAGAGTGTAAGGCTCAAAAGAGTTTGTGAAGAAGAATTTGAAAACCTATCATAAATCAACCCCAACACCAAGCTTTTATCAATCATTTGATGCTAAATATGATTCCCTAAGGAAATTCTCTTGAATCAAGTTCACAGGGTATGGTTAGTAATATTGTGATTTAAGTAAGAAGTCATTATTCTTTTTCTCTCTGCACTTAAGATCCTTCACAACTGTTTAAACAATATATAACAGGTACATAGGTTTTTAGAACAATTTGATGATTAATGATTGGTTTTATCTTTTCCAGGATTCTTTTTCTCATCTTTAATCTCCCTTTATCCTAGTATTTTCAGAAGAGGAACTGCATGGCACCATGCTCAGTCCTAGAGGTCTGTCCCCTCTAAAACGACGTCATGTTTTTGATGCCCAGAAATTTGGCTATTCCTGCTTACAACTGAATAGCAGAGACAAGTTCTGGGGATAGGAAAGTGCTATTTATTCAGGACGTCAGTGTGCTGAGGAGAGGGGGACTCTTCAAGAAATGTCTTGAAGAAATGGCCTCAATTTTCTGGGCTAAAGGCAAAGGTTTTTCTAGCAAAGTGCAAGCTGGGAGACAAATTTCATGTGGGCCAGCATGACTCAGTGCATGGTGTCAGGGAAAGTTGCCTTTTCCATTCCCATAAAACTGTGGCCTTTGTGTTGACTCTGCCGGTGTGGAGTGAGTGTCTGGAGTCCTCATGGCTTCACGTTTATATTCTCAGTTCCTCTGTCAACACAAACAACTCAAAAAGAGTGAAGTTAGTGCTAGTATAACTGGGCTGAAGCCAAGGACAGTTACAGATGGCTTCCTTGGAGGGCAGGACCTGGGAGGGTTGATAGCTGCTGGCAAAACAAAGTAACGATAGGGGTGGAGACTCTGAAAAGAAATATAAGGAACTGCTGAAGGAGCCCCCAGGATTCAACGTTTGGGATTTCAGTGGGTCTTCAGCTATTCCAGGGTCAGTGATTCCTGCTCCACCATTCAGATTTTCCAGAAGACTACAGCAGCTCCCTGAAGTATGCCAGAGACTTCCAGCAGCCAACCTCAGAGAAGAAAAGCGTGAAGGCTTGGTAAGTCGTCATGCAACTGAAACCGTTCCCAGCTTTGCTGCTGTTACAGCTTGGAAGGTAAGGTGAAGGCCTGGAGCCAGGCACCTCTCTGAGCTGCTGAGCTGTGTGAGTGTGGCCGCTTTTGGGGGCTGTTTGGCTGCTGAAGCTGCTGTTTTGTCCATTGGTGCTGTGCTGGCTCCTCTCAGCAGTTCTGGTGAACATCTCCTGTTGTATTTTGCTATCTTTGTGAATTGGATCCTGGCCTTCGTCTGGCTGCTGTGTTTCATGTCCTCAGCGGTGGGAAGAGGCCATTTTGGGAGTGTGGCCTTTGGTTTGGGATAGGACTTTCAAAGACTGGCTAGTGTGCTTCAGTGAGGTAAACCATTCCATAAGTCTTTGTTTTCCTTGCTTTGTTAAATAAATCCCATTATTGCTGTTCTCTGAATCTGAAGAGTCTTGCAATTGTATGCACAGGTGAAGAATTCAGACAGTGAGGGGGTAAACTATTTGGGCACTGTCACTGGCCAGTTTGAGTGACTCTGGCTGCCCTGTATCCCTAGGAGGTTTGTTTGGGGCTGTAATAGGTTAGCAATTGAAGAAACACATCTATACACCTAACTATGTGTTCTGAAGGTCATAACAATGGCTGGCTCAGACACTGTTCTGTGCTTTCATTTCCAGGATAGATCTGATTGCAAATATTGTGTCTGTGGCCAACACAATTATGTTCAAATTTATCGTACCACGAGTTAGGAGATTTGGTTTGGAAAATATGGTCACCATATGTTGTAGAGACAATTGAGCAGGGTAATAGGATTAGTTTCTCTCAAGAGTCATACCGAAGGAAAATCATAAAGAGAGTGGATATTTGGAATTGAAAATCAATCTACTTTAAAATTTCTTTGATATACTTCCTGTTTTCAAATCATTTACTGGATGCCATGTATATGTGTTATAATATACACATATATATGTACATATGTATATGTTGGGGGAGCAAAAGGTAGCAGAATTTTAGTTTGAAAGTTTTATAGCTTCTAAGGTAAAATAGTTTTTAACTTGTTTTATAGAGAAGGATCAGCACCTCAATTTATTGTTTCTTAGTTTTATGTTATTATTCAGCACTTGATTTATTATTTAACCTTTCAGTTGCTTTTCTCTCCAATTACATCAAAGTTTCTTTGAGGATACGAATATGTGCTTCCTTTAGGATACCCAATTTCGCAATGAATAGTTACTAAGGGCTATGATTAGTTCAAAAACCCAGAAACAAATTAGCTATGGAATGACACATTGTGATGATTAAAATGTTTCAGATGGTGATTCTCAAACTTTAATGTGTATAAGAAAAGTAAAGGGAACCTGTGAAAATATAGATTCCTACATCTCATTCTCAAAGATTCTTATCTTTTAAACAACTATTTCTCCTCCTTCCCACATTATTAATTTATTTTTTATTCCACATTTAGGAAAGATGTGACTCTCCAGGACATAATGATGTTTCTTGTAGAGAAAGGACTTCACATAAAGTGAGTCATTCTGCCCTTCCTCCTGGCTAAGCGACTTGGGTTAAACACCAACTAAATGTACACTGAGAGCAAATTCCTGATCTGGGGGCTGGCGTTAAGGAGGTCTACAGAATACACTAATGTTTTGCTTTACAGTACTTAGTTCTTCTTGCAAGGTGGAGAGAGGCCAGGAATAGACAAGTACACTTTGATTATTTCAGATATCATTAAGAGTTATAAAGAAAGAAAACATGTGTGATGCTAGAGAAGACTGTTGAGAAAGAGGATGTTTAAAGTGGGGTCCATAAAATGAGGACATGTGATCTGAGGACTGAATCAATAGAGGAACTAACCATGCAAAAGATCTTGTACAGAGCATTCCAGGGAGAGGGAAAATTAAGTGCAAAGATTCTGAGGCAGAATGATTGTTCAGGTATCAGCAGGAGGCTAGTGTGCCTGCAACATATGAGGGAACCAGGAGGATTCATCAACAAGGTGTGGTCTGAGCTTTGGTATGGAATAGTTTAGGATTATTTCTGTGGAGAGCTGTTAAAATATTCTTGACTCTCATAAAATTAAGGAGTATATGTATTTTGATAAACATTACATGAATAATTCATTCAAGGCACCTACATTATTGTAACTCCTTACCCATGAGAAATAGTTCATTTCACAATTCCTTTTGGTTGCTATTTTGTGATAACAAGGTTTTACCATCATTGGCAGATTACTTTTTATAAGAGTTAAGCACTGAAAATAAACTCAACTTTGAATTTCTTTAGATGCAAATTATTTATCATTCTGTGGATGACAGATATAAAAGGGGGTATAATAAATAGGGTAAACTTGTGAGAATCAATATACTTTGCTAAAGGAAGAAAATTTCTGGCATAATTTCAAAGTTACATATTTGTTTTGTTTTTTGAATATTGAATTACTTTTCAGCTCTGGCATTGGCTTATCACCTAACTGGATATTTATCAATTAATAGTGATAGTACTATTACCTCTAAGCAATTTTGTGTTTTCTGAATAATTGAAATGCTTGAGGACAATAAGACCCAGACAAGCATGCTATGGAAAATGTAGAAGCCAATCCTGGGAGTCTACTACTGACAGGAAGAGATAGCAACTCAGCTTCCGACCCAGCTCACTGCCTTTTACTCGCAATCTCAAAAAAGGGCTACCCAGGTGACAGTGGCTCCTTCATGATAAGGGCTTCTGTCCACTGGAAATGGGAACTGGTAGTTCATTTCAGACTCCACCAGATGACAAGTGACTTTATCTATCCAGGCCAGATCCAGACTGGAATCTGAAAAGACCTGGAACTTTCCTATGAGGGTTGTTTGATGTGAGTGTGCGTGTGTTAGTTTGATTATATATGTTTTATGCTGTGGTTCTAAATGCAAGAGATTTCAAAAGCCATGAAAATTGCCTTCTTTGCTTGAGTCTGGCTAATCTGGTTTGAAACCAATGACTTTCTAACACAAGGAAGAGGAGAGTAATAGCAGTATATAGTCATAGTGGCTGCAGTTGATAGATATGTAACAAGATGAAAGTGAGTTGGTTAAAATTTTGTGGGAGAGGGGATGGGAATGAAGAGACACTATCTAACAGAAAATGCAATGCCTTCATTATCACAGGAAACTCCAAATGGCCTTCACTTAGTCATAGTGGAATTACAATTTCAGCTTTCATGGGTTGTGAAAGCGGAAGTAAGGAACATGACCATGGAAAAGTGATATTTTAAGCTTCAACACATATTGCTCATCACTGATTTGACTTGCAACACATTTTTCAACAAAAGCACATAGTGATTTAATCTTAACAGTAATTCCGTCTGCAATGGGACAAGACAAGACTATCATAACGAAAGGCTGTAATTTGTGAAATTCAGGTGCTGGGGATTAGGACCACCTGTTGAATTTAATCTTGAAGCTATAATGTTAACACCATCATGTAACTGAACATAAACAGTACATATTTATCAGATTATGGGGCCTCCAGCCATGGTGATGAGAACATTTTCCTATATGGTATCTGTAACTCTCTCCAGACTCTCTAAATCAGCAGCAAATAAAAAGTCTGTTGGAATTCTGATTCAATATGCAGCAGCATATGGCTGGGTGGTCAGTACATTCAGCACATCCTATAATTTTTCTAAAGCCTGATGTGAGAGTAAAAAAAAAGAAAAAAAAAGCAATCAGTATTCTCTGGCAACATAATAAGAATGTGAAAGCTTTCATTTCTTACCCTACTCTGTGCTAATTGGAAAAAAAAAAAACTAGCAATATTTTAACAAATGACTTCTACCTCTGTCTAAGCCAGACAGCAGGGAGAGCACAAATAAACTAGTTAAACAGCAACTTCTGGGAAAGACCTAACATTTTACACATGTACCCACACACAACCTTAAGAAATACAGCTCTGCCCACTTCCCAGCTAAATTATCTCTGGAAAGCGTCACTGATTGCATTTTGAAAAGTTTACATTTAGTTCAATGGGGCAATGGGGAGAGAGTCCAGCGAGGGGGCATAGATTTTTAGATTTGCATTTGTTCCTTTGCTTGAGGTGGGGGTAAATGCCATGGAACCCTTTGGGTATGTAATTTTGTGAGATGTTGGTTTTCTATGAAAGAATTTCATTAGTATTATTATCTGCAAAGAGCTTTTTGATCACATTTATAATTCTCTGCCAAGTATTCCAAGGACTTTACCATGTATTTATCATTCACGTAACACTTCACAGTTAATGAAACCCTTTTACTACAAATTACCTCGATTTCTCCTATAATTTCACAATTCCTTCCCCCAAAGAGCTGTTTTTCATTTAATGAAATAAGACTCTGAGACATGGGAATGGGATATAGCACACGTGTGCAACTAAACACTATTTTGAAAGAGAATATGAGGGCATAATATTTTGCCTCAAGCTATCAATATTCTTAGCAGGTGTCTATCCAGCAAGACAGCGCAGGAAGGAAAATATTAGGAGTATCTTCCCAAAGGCAAATCAAAGCTTCCAGCAAATTTCCCTTTTGACACCTCTATTAATCAAAGTTTCACGAGTGCTAGATAGCAATTTCCACTAAACAACTGCCATGAAAACCTTCTGGGTTCAATACATTCATCATATACCAGTTACACATAAGCACCACATCCCTCCACAGTCAGAACTAACAGCCTAAACTTTCCTCCAACTCTAGCCCCTCTGGGTTGCTTGCACAAGCAGCACATAATCAATCAACAACTTAGAGAGAAAACTGAAGGCCTTCTCTTCTTTAGATTTACAAGTATATAGCCACCAAATGAAATCTCGCCCCTTTTCTTGCTTCCCTAAATTATTCCCAGTGCAAATTTCACCTTTTCAAACCAGTTTTCCTGGATCCTGGGCAATGTGCTTTCTCATCTCTGCATCTCAAAAGTACTTTTTATATTAACATTTCATCTAGCTATCATTTATCCATTCACATTTTTATGGGTTGTTTATTTCATAAACAGTCAAGGCAGGGATCTGCCTCATCTTCTGTACTTGCCAAAATTTTAAGCACCATTCATTGCACAAGTGAGTAGGAATATTTTGATTGTCACTTCAAAAAAAGTTTGACTTTTTTCATGCATGGGGAGAGCAGTTTTTCCACACAAAAGAAGCACTTGTTAAATGCTACTTCGGTTCACAACCATAAATATCAAGTAATATAAAAAAGAGGAAGTGTTGGGTGGTATCACAAAATCCTCTAGCTCTATAGAACAGACACAGAATAGAATTGTGTTTTCATAAAAATATATTAGCAGTTTCAAATAATGGGAAATACATTAAAATATCTTTTTGGAACCATGAAACTTGACTAGGATTCTCTCAAGGGCTTCATACCCCGAATCCAGAGATTTATTATTCCAGGGGAAGGAGGCTCAATTTTAAAAAAGTCAACTTAATTATTAGTCAAGCCATGCAGCAGCTTCCCAAAAGATAAACGAAAACGGGCTCTAAGGATGAGTTTCAAGCAAATGGAAGCTGAATTTGCGCCTCCAACCCTCCAACGCCTGCTGGGCACGGGTCCCCCAGAGCTGCGCTAGATCAGCCCCAAGCAACCCAAGGAGAGAACCTTGGAGGCTGAGCAACTGCCACCCACAAGCAGCTGCTCTCACCTTTGGTTCCGGGTCGGAGAAACGTATAGGTTGCCACCAGCCCGCTCCAGGGTCTCCTCCCACCGCCTCCCGAAGAGGTTGCCAAAGCCCTTGTTTCAGAAACCCAGCACCCACCGATGGCCGCAACTGTGGGGAGCCAGGGGGGTGCCCTAGTTCCAGGACCAGATCCTGTTAAGAAATTAGGCCTTGGGATCCACTCCGCTCATCCTTATTTCCTGAAAAACTTTGCTTCCTTCTCTAAAATGAAATCCACACGAAGTAGGAGCTCTCTCAACCCACCCCAGAGGGTTCCCTCCCCGCGCCCGGCCTCCGAAAGGCACCTACTCACGGCGCCTCCCAGCCTTGGGAATGGGACAGGCTCAGGTGGACAGGATCCCCAAGGTGGGTGGCAGACTGACTGGCGAAAGAGCTGTCACCTTGTGATCCGCCACGCCAAGGTATCCGTCCAGTGGCTTCGGTCCCGCGGGGGCCCCGGGGCGCGGCTGGGGGCTGCTCTGCACGGACGGCTGCGCGCTGCCAGTGGCTGCTTCCTGCTGCTGTTGCTGCTGCTGCTGCTGCTGTGGCCGCTCCTTCTGGCCGCCGAGGCTGCTGTACACGAGCAACAAGCTGGTGCACATGGTAGTGAGCGCTAAACACACTGCCAGACCATGGCGCTGCGGGCGGGTGGAAGAGAGCATAGGAGAGTCGCTGAGAGCCGACCCCGGAGGAGCGCGCGCTGCGGGAACGCCCGCCCGACGGTCGGGCGAGCTGGGGAGGTCCCGAGTCTGGAGGCGGCTGGGGTCCTGGCCCTGGCCGCGTGCAGCCGGGGTGGAGGAGGCGCTGTCCCCGCGCGTACGGCAGGGGATGCTCCCGGCGCGTGGCTGCTCTCGGCCGCCGCCTCCCATATCTCTCGGCAGAGGGCAGGTGGTGCGCGGCGACCGGCAACCTCGGGAAGAGCGCGCCTGGGGCGAGAGCAGGGGTGGGCTCGCACTTTGGGGAGAGGTTACTTTGCCCCAGCTCGGCTGCTGTAATTTCTCGCTCTTGCACCCTCTACTGTTTGGAGCCGCGGGGCTCTACCTGGGCGGCCGCTGCAAGTTTGAAATACAGCAGGGTAACCAAGAAAGTCTTTAAAGGTCCTTCCTCCCCTCCCCGCCCCTTAGTTTTTGTCAGACTGTTGCTTTTGGCCATCCTCTTCCCACCTCAGCAACGCGCCCATCCCTCCACTGCTTCTCCTGCTCTCCGCTGGCCTCTCGGACTTCTTTCTGGAGGTCCAGGAGACTGAGCAACCCGAGTTCCCATCCCGGCTCGGGGATTCCGAGCTAGGCAGAGCCGGGGAAATCAGGAGGGAATGCGGAGCAGGTGGAAAGTTAGCCCTTTGTAACAAGCAACCTCACGGCGCGGGGTTAGGCGCCCCTGAAGCTCCCCCGTGCGCCCCGAGGACGCTGTGCCCAGGAGTCCCCGCCTCTGCCCAAGGAGTTGCAACAAATGACTCACCATCAGGGTCTTCATTTTGGGCACCTCTTTTGTGCGGAATCCTCAGGCACGCGTGTCCGGGGCCACTTTTCCTTGGAGGTTTTCCATGGTGGGTGAAGGGGAAGGGGCGCCTGTGATCTTCGCTCAGCCGGCCAGCCGCGGCTGAGTGGGCAGAGAGCCGCGGGACCCAGGAAGCGCCGCTGTAGCGGAGATTAGAGACAGAATTAAAACTGAACCGGACCCTCGTAGTCTCTCAGTGATCTACACAACTGCCGCCTGCCGCCGCCTGCTGGGTCCTAAAGACCTCTGCATCTCCCCCTCTCAGCCCCCAAATAATAATCCTTTCAGCAGAGTGGCGTATCTGGGGCGAGAGTTAACCGTGGCTGTATAACCACCTCTTGGTCCGAGGGCTTATTTATGTCTCATGAAATCATCAACTGGAAAGGAAGGGGAACCAACTGGATTCTGGTCATGATAGCCATTTGAAAATTCACAAACTAAATTTTTGTTTTGTGATTTTGGTAAAAACAGATCAGCCGGCCAAATGTCAGTAGCCTTATTAGTGGGTTTTACTTTTATGTTCGTAGTGGAGGGAACTCTGTCACAAAATTATTTTTCTAAAACAATTTTTCAGTTGTAAGTTTTCTAATATTCTCTGCTCTGCTACTTTGACCTATTCAATCTAGTTATTCTTACACCATTTTTATAGCATAGTATTTCTTCTCAATTATCTCATTCATTACTTGCTTTACATACATTATATTTCTATCAGATCTTTGAGGTTCCTAGTGTCCAGCTAAGGTGACTTTAAAGTGTTAAAAACAACCAGCACATCATATCCATGTGATTAACTGGATCTGTATATTCTCCCTAATTTTAATGCAAGATTCTGGCTACTAAAGATAAAACTGCTTACTGGTTATTTTATAAAAACCCTAATGCCATTGGAGCTCTTCTGATGTTGGTCTACTACACTGATGGCACATAAGTTCACATTCAAGAGCTTCAATTCAAATAAAATAAAAAACTTTTTTTTTTTCGGCATTGAGAATTTCACATCAATAACCTGTTTTTAAAGATATTCTCCCCTTCCCCTGCATTAAATCACAAATGACATTTGTTAAATGTCTAATTTAGTTAAAAACATATTTCTTATAAAATTGCTCAGTGAGAATAGTTGTCTTAATATATTACTTAACACCTCACCTGTAGCAGTGTAATGTTAAAGATTGCATTAAGATGGAAATGATCAGCAGGCCAAGTGAACCATAGGCACAATAAGAGCTTTCTCAAGGCCAAAAGAGGCATTACAATCCTTTTTTAATCTTCACTAATCCAATGCTGGACTGATGCTATAACAGGAACTATTTTTAACTTATGTGATATCTTTCCAGTCTTAGTATTAAGAAAGTTAAAATTATTGGTGCAACAATGACTATCAATGCAATGTGTTTGAGGGAAGGCAAGACGTAACAGGGGATTTAGCCTCTCAAGGAAAAACAAAAAAATTCAAACACTGTCCAGCATTGCCAGGCTCGAAGCTATTTATTCAATTTGTGCTTTAGGCATGAATAGTACCAGTTGTTAGGGCAGGAAAAGCAGCGGCCAGAAGAGAATCTTATCTGGTCTTGGCAATTCTTTATTGTATGGTTGCACTTGACACTCAAATTAGTGAAACAAAGGACCAACTTGATGAATCATTACAAGCAGATTATCAGTGTTTCTCCAGGACTCCTTTTAGATGCTGCTAGACCCAGTGCCTGCATTTTTCAGGATCCTTCCTCTTCCATCTAGTAAGTTGCCCAGTGACCAATAAAACATTCTTAATATATTTTGACATGCCAAACAGAGCCATCATATTTATGATTTAAGCTCATGGCAGCAAGGTGGACATCTGTTACACGATATGTCTGACCAAATTCATTAAGCTTATGCTCCCAACCACCCCACCCCCCCGCTGAGATAGTAGTTAGCTAGTTGCTAAATCTACTTCTGAAATAGCCAGGATAAATTTTAAAATGTGATTCTGGCTTTGATTTGAATGATTTCAAGGTCTGTAGCTTTCAAATATTCCATTAGATTGACTTGAACCAGTTTTAGACACTCTGATCTGCCTGAGAGCCAGACTGCCAAGGAGGCATGGGGTAAGGGCAGAGAAAATAAGTAACAGGTTAGAACACTTGCACCTTCCATTCTGTGATCACTTAATGGTCACAGTTTTGTATTAGAAAATGCAGAGATAAATACGACACAGACCCTCTCTTTTAAGAGCCCACAACCTTGTGTGTGTGTGTGTCTGTGTATATATGGGAAATATGTGAGACTAGTTCATAAATAGGCTATAAAAGACAAAGTGCTAGAGAGATTTGATGTTTATATATATATATATACATATTATATATGTATACATATTATATATGTATATAATACATATTATATATGTATATATATGTGTGTGTATATATATGTATATATACATATATACACACACACACACACACATATAAATCTCAAAAGCCTACTCTGTAACAGGGTAATCCTATGGGAAAAGAGAGGGGCGAGGTTTCAGGTTCCCTGCCCCACTCAAAGAAGTGTGGAGCTGGGAAGGGAGGAGAAGCTAGAAAAGAAGGAGAGATGAAGAAGGAGACCTGGTGGGTTCGTGGAGTAGAGGGAAACATGAAGAAGCTGTGTTTGCTTCTCCGTCTTAGACTTGTACCAGGGATTTGGGGACCTGGAAGGAAACACTTAAAACAGACGTCAGTAAGAGTCCGTTAGGAAGGGTGGCAATGGCAGCCTTTACCTTGATTTTGATTTTTCTCTTTTCCTTCCAGACTTGTCTGACCCCTCTGCACCTTTCCTGTGGGAGCCATCTGAAGGTGGCTTAGGTTTGTGGCAAGCTTTCTGGTGTCAGTGGCCCTGTTTGGTTGGGCATTTACCCATGAAGTGGGTGGCTAACTTCGGGTGCTTGATTTGGAAATTATGTTCTTTCTTTTTTCCTCTATGTTACACATTAAATATATTAAAGTTCCTTTCTGTTGAAGGTCTTATGCACTAGAAAATGCTTTGCCTTGATGCAGTGGATGGTAGTTTTCAGAGCAGGCAAATTTGGGGGTTCTGAGGTACACTTCACCCTGGCCTGGCACCCTGGCACTTCTTTGTTCCAGGAATTGGGGATATCTTTTTTATTTTTAAGATTTTATTTATTTGTTCATACAGAATTGGGGTACAAGCCAGAAGTACAGGGGCAGTGGGTCAGAAGAGGTTTACTGCGCTATATCGGTCACCTCCAGGCCGGGGATCGAACTCTCACTGGAGCCGCTGCAGCCAGCTTGCAGTACTGTGTCCTAACCTGTTGGGCCACCAGGAAGGGGCCATTGGGGATATCTTAATGAATATATCATATCCTTTTTTTTTTTAAAGATTTATTTGTTTATGCATACAAGAACTGGGGTACAGGCCAGAGGTGTGTGTGGGTGGGGTGAGAGGATTCACCAGAGACAGAGTGGAGAGCAGAACAGGCAGGCTGAAGAACCACTGCTGAGGGGAACAGCGGGAGAACAGGAGAGATCTGCTGCACCATGTGGGTCAACCCCCTGGCTGGGGATTGAACTCACGCTGCAGTGGTGCAGATAATCATAGTGCTGTGCTTTAACCAGTTGTGCCACCATGGAAGGCCCCCTGTCCTGCCTTGATGGAACTCAGTCTTTTCCTAAATAAGTGCTATGTGCCTTTATGTTACAAAGAACCAGAAAACAAAATATTTGATTTGTTTTCCAACTTCTGAATTCTTGCTTATTTAAGATTGCGGGGGTTTGATATTTCAAGGGTATTCACTTTTATTTATATCTTTATGTACCCTTTTAAGTTAATAATTAGAAAAGCCAGAAAGGGCAGAAAACAGGCAGCATTCACATACATTTGATTGACTTAAAGACAAGTAGACAAGTCAATAAAGCTTTTTTAGTTCATCTAACTTGTCCAGTTCAATATAAAGTGAATCAGGGAATAACAATTTGCTTTTCAAAACTCAGGTAGCTGAGATGGATTTCTCACCATTTAGAATTTTGCCACATTTCTGCCTCTGGTGCCATCACATCCAATCAAACAGATTCCAACTTTTTTTGGGGGGGGGGAAGAAAGGAAAAGAAATTGAGTGTTCCACAATGTAGGTTATGTGATAAACTGAAAGTGAGAATTTATGAACGAGGCATCAGGGGCCAGGAGGGAGGAGGTAGGACCTGAAGCACATGGGCACAAGACACCACAGTACTCCCACAGGAGGCTGAAAACATAGGGGCTGAGCCCCTATAAGCTGTCTGTGATTCTGAAGTGATCTCTTCATTCAAGTGCAAATATTTCAAAGAGGGATGAAAAGCTGAAAACAATGCAATATAAGCTCCATTTCAGATACAACTATATCCACCTTGTGATCTTAAACAAAAACTTCTGCTAAGTGCTACAAAAGCAAAAGCTTAATAATGGCAGAAAGCCCTAGAACAAAATTTATACTTGTCCATTTGTTCCATTAATGTTGTAATTTACTCTCTTTCCTTCCTGGGCTAAGTCTAGTGGACTTGTTGGCTGTGTGGGATTAATTTCCCCAAAAGGGTTAGATAGGTTTTACCCAATATGTCTGGAGCAGACATTTCTCCTGTGTCACCCTGGTAGGGTAAAATAAGGTCAACTGGGGCCCTGCGGGCCTTGAGAAGTTTGTTACCATTACTTAAAGGATACACGTTTCTTTAACTTTTTATTTTCTTACATCATTGTTCATTTTTGTACATATTTGATTCCTTCCCTCAGGTGTAGTCTCTATAAATCTCCCACCACATCAGCTTGTGAACAGTCACAAAAAGTTCCTTGTGCTCCTCCCTTCCCTGTTTTGACCTTCTCCCATCCTTCTGTATGTCTCAGATCTACAGTTTGCCTGTAAGTTTTGTCTTTTTTCTGTCTCTGTTTGATTTCCTTATATTCCTCTAATAAGCAAAACTACCCTATATTTTTCTTTTTTCTCCTGACTTATTTCACTTAGCATAATCTCTTCCAGCTTCATGGGACAAAGATTATTTTGAGTTAAGAACCATGAACATTCTAGAGGCTAAGGAGATGCTCTTGTTCTCATCTCAGTCCTTTGCCCTTACTTAATTGAAGATCATTACTCCCTAAGCTTTTACACTGTCCCCCAATTGAAGAAGCGATCATTACTCCCCTTTTTATGACCTAGAAAAAAGCATCCAGGTGTGGGTTTATTAGTGAATATATCCTCTCTAAGGAACATCATTTTACTTTGAGTGAAGATGAAGTCATCTCCCTCTCCTCTCTTCTTCACTCCTTAGATTCCTTAGCACAGGATATAAACCTCTGGTTTACCCCATTTTACCTTAGAATTTGCAGCTCTGTAAATTCCCTATTATTAATATTTTCCCTACCAATCTGTTGAATGTTAATTTGTTCATTCGTCCAGGCTCAGAAGAACCCAGATGGAGTTTGGAAATTTTCCCCTGTCCTCTGACAGTTAAGAACAAGTCCCCAGTGTCTAGCTGTCAGGAGCCTGATTCTTATTTTACTGCTTTTTTCTGTGACCTTGGTAAGTTACTTATCTGTGTTTTAGTTTCCTCAACTGTTAAATAGAAATTGTCAAAGCACCCACCTCAAATTATTGTTGTGAAAATTAAGCAAGAAACCCTAAGTGAAATGTACAAAGCAGTATCAACAGATTGTAGCTCTTAGTAATATTTTATGATTTTAATTAACAAACTGGGTTTGAAGGCAAAAGATCAGGGTTTAACCTATGTGACCAGTAACTGCATGACCGTAAGTAAGGAACTTAAAATATATTAAACAGACCTTTATCTGTAAAATAGATATTCCAAAGCCTATTTTTTAAAAACATTTATTTATTTGTGCATACAGAACTGGGGTACAGGCCAGAGGCTCAGGGGCGGTGAGAGGCTTCACCAGAGACAGAGTGGGGAGCAGAACAAGCAGATCTACGAAGTACCTACGAAGTACACTGCTGAGGGGAGCAGTGGGCGGGTCAGGAGAGGTCTGCCACACCATGTGGTCACCTCCAGGGCAGACGGGAATTGAACTCATGCGGAAATGGCTTTAGCTTCTCAGTGCTGTGCTTTAACCCGCTGCACCATCAGGGAGGGCCCCCAAAGCCTATTTTACAAATATTTAGAAGACTTATAAAAATATTGCATATGTGATTTTTTTTTTTTTTTTTTTTTTTGTAAACTGGAAGCTCCACAGCAAATGTCAATTGAGCATCCACTATGTGTCACTACTCTTCTAGACTCTGGGGAATGCGACCAAGACATGCAAGTACTCTATCCCATGGTGCTTTTATTCAAGTTAAGAGCAAAAAAACCAATGTAATAAAATGCCAGGCACTAGGTGAAAAAGCAGGGTAAAACAGTTACAGATTTGAGTGGAGAGTTTATGTGTTGTTTTAGGCAGGGTGGTGACATGAGCAGAGATTTGAAAAAGAGTGAGGGGGGTATCTGGAAGATGGGCATTCCAGTCAAAGGAAAAAGCATGTGCAAAGTCCCTGAGCTAAAGCTTAGTGATATGTGAAGACAGCAAGGAGGTCAGTTTGGTTTGAATGAGGGAGAGAAGTAAGGGAGAAGGACAGAGAGGTAGTCCATGTAGACCTTGTAGCCCATGAAAAAGATAAACTCCCATTAAAGAGTTTAAAGCAGAGGAAGACACTGCAACCTTTGTTTTGGAAAAAAAACATCTCTCTGTGTCTACCAAGAACAGCAAACTGAGGAGAAATAGTAGAAGAAGGGACACTCAGGAGGCTATTGTAGTCACCCAGGTGCAAGAAGTGTAGTCATCCACTTTCAGAGAAGTGACTCTGTTCAGGATTTGCTGCTTGTGTGTATGAGGCATGTGAAGAACAAAGATTGAGAAAAGAGAACTTGGATTTAGATATAGTCAGTATGAGTTGACATACGCAGTCAGGGTTCAGGTCTGATGTTGGTATTAGAGACACAAAGTCGTCATCTCTGTCCATGCATGTATGAGCTCACCAAGGGATGAGCCCAGGCAAGGAAGAGATGTCACAGGCTTGAGCTGGAGAAGCTTTAAATTTTAGGTGTCAATATGAAGAGGCATCATTATAATACTGAAAAAACCATAAGTGACTAAACTTGATTTATTATAATTTATTGATTAGTTTCCTTTTGAATGAACATCTCATTTGTATCAGGTATATTCATTTATATATTTATTGTTCATCCTTTTAGAACATTAATTTTCTAAAACTGGTACTATGTGTTATTACTGCTTCTATCAATAAGCCTGGCACATAACTGTTGGTAATAATATAAATCACTAACATTTATTTAGCCCTTGCTATATTCCAGCACCATTCTAAGACTTTTATCGATATTAGCTCCCTGTGATGGCACTAACATATGTCAACAACCATATGAGGCAGGCACTATTTGTATCCCCACCACACAAAGGAGTCAGCCGAGGCACAAGAGCCATTTGTCTAAAATCATCTTGATAATAAGTGGTAGCACTGGGCTAAAAAATAAATCTTTGTTTAGCAAATGTAAGTTTCTATAACCATATTCTTGCCTCAAACTCTGCATGGGGGTGAGTGATGGGAACATAGTTTATACCCAGTCTTTAGATTACACAACCAAAAGTAGTTTGTTGTTTTGTCATGTACTTTCTTGCTACTTTCATTTTTCCAAGATATATTTTACATACAGTAAAATGTGATAAAATTTAAGTGCACGGGTTGATGAGTTTTTACAAAATTAGACAATCGCTAATGAATACCACTGTCATGTATAGATCATTTCCATCATCCCAGAGAGTACTCTTGGGTGTCTGGACAGTCACATTAGGCTACCCAATGATCAGACAGACAAGCATTGCTCTGATTCTCATCACTATAGAAGTTCTGCCTATTCTATAACTTAATCGAGTTAGATGAAACTACCTATTTGTCTGAATTTTTTCACTTAGCATAATATTTTTGAAGTTATCCATGGTGCTGAGTGTATTAATAGCGTGTTCTTTTCCTGAGTACTGTTCTATTGTGTGAAAATGCCATAATTGTTTTATCCATTCTGCTCATAATGAACATTTGGATTGTGTCTAGTTAAGGGTTCTTATGAAGAAATTACTGAGAATGTTCTTACACAAGTGTTTTTGTAGATGTCAGGTTTCATTTTTCTTCTGTGAAGAAAAACATAAAGGTGTGGAATATAAAGGTCACATGATAGGTACATACTTAACTTTAGAAAAAATTGTGAAACTCTTTTCTGCAGTTATTGTACCATTTTCAAAAAATATGTTTATTTTTACATCATTTTGTGCATTTTTCCATCTCAGTTGCAATCCCCTTGGATTTATCATCACCAAATCACCCATGTTGTACCATTTTTTAAATTGTCGTCAGCAATGAACAAGAGTTCTAGATGTTTCACATCCTTGTCAACCTCTTTAATGTCTTTCTGCTTTTCCAAAGTTTTCAAGATAAAGTGAGAAATCCTTGCTTAGCACCTAGGATCCTTCCTCATTACGCATCCACTAGCCCCTTTTAGTCTCCTTTTAATTTGGAATTAGAAGGAACCAATTGAACTGGCCAGTAAAATTTGTTATTTGGGGCCTCCTTGGTGGCATAAAGGGTTAAAGCACAGCACTATGAGGCTGCCCTCAGCAACTGCAGAATGAGTTCTATCCCCAGCCAGGTAGGTGACGCACATGGCATAACAGACCTCTCCTGTCTCATCCAATGTTCCTCTCAGCAGTGTGCTTCCTCAGTCTGCCTGTTCTGCTCCCTACTCTGCCTCTGGTGAATCCTCTCACCCCCACCCCCACCCCACACTCTGGCCTGTACCCCAGTTTTTGTATACATAAGCTAGTAAACCTTTAAAAATTGTTATTTGAATTTACAGTATTTAATTTCCCATCCATTTAGTCTTTCAATAGACCCATCTACTTCTTTGCATCTCTGCCTATGCCCCATCCACATCTCTCACTTCCTGAACCTGAAGCCAGAAGATGAAGCCTCTTCTTTAACTTTCCAAAACTCAGAGACACAAGTGGGAACCACACAGAGTGATTTATAGACAAAATATCCTAATGTAGGTGAGCTTTTTACCACCATTCTGATTATACAGGTAGCTCAAACATAGTGTTTCTCATTGTGGCCTGCATATTTAATGTAAAGGAAGCACATTCATCCTCAACTCTTCATTGACCTTATAATAAAAATAATAGTTAACATGTGCTGTGTGCCTGCTACTGGGCCTTGTGCTATAAAGCAATGGCCAATTTAATTTGTATTATGTCATTTCCATTTAACCAACAGAGAAACAGAGATTTAGAGACTTGAAGCCATTTGCCCAGTGTTACATGGTTAGAAAGTGACAGAACCAAGATTTGCCCAGGTCAATCTGACCCAACTCCTGAGTCTCCCCTCCCAACACCCACAACCCATACTCCCACTTTTTAAATGCTCCAACGTATGGCCAAACCCTCCACTAAGAGATGCAAAGTGATGAAATACTCAGCCCACACAGCAGAAGACTAATCCATGAGCAGATAATTATAACCCAGTGTGCTAAGTGTGAAAGTTAAGTTACAAACTAAAGATTAGCGAGGGCATAGAAGAGAGGCATGTAAGAGTGGTTCAGATGTGATTTTTTTTGGTGGAGAAATTCCATTTTGGTTTAAATGATCACTCGAAGCAGATCAGGATGTCAGGTCCCCAGATGGAGAGGAAGGCATAGACGAGGGTGTGGAGCACAGAGGAAGCTTCTGGTGACAGACGAGGAGGCTGTGGGCAAAGCAGGGAACTGTCAGAGCCTGGTGGTCAGCCTGTTTGTGAAGTCACTGCAATGTACAAGGCTGTGTGTGTAACTGGACACTGTTCATCACACACATTCAGACTTGTATATTTTGTCAATTTCCTTAAAAAATGACCATCAAACCTCTACCTTTGCAGGTATCAGAATATTATAATGATGTCTCATCAGATAGAAGTAAAGTGTAACCAAAGTCTCTCAGAATGTTCTCAAAAGTGTTGTTTGGACTGGGAGTGGTCTGGTCAGATTTTTTCTACGTGGATATCTCCAGAGATAGTGAGAAGGACAGAATTGTGTGGTGGAGGTGGGGACAGGGCGAGGTGGCCGTGAGAATGGATCAGAGAGAGCAGTTAGGAAAATGTCGTCAAAATTCTGGTAAATGATAAAGCTTCAACCCAAGCAGTACTGGTCTGGATGAATTTGAGAAATTTCTAGATTGGTATTAGGCTTCAGTGGTTAAAGCAGATCGAATCCTCACTTTGCAGAAGAGGATTTATAAATACAAAGTGGTGATTTTTCCATGCAAAACAGTGTGTATAATTCTGGCCATGTTTCGAGATGCTATGGGATAATAACAGAAAATGGCCTCCCTCTTGTCTTAGCCTGACTTCTTTCAGAGGGGTGGTCTGAGATAAGGATCCATGTGCAGGTATTTCATTGGCAGGTGAAGCAGAGTCTGTGGGCAGGAGGAGGGAGGGACAGAGGCAGGGAAGGCAGCCAGAACACGATGTGTTATCAAGCAAGTGACTACTGTAGACAACTGGAACTCAAGCCTGTTGGGGATACTCTGGCAGCGGGTGTAGAACACAGGCCGTGGTTATTCCACGGAGGGCTGTGGAAGTAGCATATTTGTTTAGTTGAGAGTTACACTGAGTGTGAGGTGGCGGGCCCTGCTTCCTTGGCAGGTACTGCCTGTTGCACAGGTGGCAAAGCAGGCGGACTCTGGAGGCAAGAGAAATCGCACAGGCAGGAATTCAGGCAGGTGCTGTAGGCTGAATCCCCCTGTTTGGATTGAAATGGCAAAGGCAGTAGATCTGGGCTGGGCACCGACAGCATCTGCCACCCATGGAAACTGCTCTTAGATTTTTCCAAAGGATTCTAATTCCTTATGTCACTTGCACCTCCCACTTACCGTGTGAGGTAGAAAAAAGTGTGGTTCCAACTAAGACTGGGTGTTCCTTATTCATGGTCACTGCTTCCTGCCTCTCCAGCTGCTATTCCAAACAGAAACAACTCTTGTCATAGGTCTTGTGCTCTTTGTCACTCCTGAGTTGCGTAGCTGCCTGTCTGCAGATTAGCCTGGGAGTAGATGAACTGACAAATGCTGTATTAGTCACCTTTGTTTTCCCAGAGCCTGATACACATTTGGCACCTAGCAAATGTGACTGAACGGATGGATGAATATTACCATCACTACTGCAACTTTGAGGGAACTTAAGCAAATGACCCAAAGTCACACAAGGGGTAGCAGAGACTGAGCTGAACTCTTCCACTAACTCTTGAGAAATCTGCCGCAGACAGCTCAACCAGTGTGGATGGGGTGAATCCTTGGAATTTATATACCTCACAGACTGGTGAAGTATGGGATAATTGAGAACAGGCCCACAACCATGAAGAAAGACCAGAAAACTTTAGTTGAGGGAGATTTCCATGTTAAGAACTGATTTGTTGTATTACATATAATATTTCAAGATAAAGTGGAGAAAGGCAAATAGGGGTAAGCACTATCACCCATAAAAGAAAACACACGTTTCCTTCCAATATGAGCTAAAGGACCATGTCAATGTTAAATCTGAAAGCTGAGTGAGATATACGTTGTTCTGTTCCCTGTGCACTTGCCTGCCCCAGAAAGTCAAGGGTGAGGCTGGTCTGCAGTGGAGGAAGGCAAATTCTTTTTCTTTTAGTGCAGCTTATAACATAAGGGGTAGCAGCTGCAAGAAGGGAAGCCAGCTAAAGAGTTTTCAAAATGAATTTAAAAGTGCATTCTTGAGTGTCTTCGCAATATCTGTGCTAATGTAAAAGGCTTGATTGATCTATATGCATCTTCCTGCTACTCTTCCCATGCTAATTTTTATCATTCTCAAGTCTTCTTACTTTTGTTTGGAAATGTTGCATATGCTCTTTAAAATAGCTGATTTTATTTAAGCAGCACTGAAATGTTCAACTTTTAAAAACTACGTTCAAAAAAAAACATCAAGGATGTGGTGTGGTGACGTGCATTTGAGGAGGTGTGATCCTGTGGCTCTGAATCACATATTGTGTTGTAAACCAGTTCCCTCATTAAAATAAGTCATTTTGAAGCTTGCCACCCCCCCCTTTTTTTTTTGAGGATTTTGTTAATTTATTTTTGCATAGAAAAACTGGGGTGTAGGCCAGAGGTATGGGGCAAGGGGAGGAGAGAGGATTCACTAGAGACAGAGTGGAGAACAGAACAGAGGACTGACTAAAATAGGCTGCTGAGGGGGGCATTAGGCAGGTCATGAGAGGGTCAGCTCCCTGGACAAGTGTCTAATAAGCCATCGCAATAAACCTTCATAGTGGTAGCACTGAGACTATACCCCTAGGCCACCAGGGAGGCCCCTTGCCTACTTTCTAAGAGACCTACATTTGAAATTTTGGAATTTCTTCTGTGTGGAAGTTATGATTCACATTTGTGTAAAGCTAAGGGTACACATTCCCCTTTGGACTCCATCTGTGTTTGAATACCAACTCTGCTTTTTGTAGACTGGCCTTGAGCAAGATACTAAATCTATCTAGTTCCCTGATCCACACATATTACCCTCCTCTGTGGGGCCATTTCAATGGTTCAATGAGATAGTGATGAGATTATATAATATGTATATGGTATTTTCTATGTATACAGTTTCTCAAATAACTTCATTTATCCTTGTTTCATTGTAACCTAGATGAGGAAAAAAAGTCTTGGCTGACACTAGCTTTTGTTGAGGACTCATTATACAGCATTTTAGTGACAGGGCACAGTTTGCAAAGACATATCTAGGAAATTAATTAAAAAGCAACTTCACTTTATCTTCATAAAGCTCTCATTTCAATACTGCTATTGTGTCCCTTTTACAGATAAGAAAACTGAGGCAGAGATAAGCAAAGTATCTTCCTTAAGATTCATAGTCTCTAAGTGGTAAAGTAAAATTTGGACCCTCCATATTATGAACTTGAAAAATTAAGGAAAAACTCTGTCATTGGAGGTTCATCATACGAATTAAGATCGGGGCTGGCCTGGTTGGCCAGCAAGTGGGAAGCCCATCTCTCTTTCTCCTCCCAAGACAGGAGTATAGCCATCTCCTTGGAAAACAAGTGTGCTCTGGAAACCGCTGGCCTTCCTAGTGCTGGTAGAGAAAAAGAAACATTAAAAAACATTGAGAACAGGCCCTCCCTGGTGGCACAGCGGGTTAAAGCACAGCACTGGAAAGCTTGGGCCACTTCCGCATGGGTTCGATTCCCGCCTGCCCTGGAGGTGACCACATGGCATGGCAGACCTCTCCTGGCCTTCCGGCTGCTCCCCTCAGCAGTGTACTTCGTCGATCTGCCTGTTCTGCTCCCCACTCTGTCCCTGGTGAATCCTCTCACCCTCCGCATCGCTGGCCTGTACCCCAGTTCTGTATGAAAGAATAAATAAATCTTTAAAAAAAAAAAACATTGAGAACAGGCTGATGGATTCCTATACAGCTTCTGTTTGTGGTGCCTTATAGCTCCATTGGCTTCCCCTCTCCTGTCATTCCTCACACACACCTGCACCCCTGTGATGACAGGCAGGACACATGCCACAGCAGCAGGTTTTTTGGGTTTGTTTTTAAATAAGATCCATGCATGAATATGCCAATGGTACAACCCACTGATTTTGCATTAGAATTTGCACTTAAATAACAACATGCTTAAAAAACCATTCATTCATTCTTTCAGCAGATGTTGATAAAGAAGAAAGTAGGTATTAGACATGGCTCTATTCTTTAGGAGTGCTAGTTAGACCTAAGGCACTAAAAGAAAACTGCAGGAATAGACGTGCATGCCCCTTGCCCTCGTCATCTACTTGGCCTGGCAGGTGCCCCTGGGTGCAGTCAGGGCACCACTCCTTTGTTACATGTCTCACTCCAGGCACTGATGGCTTTTCTAACCTGTAATGTTTCCTGTTTTTCTGTACAGGCACGCATTATTTCATTTTCTATTTCCAGAACCCCCCCTCCCGCCTTCCATCCCCTAACAACCTGTGCTAACTTCTCGTGTGAATATATTTCTCTTTTCAAGTCAGTTGGAAGGCTGGTATTCTTCTTCAACATGATGTCTGTGAAGGGGTGCCACAGCACCTCACTTGCCAGGTGAGGTGGAATCTTTGTAACTCACTTGATGCCTGGCATAGGTCCTAACACATAGTAGGCCCCCGGCACATGTGATTCTTGCTTCTTTCAAAACAGTAACTGAGATTATATACTGTGGGATCACTTACAATTTATGCATTGTTGTACATCAAGGGTTTAAAAATATGGAGGTCATTTCTTCCTTTTGTAAGTTATCATCAAATAGAATTCATGGACCCTCAGATTCATGGGGTTGGGATGAATGGTATAAAATTGAGGCAGTAAAGCTTCTTTAGTCTGTATTTTTGCTCAGAACTTTTTTCATACACATTTTTATTCCTCATAATAATATTTTGCTGTTGTAAAGCCCTTTATTCTACTTGGACAATTGTTACTATGCTTAGCATTATTGTATGCTTACACTAGCTGGTGAGATGGACCAATGAGTTTTGAGTTGTAATTGCTCATTTATAAATTTGGTGCCTGGGTTTATATGTGTCATAAGTGGAAAGGGTAATTGAAATATGATGAGACTTGAATTTGAGGTGATTTAACTTGCAGTGGCTTCCAGGAGTAATGAATTAATTAATTGCATAAGCACTTATTGAGAGCCTAAATTGTGGCATATCTGTGTACTGATAATACACAGAAGAAAGAGCATTTCAGGAAGCTCATAGGCCATCGGTAGAGACAGTTCCATTAAGGATTGCAGTGTGGTGCGTGCAAAGTGCAATAATAGTTGCATACCCACGATGTGGTGTTGGCGAAAAAGGAGTAATCGATTCTCTGTGTTTTGAAATATGGGTTTTATTATTATTTAGGTATGATGAGGCTGACAGATCAGGAGATGATGGCCACTGAAAGATAGTTTGCTGATATCCCAGGGGAGGGCCACGTGGGCATACCACACGCTATAGGGCCCCCTGGGGAAGCACCAAATTGGTGAGGAGGTAAGGTAAGGAGATGTGGGCAGGAACTTTTTATGTGGTTGAGCAAGATGGGATAAGCAAGTTTTGGTTTGGCTGGCTGGATAACTTCAGCAGGTGCTAGGGCAGACGGGCTATCCCTAGTGTTCTGGTACCTGGCCCAGGTGATTTAAGCAGGTGTATGAAAGCTTTAAAGAAGAATGGGATAAACGCCCTGCATGGCTTAGTTTGTCTGTGAAAGGCATGCTTACTGGCAAGTCATTTACTACCTCAGAGATTAGCTAACTCGGAGCAGTCCCCGAAGATAAACCAAATAAAAAACTTAATGCAATCATGTGGGGTCAGAGTTCCTGAGAGAATAGGCCTAAATCCAGAAGAGAAGAGTTGGCTGGGCAAAGAATGCAGTTTACGCAAATGTCCAAGCAATGGAAGAGCATGCTTGTATTTCAAGATGTCAGGAGTTTGGAGTGAAGATGTAGTAAGCTACATTGCGGTGGGGCTGGGGACGGATGACGTGAGCAAAAGCCAGTTCATGAAGGTTGTCTGATGTAGGAGTTTGAACTTTATCTGAAAGGTAGTGAGGAATAACTGAAGGGTTTTACAGAGAGTGACAATTATTTCAGTTTATTTATGTTTGGTGAAAATTGATGCTACTTAAACATTAATGAGTTTTCACATTTCATCTTTGTAAAATAAACAACATGATATATTTAGTACTTTCAACGGCCATGTAAAGCTTGTTTGTTCTCTGTCCTATAGATTGTAAAACCCTGGGGTTCTCATTTGAACTCTCTCCCAAGAGGCAGGTATTAAGGCAAAGGTTACAGTGATAAGGAATAATAAGAGGATCAGTGTCTTGCTTATTCAATTGTTAGGTCATCAGACTTCTTCAAAGATGAAATATTTTTCTGGTTGCATGTAGCCAGTTTCCAGTAACAAATATTTATGGCAAAATTTGTTTTGCTTCTTTACAAAATTGGGGAGAAGAGTTTGATCAGAAATGGTGGGTGGGTTCTAATATTTAAATGATATTGGTCCTCTGTGTTACAATGGGGAAGACTTTGAGAGTCACTGTCATTGGCCATGAGTAGCCACTCAAGGGGATTGAGTAGAGGAATGGCCTAATGAGACTTATATTTGAGAAGGACTGTTCTAGCCAGGGGAACAAGAAACACTGAGACAGAGAATGTGTGACATATAGAAAGTCATCATGGCAGGAGGGAGAATTATTTTAGAAATGACAGTACAGAGCAGACACAGTCAACAACCTAAAGTACTGTAAGGAAAAGCACACTGTGAACGTGACTTATTTGAGATTCTAGAGGCATGTGCGATGCCTTTGGAAGAGTTAAGCTGTTAAAGGTGTCATTCCTTTAGGCTATGAACTACTAATGAGAGATTGTGCTGATGACACTAGACTCCCAGCACAGTTTTCATTTAGTTGTGTGTGTTTTCACTTAACTTGCATAAATACTGATGGAGGGTTGGTTGCTTTTTTAACTTCTATTTGAATAACTTTTGGTATCCAAACCAATTTACTGATTCACTTTCAAATTCTTACAAATATTGAATAAAATGCTGGTTGGCACCTTTTAAACTACATTTTCTGCATCAAGCAAGAAAATATGTTGTTGAATTATTTAAGTAATCCACTAAGAAAACAGAGCAGTCTTAGCAGGCCATTGCTTCACCTTTTTATTCTAAACAATGTGTCCAGGGAAGAAAGATTCCCCCACCCCTTTTCTGGTCTGTGTTTTCCCCTAAACAAGAGCATGTGGAGTAGAAGGGAGAATTAACCCCATCTTCCCACCACCTCCACCAGCAATGAATTTTGATCTTTGGTCATGCTTTGAGAGAGAAATGTCAATCTTCAATGTGGGTGATGTTGACTTAAATCCAATGAGTAAACCCAGTCAACCAGGCACATAAAGATTTTCATTTCTATGTGGACATTGACTTTGAACGTCACCCTGGGTCGACTATGGATACTCAAGGTGATGTTGTAGTCACTCTATATATGTAAAGATAAAGCACACTTTTACCCACCAAATTAAGAATCACTTGCTCAGGGCCTATACATGTACTGGTTGAGTTTTTAGGAATGGACTCATCCAGATTACCTCCAATGATTGGATTTATTCCAAGGATGTGCAGGACAGTGAGTTATTATGTAATTTTTTGGTTCATAAAAGAGACAACTACCTCCACTTCTTTTTCTTTTCTTTTCTTTTCTTTTTTTTAAGATTTATTTATTTATGCATACAGAACTGGAGTATAGGCCAGAGGTGGGGGGTGGAGAGAGAATCCACAAGAGACAGAGTGGGGAGCAGAACAGGCAGACTGACAAAATACACTGCTGAGGGGATCAGCGGGCTAGACAGGAGAGGTCTGCTGTACCTTATGGGTTACCTCCCTGTCAGGGATCGAACTCAGGTCTGAGGTGGTGGTGGCTAGCTTCATAGTGCTGTGCTTTAACCTGTTGCACCACCAGCTGCAGTTATAACCTATTGTACCACCAGGTGTAGTTATAGAGCTCCCTCCTTATCCAATCAAGTTTTAGCAGGACACATAATTGAAGGTAATCCAACTGAAGCTATATTTTCCTGTGCCCCACAAAGTTAGGGATGGCCATATAATCCTGTTTTTTCAGGATAGGACAATAGAAGGAAGTGTGCAATTTCAATGCCAGTTTTGTTACATTTGCTTGCCTTCCATTGCTGCTTCTGCTTACCTACAGGCTAGAAATGGACACAGCTGAGATAGCTCAGCTTTTACTGTGTGATCATATCTGCTTCTAGGAGCTGGTAGAGCCCCTATAATTCAGAAGACAGGGGGTGTGACATGTTTGTCTTCCCAAAGTTTTGACTTAAGTATAGATCCATGCTCTAGAATAAGATAAAAGGTATTAACACTCACATGAATCCTACCAGTCTTCCCAATTTTTTACAACATATTGAGAAACATCAATAACCTCCTTCTACAGGTGCTACTGGCCCTGGCTCTGTCATTTCAGGATGAGCCAGAGCCAAAGCACTCAGCCAGGGCTGTCCCAACACACAGCTGGGCAAGGTGGTGATGATGGAAGAGTTGATTGTTTAAAAACAAACAAACAAACAAAAACCTTTATCTGTTGCTAATGTCTAAAATTCTTCATTAGAAATTCATTCCCTTGGTTTGAGGAACTATTTTTGACCTCCAATGAAAATATCTCTGGAATGTCAAAAGTGGTGAGGAGTCTGAACTTTCATTCACTTGCAAGCTAGAAAATTAGCCTAGTGAAATTTCACAGATGCTGGCAAGAGTCATGAGATGCCTATTAGAAAGAAAGGACTTTAATACTGCTGGCTTAGTGGGTTACATGACTTCATGTTCCTACTGGTTCCACCTGCTCTCAAGACCCACAGGTGACCTATATGATAATGTTCATAGAGTGGGTTTGCATCACGGTTGAGTAAATGCTTACCTTGGCAAGTATAATGTGAGTGAAACTGTTCAGCTTTCAGACAATAGTTAGAGGAAGACCTAATCTTTCTTGTCTTGGATTAGGAAACAAATGTGCTTTTTCTTCTGGTGGGAGAAACTATCTCTATTTTCCAATGATGTCTGTTATACACACATGCTTGAAAAGAAAGTCTAGAAAAATATGCTGATTTAAAACATGAAGAAAACCCATGGAGAATTATCAATCACCATGTGAGGAAAAGAATGTTGAGCTCTTAGCAACTTTAAACACATGACCAAGTTTATCTAAGGTCATTGTCTTACTATCTGAAATGGCTACCCAGCAAAAGAAAGTCAAGCAAGTGGTTTTTTCCAGAGTCCAATGTTCTGGTACTGACAAAGATAGACAAAGTTGGGTAAAATACCAGAGACACTGAGCAGGAATAAAGATGTCTCCATCACATGCTTGACTTAATTTCCATGGTTCTCCTTTCCTATAATATAATTCTCCTCCCCATTGCAAGGATAATGACTTCATTTTTTCCTTCAAAGTTCTGCTAAGACATTGCATCTGCAAATTTGCCTTCCTATCCCTCCGAGATAGGAAGTTTCCATCTGTGTTCCCTGTGTAGGCACATCCACTGCTCTGTGTCACAATGTTACCTTTCCTTTGAGCAACTCTGACCTTCTTGAGGGCAAGAACTGTCTTCCCTGCATTTGTAATAAATGTTCATAGAACTGGGGCCCTCCCTGCTGGTGCAAGTCTCAGCACCATGAAATCATCTGCAGCCACTGCACCACCAGTTCACTCCCTGGCCAGGGAGGTGACCCACAAGGCGCAGCAGACCTCTTCTGTCTCACTGGCTGCTCCCCTCAGCAGTGTATTTCACCAGTTCTTCCTGTCTGCTCTCTACTCTGTGTTAGTGAATCCTACCACCTCTCACATCTCTGGTCTGTACCCAAGTTCTTGCAGGCATAAATAAATAAATCTTTTAAAAAATGTTCACAGAACTGAACTGAATCATGGAGAATGTGTTTCCTGACTTAACTTTGTATCTTCAGTTATCATTAACTTCAATGTAATTTCTATACCAGATTATCATTTCCTACAGATCTTTGAATTCTTTGATATTTCCCAAAGAATGTCATATCATAATAGAAGGAAAACAAATTAGATTAGATTCTCTTTTTGGTAATTATAAAGACCAAATTACAAGTGACTCAAGGTTAGGTTAGGTGTCAAACAGTACTAGACAATTATTCTGCCCTCTAAGAAGTCTACTGTACAAGACAATCTTGGAAACAGTAGTACTTAGAGTGATTTTGCTGTTGTGTATTGGGCAGTGTACAAACGAAGCTGCTATAACAAAGAGATCCCAAACCATCCTCATTCAAATAAGATAGGTGTTTATCAGTCTATAGATAGAGAGACAAGAGTAGGAAGGCAGTTTTACTTCATACACCAAGGTTCCCTTTTAGTTTGTTATTTAGGTTGATTTGGCATCTCATTTTTTCTTGCTTAGGGTCTGGAAGCAGTTGGTTTTCCCAGTTTTCAAAACCCACATTTCTAGATTCTATTCATTTCTGCTTGTTATTTTTTACTAAACACATTACCTGCCTCCCATGGTATCTTTGGAGATGGTTTTACCAAAAATAATTCAGGTATTGTCCACTTTACAAAAGTCGATGTTAATTGCTTTAGTTTTACCAATGAGTTATGCTAGTACTTGTTTTTGTTAACTGAAGAACTACAAAGACATACACTTTTATGACAAAAGATGAAAAATGGTAAGTCTTCAGTGTTTACTTTGCAAAAACTGTTATGGAGAGCGCACACATTCCAAGTAGAAAAAGGGATGCCACCATGCTCCTTTCCAGAAACTACTTCATATAGTCTGTGTATTTATCAATCATGCCTGATTTTACAATATATTGTGTGATCTGAAGTCTTATACATCAGTTAGTAAGATCTGGATGGTATTTTAGAAGGCCTGGGATCTCTTACAGATTTTTTCATACAAATTAATAATTTCTTTTTTTGTGCATAACATGTTGGCTTGGAAAGATTTCAAAGAAACTCTACTTTGTGACGCAGGAAAAACATACCTGACATGGGTGCCATCTTTACATTTCAAGTAACAGTTTCACCACACCTTACTACTGAGCCAGTGCCACATTTTTTAGTTTGATTTGTTTTATTATTTAATGACTGTACACCACTTCTGTTCTTGAAATGTCTACTAGTCAGGGTAAGGTAGCCTGTCTACTAGTCAGGGTAAGGTAGCCTGTTAGAGTGTGTTATTCTTCCTAATTATTTGCTACCCTCCCCTGTGGAGGAGTATAGTTTTCTTTCTCATCGTATTGAGGCTTGGGCATATGATTTGCTTTGTGACATGAAGTGGGGACAGACATGTGTGCCATCTGAGCAGGGGGCTTAAAACCATCATGTGGTTCTATCAGGTGCCTTGTCTCTGCTGTAAGAACAATAGTGCTCTAGAAAAGAGCTGCCTTGTGGACCTGAAGTCTGGAATGAGGAAGATATAAATCTTATTGCCTTAGCAAAAGAAAAGTTTAATTATTTATGAATAATTTTGGACAATAATAAATAATTTTGAATAATAAATATTTATTTGGTTATTTTGGATAAGGCGAAGATAGTTCCATTTTCTTTACTATACAGCCTTCTTTAGTTATTTATTAGTAAAGTTTCTTTACCATCTTTAGATATTCTCAGTTATTGTCAGCAACCATGGCCTTGAACTTATCTGACCAAGTTTTCTGTTGGTACTACATATAACACCCTGGAGGAGAACCTAATGAAGGTCTGAATTATAATTTTTATTTTCTTATTCTTCAAATCTGCTCAGCTTGTTTATATAGCCCAACTCTTGTCATTTTGAATTTTGTTTTAATCTTGAACTTACCATGTTTTTAATCACTAAACAATGACTTGGTTATTCCAAAATGAATTTTGTTCTGTTTTCCAAATTCAATATTCCTTTAAACTTATTCCAGAAATTACAAAGTAGTATTGGTCTCGTGATGGAGAGGGCTATTTGGTCCTCTGCATTTGAGATGTGAGGCTTAGAATCAGTGTTCCACCTTCTTCTCTACATCTCAAACCTCACATAGAATTTCTAAATGCAAGAATGTGACCTGCTTATTTCTCTCTTATCTAAAATGGTGATTAAAACTAGCTCAGTGTTGAAACTGTAGAAGTCTTCGAATAGATTTCAGCTGCTCAGCTTATCTTTGATTAGGATATGTTCATTTAGGTGTTCCAACTCTTTTAAAATGTCTTCAGTAAATTTCCAAGCCTCTTGTCTAATTCAACTGACCGATTGCCTTTCCAATCCCAGCCCTAAAGCAGTCTAAAATCATTTCTCTGACATTCTCATCGACTAATTGGACTTTGATTGGTGTCAGCTGCTGCCAACTGTGATAAAACTGTTTTCAGTAAGCCTTGACATTCTAGAGGTGACATTAGGTCACTTCCTCACACTTATAAACAGGGAAATTTTTAGAATAGAGAGGAGATTCGATGTTACAGACAACAAATGCTTTCATTCAACACAACTAAATTAAGAACTGATTTTGTGCCATGTACTGTTGGAATGGGTTAAAATCTCATTTCCTCCCTTAAATTCCCAGTGAAAGGAGAAAATTAATATAATTGGTAGTGGAAAGAGGTGATGAGTCCAGAAAGAGAGAAGTATAGTACAGCTCTGAAAATTACTGTAGGGCATGGGAGAACCCACTTGTGGGTAAAGTGGAGATGCTAAACCAGTGTGCTCTCTCTTCTAACATTCCCAGTGGGGGGCAGGAAACAGGGGCAAGTGACAGCATAGGTAACTGGTCTATGTGTGTGTGTGGTATGTGTGTACATTTCATCCAATGGTCACAATACCACCATGGGTAAGCACATACACCCTTACTTACCCCTACTTATATATTAGGAATTTGGTCCCTCATAGCAGTCACTAATAGTTTGTCACTGACTCATGGGCAGTTGTGCAGGCCCCTCATGAATGCAGTTGTGCTACTTAAAGAGAAGCAAAACATCCAGCTAACTTTCTGAGTGTCATGGCACAGTGGAAGAAGGCCACAGGCACAGGAATAAGTTTCCCTAAAGTGAGCATCCTAGGGTGTATCTTTCTCTGATTTGGGCAAGAGGCTGCTAGTCTTCCAATATCACAAAGTAAAACTGTAGTAACTATAATTTCTCTGCTTTTCTATTTGCCTTGAGTCTGAAATATTTGATCAGAGATCCATATTTTTTGGGGCAGGATCTACCTGAGCTTGTGATGCTAGAAAAACATGGCTTCCCTCTCTAAAATGGGCAAAGAAAACTCACTGGGTATGTGAGAAGAAATTGCAACTCAAAAGATAGATATGAGAAGACATTGCAACTCAAAAGATAGTGAGAAAACTCACTGGGTATGTGAGAAGAAATTGCAACTCAAAAGATAGATATGAGAAGACATTGCAACTCAAAAGATAGTGAGAAAACTCACTGGGTGTGTGAGAAGAAATTGCAACTCAAAAGATAGTAAGCATATGAATGAACTAGGACCTATGTTGTCCTTTAAGTCATCAGAAGAAGGAAAACTCTGATTAACTCTTAAATGTATTTTCAGTAAGAGCAGATTGCCTTTGTCATGTAAAAACAAATAGTCCCAATAAAGAATGTGTCTGAAAGTCAAAAATACTTCTTAGAGATGGAAAAACATCAACTTTGAATTCATGCAACATAGGAAACAGCCAGTAAGTTGAACAAAAAAGTAAGCTTGATAAATGTCACAGATACTAAGAGAAAGGATAAAGTAATAGAAACATGAGAGGAAAGAGATACTGGACATGATCTAGATGAGCTGAAATGTAATTGAAATATCCTTAGGAGAGGACATAAAAGACAAGAGTAATGATTGAAGAAGTAGTAAAAGAAAAATGTTCTTAAGTGAAGGAAAAAACTAAAATTTTAGAGTGCAAATAATTAAAATGACTAGGTACATCAAAGTTTTTTTTTAATTCAATGAATTCTCAATACTTAAAGTATGCAGATTCAAGGGAAACAAATTCCTTATAAAGGACAATAAACTAGTTGATATCAGAATTTGTGTTTTTAAAATGAACATGACAGAAGACAATGAGATATTGATTACATAATTTTGAGGGGCAAAACACCGTGTTCCCAGAATTCTAGCCCTAGCCTCTTTAGCCTTCATATAGGAGAGGAGAAATAATTTCTGATGTGCAAATCTTCAGAAAACATACTGTTAGTGTACCTTCCCTGAAAAAAAGTTATTGAATAAGTGCTCCAGTGAACCAAGAAATTAATCATCATAAAGAATTTAAAAATCAGGAAGATTTATAAAAGAAAATGTACTGAAAGACGGAACCAGTGAAATAACATTAAACATTTAGATTGCTATTCTAATATAGTTATGAAGCACTGCAAATGTCAGAAATAAGGGGCAGGAGAAGATACATAATTGTCAGAATGTATTAAAAAGATCAACATCTAAGACCTAGATGAGTTCTATAAAAACTGGATGGCAAAAGGGAGGCTGTTAGCTTCTTTAAATGTAATCTAAACATGTACATTTTAGAATAACTTACTACAATGCTTTAATTTTTTAAATTATCAAACTATGCAAACAAATTTTCTATAGATGGCTATAAAGAATGTGAAAATACCATCATGAAAAATTTTTCTCCAGAAACTTTATGTAGTTTTTCCAAGCATAAAATCTGATGTATGTGAAAGCACTCTTTTTTTTTTTGAAGTGGGCAGACTATCTCTCTCTTTTTTTTTTGAAGATTTATTTATTTATTTATTCATATAGAACGGGGTACAAGCCAGAGGTGCAGGGGCGGTGAGAGACTTCACCAGAGACAGAGTGGGAGCAGAACAGGCAGATCCACGATCTGCTGAGGGGAACAGCAGACGAGACAGGAGAGGTCTGCCACACCATGTGGATCACCTCCGGGACCAGGGATCGAACTTGGCACTGCAGCGGCTGCAGCCAGCAACATTCATTTAAAAAAAGCATAGTTCATTTTTACTTTTACAAATTAAAAGTATTAAATCACTACTTGTGGATCTTCATAGCACCCCTGACTCCTCCCTCTGGTTATTGTGCCTCTTCAAGACAAGCATGCCCTTAAAATGGGAGCAGACTTACGGCCTTCCCTGGTGTTCAAAGGTTAAGTCTCAGCACTATGAAGCTACTACTCACAGCCACTGCAGCAGAGTTAGCTCCCAGGCCAGGCAACTGACCCCCATGGCACAGCAGACCTCTGCTGTCTCACCTGCTGCTCCCCTCAGCAGTGGATTTCAGTAGATCTGCCTGCTCTGCTCTCTACTCTGTCTCTGGTGAATTCCTTCACCCCCCCCCCACACCTCTGGCCTGTACCCCACTTCTTGTATGCATAAATAAATCTTTTTTAAAAAATGGGAGCAGACTTAGGGAAAGAGCTCTCCATAGCTGATGTGATCAGTGTGGTTTTTGAAAGACTGCTTGTTCACTTCCTAGGGAGTTTTGGGAGTGTGACCAAGAATGTCTAGTGTTAGTCCGGCTGCTTGCTTGAATAGAAATTTAAAATCATAAAATGTTGGTGTCTGGCATTTTCGGTCACAGGGTGAGAAAAACAGATAAAGGACAGAGAGCACAGATTTTTTCTGAGTTCCCTGCAGTGTGTCTGTTTCTGAGGCCTGACTGCATTTCTTTTTTGAGTTCAGGGAGCCCCTCTACTGTCCTTACTGCAAGTGCCCCCGTTTGCATTCATTTCTTCAATTAGGTTTCCTTTGCTCACATCTAACGAGTACATTATCTTTGTATAAATTCATAAGGAAAGATGAAAGACGGGGTCATCTACTTTAAATTAACAAAGAACTCTGAATGGTGGACTATGAGTAAATTTTTAGAAGGTCCATTTTCAGGAAAACTTTTCCAAGAAGCATGCATTGCTTTGTGATAAGAAAAAAACATATAGCTTATTTATTTAGGGGATAATTATTTGGATAACTATGTGTAAGTCTGCTGTTTACATTTAAGTTCCTAGTTGTGAGTCTTATTCTACTTGGCATAAATGGAAGACTTGACAAATAATTCTGATAAGATTGATCTTTATTATTCTGACTATAATGCTAACATTAAAATTCAGTAATATACTCTAAATAAATATAAAACTAATTGCTTCTTTAATTTGCTTGCTAGGCATAGAACACGCAAGCTTTCTGTTGGTATGTCACTTGTGCTGCAGTTAAAGAAATATTTTATGAAGGAAAGGCTATTTGTCCTCAGTGGTTTTTTTTTTTTTTTTAAGATTTATTTATGCATACGGAACTGGGGTATGGCCAGAAGTGTGGTGGGTGAGAGGCTTCACCAGAGACAGAGTGGGGAGCAGAACAGGCAGATTGACGAAGTACACTGCTGAGGGGAGCAGCGGGCGGGTCAGGAGAGGTCTGCCACGCCATGTGGTCACCTCCGGGGCAGGCGGGAATCGAACTCATGTAGAAGTGGCTTTAGCTTCTCAGTGCTGTGGTTTAACCCTCTGCGCCACCAGCGAGGGCCAGTCCTCATTGTTTTTTAATGAAGGCGAAGTGAGTCATAGGAAAATTAACAGATTCCTTGTCTTTTCCTCCTAATGGTCTTTCACTTCCTTGAAATGTTATAACATGAACTACGTGAGATTTCAGTGATGTTTGAACAATGTTTTTATTCTAGAGTGGGGGGGAAGATGAGGAAGTATATTGACCTAGTGAGCTTCCCACTGGTTAATAGGAAACATGTTTTTAATGAAGCATGAGAAGAATAAGAGTGCCAAGTTTTAACCCCCACAATGCCTTCAAAATATAAAGAAGTGTCGAAACTATTGACACTCTAGATATAAAATAAAGATTCTACTAGACAGGCGCTTTAACCAACTAAGCCACAGCACCAAACACAAAATAAAGATTGTAAAGGATGTGAATGAGAACTTCCTTCTGACTCTTTCTGAGAGAAAATGAAAACAACCTAACACATTAATAATTTGGCCAAGTCACCATCTGACTTAAAAAGCTTAAACACTGAAATAATTCATCCTGAAGACTGTATGCTTTTCTATTTAGCACAGATGGGTTCACCTGTGTGAATTTCAGTTCTTATTTAATGTTGTCGTCTTTAAAATGAGAAATGGAAGGTTGACATTTCCTGATGCATTTTTGCTGGCAAGTCTTGAGCAGAAATAATCACTAGCATGGTTTGTCTGATTACAATACAATGGGATAAAATGAATGATGATGGCCCTTGACACCTGTACTTTGGGTAAGAAAGAGTTTGCCCTATTAGACAATGGAAATATTTGATTAAAATAAAAAGTTTTTGTGTGAGACAATGGTCAGAGGTGTCATAACTCTGTTTTCCTCCTCCTCAGTACCTAGCCCTAAGGTTGCTTAGATTGTGTGCTAGCTTCTGTCACAGATTTCAGGCAGTTCCAAACTGTAAGGTCCAGGAGCTTTGAATGTAAATGCCAGTGCTTTCTGAGTCCAATAAAAAAAAGTCACTTAGTGCTCACACTAACTTTGATTTTTAGTGTAACACATCTGGGCAAGTCCAGATTTTGGATTCAGGTGACTTGGTTGGAATCCTGTTTCATAGTGGTAAGACTTTAAGGGCAACTTACTCTCAATGAATATTGGTTTTCTTCTATATGGAAAAGGCCAATAATAATACTCATCTCCCAGGTAGTTACGGAGATTATGTGTGAGGAAAGTATTCCCTGTCATATTCCCTGGCATAATGCACACTCTTGTAGAATACTTTTATTCTTTACATTATAATATAATACATATTATATTACTTTAGCTCTAACTTCATCTGCCTTGAAAAACTTCTATTACACAGCCTTCTTATCTTTTATGAAAATACTTGTTTATTGTACCTATACATCCCCCCACCCCGAATCTCTTAAATATTTACTATATGAAGAAGATGCTTAGAGTATTCTTCAGGGACTCCTTCCTTTGTCCAAAGAACTGAGTTGCTATTAGTTGTTAGGATCTGAGGACTATCAAGTGAATGGCTTGGGAATAAGATTTGCCTGTAAGACTTAAAATATGAGATTGTCACAAAGTGGGTTAGTCTAGTCATTCTGGTTATTATCTTCTGGTTATTTTTGGGACTAAGTGAGTTAATGTATGAGCATGTTAGCATGATGTCTGAACATAGCTTTTTGAGTAATAATGTTGATTGTTAGTTTGCTTTAAGAGTGCTCGCCAAAACAATAACTTATAGTTAGGAATCATGTTTCAGATTCTTTTCCAGGCACATATTACAGTATAACTGTAAGATAGTAATTGCAAAAACACATAGTATCTGGAATGGTGGGTTGATAAGGAATCTGAAGTTGCTTCTTAGTTCAGGGGGAAAGGATGTCATTGTTGATTAGGAGTATCAGCTAAGAAAGCAGAATGTAATCACATGACCTTTCGTTAGCATCCTTCTATAGAGTTTTTTCTTCCTTACTTTTGTATTTTAATCTGCTTATGTGAAAAGCAAGATTATTTGAGTCATCTATTTCCCTCATTCACTTCCTAGGGTAAAAAATACTCTATAAATAAATAACTGAAGAATAAAATAATCAAAACTATATTCAAACTCTTCCATGTTATTTACTGAAAATGTATGGACTGAAAAAATCATTAGTTGTAGAGGTGTTAACCCACAGAAATAAAAATAAAAACTGTGAAGTTAAAGTCATCATCGTTGAAAAGCAAGGATAATACCTGTTAAAACAGTAAAATCGTCCTGGTCAGACTTCAGTGTACGTCCATGCAGGCAGCAGTTCCCATGTTGTCCAGCTTTGAAACTCAGTCAGACTTAATAGAATTAAGGAGTTTTGGTTACACACTAATGTTAGCTTAATATCACAAAGATTATTAAAAGCCCCCCAGATCTCTCAGTGGATACTGGGCATAATAACTGTATGTATTCATAAGGTTCATGGAGGTTAAGTGAGACACTAAATGTAATACCCAGGACACTGGCTGGCAAGTAGAAACAGCATGGAAAATGTTATTATTAGTTCCTGCCACTTTAGAAATTCTGGTGAGATGCTGCAAACTCCTTAAATTCTTTTCTATCTTCCTATGCAAAACTACCATTGGAAGGTACTTCCCTTTCTGTAGGGTTTTGATTCATATATATATTTTTTAAAAAGCACATTACCTTGTGAAGACAAACACTTTATTCCTGTCTAGCATGTTTATAAGGGTCTATCATGAGCTAGACACTATGTAATATGCCCTATAGAAGAGGGGCTCAGGAAGATAAATGTCCTGGCCCCTGACTCCAAGAAACTGTCTGTGATTCTAATACGTATGTGACTGCCTGGATTAATCTGACAACTTCTGTGATCTAGCCCAAGTCCACTTTTCCAAATGAATTCCTTATGACAGTATGTTATGCTGTGTCCACATTGAGCTGCCGTATTTCCTAAGCAATCCTTATGCTTTCCAAGTCTGGTGACCTGCCAACTTCTATTTGGTGTAATCTGGTAAGATTCATCCCTGCTTTCAGAACAAACAGGTCTTGTAATCTCACCCATGAAATACTCCTTTCTTTGAATAGCTATAGCAGTGTATATTTTTGGTGAGTAAATTGATGTGTGTGTGTGTGCAAGAATAAATAAGCTTCTATCATGCTATGGTCATGGGCATGAGTAAAAGTATGTTTTAGTCAGGGTGGGTAATTCTACAAAATAAGACAATAAAAGATTCTAAAGGCAAGTATCAGACGTTTGACAATTAATGTATACCAAGAGCAAGCCAGTGCCTCCCTGGTGGCTTACGGTTAAAGTCTGAGTATTATCAAGCTATTGCCAGCCTCAGTGGCACGAGTTCGATCCCTGGCCAGGAAGCTGGACCTCTTGTGTGTCGTCAGCTACTCCCCTCAGTAGTGTATTTCAGTAGATCTGCCTGTTTTACTCCCTATTCTGTTTCTGATGAATCCTCTCACCCCCTATACCTCTGGGCTATACCTCAGTTCTTGTGTGCATAAATAATTAAATCCCAGAAAAAATAGCAAGCCACACAGGATAGAGGGCAAGTAAGAGCACCAGCTCTGGAATCAATTCTAGTTCTCTCTCTTTAGGTTCTGACCTCAAGCAAGTTTCTGTTTCCATCTTGCAAAAATGGAGATAGTTGTCCCTAAAGCTCAAGGGCATGAAGATTAAATGCAGTAATGACTATTAAACTCTTGACATGCTAAGAACTTGGCACATATGAAGATGTCAGTAAATGTTAACTATTATTATATACTATTTTGTGAACTTCTCATTTTCCATGTACCTGTAAGACTAGTCACAGGGCTGGTCTTAAATCCATTTCTTTAGATTTTTCTTGAAAGGTGAAACTTTCACTTTCTGATGTAGATATAAAACTGGAGGCTATCAGGTGACTACTTGGAATGTTAGAAAATGTGGTTTGTGGAACTTTATTATCTCTTACAAGTAGCTCAAGTTCATATCCACTGTACTTGCTGGTCATCTCCTCTTGTTAGCTGGCAACAGTTGAAACCAATTAAAATGCAATTAATAAATGATAACTCTGCTACATAATGATGATGGCTTGCAGCAGAAGCGTTCAGAGACAAGCTGCCCAGCAGGCGTGTCAGGTTGGCAAAATAAACTAGAAACCCATTTCAATATTCTTGGTAAATAACTGAAATGTTTTCTTCTAAGTGTCAGCAGTCAAGAACAAAAAGCATACCAACGAGCATTTTGATTCACAACTATTTACTGCAAATTCTCTTGATTCAGGCCAAAATGCATCATTTATGTTATATTTTATGTGGATACATATACAGTATGCCATCCACTGTAACAGGAAATTTGGATAATGTGATTTGGAAAGAAAAGTATTAGTGAGAAGATTAGAAGATTAGAACCTTATCTTCCATAACACTATGAAGGATTTGAGGCCAGTCGGGTTCTTTCAATTCATTTCATGAGCTACTTAAGCTACACCTCATTTATGGTTTAACAGTTTCCAAGTGTACTGGAAGGTTGGCTGGTGGTTGGATGAAAACCTTACAAAATAGAACGGAGAACCATTTGAATTAGGGATGAAACATGACAGGAAGCGGCACCATAGGGAGAGAGGTAGAGAAAGGATGGCACTATGAAAGTGCTCTATTTGAAGTGGTCATCTACCTTGGATTTTCAGGCCAGTCCCAGTTTATACTCGCTTACAGGCATCTTATCAATTTAGCACCCCTTTAACTCTCAGAGTGTCCCAGTTTATGTAATAAATTATGTATCCAACAGAGTTGAAACTGAAATGCTCAATTTCACTTCCATAAGCCAGAAAAAAAAGTAGCAACCAAAATCTGCCACTGGCTGCTAAAATTCCAATTTGTTTAATAGGGATTTAGAAGGAAAGGCAAGAGGCTGCATGCTGAAAAGCCTAAGCACATTCACTTGGTTACTTAGATAATAAAGATGACACATCTGGGCCTGGCAAGATAATCATGTGTATTAGTACCTCATGCAAATTTGGTCCCCTGGAGGATTGATGTTCCATTCATCCAGAATCTCCTTCTGCTCACCTTGTGGCAGAATCCTTGTCTCACTTTTTCAAGGTGAGAGAAGTCAAGCGTGCAGACAAAAGGCGCAGTTGCTTATGAGATGCAGATTTTTTTTGAAGGAGATGGGCTATAGGGAGATATGGTCAAAGGGATAATTTTAGCTTCTGGGCTGGAACTTGTTGCTGTGAAACAGTGTTCCCTTCTTAAAATGCAGATCCCACTTGCATTATCATCTTCGTGGATGCATGTTCACGTTGCTTGGGGAGCACATTCACATTGCTTGGGGAGCAACGTTTAGCTGTGTCCCCTTTGATAGCACATATAGTAACAGTGGAATGAGTCCAAAAATATTAGCATGACTCCTACCCTCCTTAAAGGAGCTCATTGAATTATTCCAATTTTTGAAGGCAAGTGTTAAGACTTTTATTCAATATTATATCGGCAGTTGCAGCCATTGGTGTAAGGCAAGAAAACTAAATAAAATATGCCAGGATTGGAAAGAAATAAACAAACTGATTATTTAGAGATGACATGAAAGTTGTCCAAGTAGAGCATCTGATTTATATACATCTATACAAAAATACACACACAGGACAGTTTGGTGAGTTTGCTAGATAGAAGATCAATTTTTTGAAATTTCATAGTCATACAATAGCAATCAATAGTTATACAGGGTTAATTTTAAATAAAATAAGTTTTAAAATGGCAACAAAAATGTGATACTGAAGAATACATTTGATCAAAGATGCGTATATCTTTCTTGTAGAGAAGATACGCAATTTTACTGAAAAACATGAATGAAAAATAGATGACATATTCCTTTATAAGGGGATCCTATCTCCAAAATTAATTTATTAAATTATCAGTTGAATTCTTCATGAAAGTTGGTGGATGATATCTAAAGTGTAAAAGAAAAAGGAAAGAGAAGTAAGGCAGTAAGGACAGCTTGAAAAAGAATAATGTGGGGAAATTTGATCTATCAGCTGTAAAGATTATTATAAAATTTGACATTAGGTTGATGCATGGGTACATAAAAAAGAGAATAAATAATAAATAAATAATAATAAATAAACAGAATAGAGAGTCAGAAACAGACCCCTATAGACAGAAGGCTGATACATACAGAGCTCAGCTTGCAAACCAAGAAGAAAAGTGACTATCATCAAAGGCACAGGTCAATTGGCTACCCTGGTGGAAACAAGTAAAATGGGATCTCTGCCCTGCATTCTCAAAGTTCCTTTCATTTGACTGAAAGTTTATAAGTGAATTAAAAAGACATTGAATGCGTTTCAAACAAAATATAGGATAAAATCTTTATCTCAGGTGGGGATATATTTTACAACAATTCACATAAAATGAAAACCATAATGAAAAGTAAGGAATTTAATCACATTAACACAAAAATAGGTTTGAGAAGACAGAAAAATAAAAAAAAACTCAGAGAAAGGGGCAAAAGACATGTGAAAGACATTTTACAGTATAAGAAACCCTGGTGTTTCCTGTATAAGGTAGAACCTAATTAGTAACCAGAGATCCAAATTAAAATTACAATAAATTAGTGTCTTACACCCATCAGACTGGCAAAGTTGGACATTATTAGTCTTGATAAGAATGTGAGACATGTAGACTTTGAAAGTATAAATTGGTACTGCTGCTGAGGAAAATTATTTGCCTTTAGTTTTTAAATTTGAAGAAAATGAGTAAGTTCATTCTTAGGTATATTCTGCAGAGAAGTTCCTGCTCATGTAAAAAATATTCAAATGTCCATTGACTAGAAAATGGATCAATAATTTGCATGCTCCATAGTAGTGATGATGATTGAATGCAACTGCATGCTGCAACATGGATGAGAATGAAAAGCATAAAGTGGAGTTAAGAAAACAAATCACAAAATAATGCACCATATTGCCACTTGAAACACTTCAAACGTCCAAAAGTGGGTAACGTGTATATCTAGGTTATACGCATATATGAGGAAACTATTTAAAAAAGCCATCCTCCTTGGTGGGGAACTAGGGAAATAAGAAAGCTAATGAGGAAGTATATCAGGGACTGTGCCAGAAGAAGTCATTTTCTGGTTTTTAAGTTGGCTGTGGGCACCTGGATGTTCACTTAATCATTCTTTATACTTTAGCTATTCACTAGACATACTTTTTTGAATATATGAACTATTTTGTGAGAAATAAATTTTTAAAAAGGTTCCAGCTGGCCAGACTCCCATCAACTGATGCAGGCAGTCCAATTATTTCCTTATTTACAACTGGATTTATACTTTTAACTTTGGCTCATCCCTGAACAAATTTACTGAACATGGTCTAGTGATCAGATTAGCAGCCCTCTCTAATGTTTTAGCCAATCCCAACCTTAGCATATGCATAATGCAATTTTAATGACCCAGAACAACATATTTAGTCATCTAGTATAGGCAGTTTTCCCATTAACAATTGCATTGGAAATCCCCCAGTATGTAATTTCTATTAGTGACTTTATTATGAAGTTCCATCGCAGCCTGCGGGGGGGCTGTCCCAGGCACCAGATTTGATGATTCCAACAAATGTTACTTCCTCTCAAAGCCTTTCCCAATGCCTGAAGGCAGACTTTGTTCCTCCCTTCTGTTCATCCCAAAGGCATTTCCTCTATTGCCAAATTGAGAACCCTGGTGTCTACTTTACAGGTTGCCACAAGCGGTAAATGAGATAATGCATTTAGAGCTCACAGCAAGCACTCCACAAATATTAGTTGTTCTCATATTTGTGTTTGGATTTTTATTCTTTGTCTTTCTTTATTCTTATGCTTTTATTGAAATTCAAGGCACAATGTGACTTGCATTGGCTAATTCGATATAGCTCTATCCTCTTCTGTCATCTGTAAATCCATTGAAAATGGAAAGTGCATCTTTTCATCTATGCGTGTCTAGTCTTGTTCCTGGTCTATAGTGGCATTCAACTCACGTTTCTTGAATCCAGTTAAAATGGAATTGTTTTTATATTTTCAAATCTTTCCTTATTGTTTAATGGAAATATTATTAAAGTTCATAACAGAAGTTTTAGGTTGCATCATGATACTACAACATCAAGTTCTCCTTTTAAAAATTAGAATTTTCGTAGCTATTCCATGGATACTGAAAGACCCTAAAATTTGTGTGCCTAGGGAATTTGCATTTACTTCTCCTGGCATAAGCAAATGTTTGGTGAGAGGATGACAGGGCCCTCATAACACTTCCTTGGGAACAGGAGAACTGTGTGCTCTTGTTTGCAGTTTGCTATTTTGGTAAAATGTTTTCTTAAAATGCATGGTGCCTGGAGGGCCCAAATAGGAACACAACCTGCTTTTACTAAATCAAATTGGTTCCTTGGAAAGATGGTAAAGTACTCAGCATTATTGGTTGTAAGGCTCTAATATATTTTTTAGGAGATTATAATTTTGCTGCCGAACATTTAGAGCTTGGAATTTATTCACTGGCTATAGACTTTGCTGTTCCATGTGGATCAAATTGAGAAATAAATGAAAGGGTAGAGGGTGCCTGTAAAGGGGAGGGCCAGAGAACACAAACACCAAAATCATATATTTTGACCATTTCTCCAGAGATCATGTATTTTAATATTTCTGTGACTAATTCTAGCTATATAGTCATTTGCTAAAAGTGTTTAAGAATTGCTCTGTCTGAGAGACAAGATAGTGTGGTGTGTTGTGTAATATAGATCCATGTGAAATTTTATTGGAAATTTTATTAGTTTAATTAATAAGCATATAAAATGTATTTGGTTAGAGGGTTTATAAAATATAATTACGTGATTATATAGGCCTGGAAATAATTTGTGCTATCTTAATAGAAACAGAATATACTAAATTAGTTCATTTAAGGAAATAGATTTTTAGATAGTAAGCTATTTCACCATATTTTCAAGATGGAAAGGAAGAACCTGTGAGGAACCATGGTTTTGTGACCAGATAATGGTGAGAGCCAAGCACAGCTACCATGTCCAGTCTCACTGAATGGGGCAGAAATCTTGAGTAAGAATAAATTCTAGGGCCCTCCCTGGTGGCTCAAAGGGTTAGGGCATAGCACTGCAAGCCAGTGGCAGTCGCAGCCACCTCAATGCAAGTTCCATCCCCCGCCCTGGAGGGGATACACTTGGTGCAGCAGATCTCTCCTATCTTGCCTGCTGCTCCCCTCAGCAGTGTACTTTGTCAGTTGGCCTGTTCTGCTCCCTACACTTTCTCTGGCAAATCATTTCACCATCCCTGCACCCCTGGCCTATACCCTGGGCCTGAATGCATAAATAAATAAATCTTTTTTAAAATTCTAAAAATATCGCTCTTGGTAGTGCTGGCACTAAGTTCTATTCATTCCAGTCTCACTAAGATGAGCAAAATTCTACAAAGGACAAGGTCCCTAGGTAGAGGGGTCCATGATCTTATCCCCTGGTAGGGCTTGAAGTGAAGGGCTGGTTGGAATAGATGGTAAAATGTGAGCTCTAATGGGAAAGGCTTTGTGGTAAATAAGTGCTGTGCCAAACTTTGACTCTTCACACACAGCTCTTACCAGTCATTTGTACTGTGGTGTGGATACAGGTTAATAGGTTCAGAGCACAAATTACCTCCTGTGCTGTCACGTTACTGGTAGGAAGAAGAGTGGAGCCCACACAGCAGAGTATAGCTATGGAGTCAGGCAGCAATTTAGTCCAATGTCTACCATTCACCAGACATGAGCTTTTGTGTAAATTACGGGACTTCTGTGGCTGGTCCCTATTTTTTAGAATATGGGATGGAAACAGATTCTCCTTAAGCATATTTTAATTGGTTTTGTTTGTATTTAATTAAGAACAGGAGATTACACATACCAAGTGCCTGATGTGTTACAGGTGCTTCAAATTCTTCTTTACTAATAAATGTTAATTGAATATAACTCCAGTCATCGGGCCCTGTGTTAGAATCTGAGAAAGCTGAATGAAACACAGTTTTTTTTTTTTCAAGGAACTTACTATCTATTTGAGCAGACAAGAAAACAAGGGTGGTAAACATTTCATAAGGAATGGAATGAACTGTTAGATGCTTCTAGTATCTACTTTCTCTTTCCTATAAATAGGAGCTTCAAATTTTTAAAATAAATTTTTATTGCGATAACATTAGTTTATAATATTATAGAAGTTTCAGGTATACAGGATTATAGACACCTGTATACACAACATCATGATTACTGCCAAAATTCTAGTTCCTACTTTACCGACCCTACAACCCCCCTTCCTTCTGGGAAACAGAATAACCCATCTGTTCTGTGTATCTAAGAGTTTGTTTTGTCTGTTCATTTGCTTTGATTCTTTATATCTCACAAATGAGTGAAATCATACATTTGTCTTTATCTTATTTCACTTTGCATGCCTCCAACATGATTGACTTATGTTCTTGCAAACAAAAAGATTTCATTATTTTTAAAGATTTATTTATTTATGCAAACAGATCTGGGGTATAGGCTAGAGGTACAGGGGCTGTGAGAGGATTTGCCAGAGAAAGAGGGGAGAAGAACAGGCTGACTGACGAAGTACACTGCTGAGGGCGGTTCAGAAGAGGTCTGCTGCCATGTGGATCACCTCTGGGGCTGGGATTGAACTCATGCTGAAGTGGCTTTAGCTTCTTAGTGCTGTGCTTTAACACACTGCGCCACCAGGGAGGGCCCAGATTTCATTTTTTTTTTTTTTATAACTGAGTAAGTATTCCATTTTATATATGTATGTGTATATACATATATATTCACACATACACACATATATCCACCTTACATAACCTTTATTCATCAATAATTGATGAACATTTATGTTGTTCTCATATCTTGGTTATTGCAAATAATATTGAAATGAACACAAGGGTATATATAGCTTCTTGAATTAATGTTTTAGTGTTTTCATATTATTTGGATAACTCAGGAGCAGAAGAGCTGGATCATGTTATATGAATCTCCAAATTTGTTGGGAGCATTGTCCTTCAGCTAACATAAGTTTTCCAAATTCCATTTTATAGGTAGATGAGCCCTTGCAGTTGAATTACAGTGAATGAAAGACAAGCAGAAGTTTTGTGTACAACATATGGGTGTTTCCTGAAGCCATCGGATAACCCTCCAGAGAGGATATTCTGCTCTCTGGAATATGGCAGCTGGTGCTTGAGTCGCAATCTTGATTCTAAGGCGGATGTGATGAGAGAGCAGTGAGCAGCAAATCGTTCTTACAGTGAATCTAGGTCTTTGGTGAGCATGAGGCAAGTTTCTAGCGTTGGACTTTTTACCTTCAAATATCATTTACATGAAGGAAAAATAAACGTATCTTATGTTTAAATGATTGTTCATTTGAGTTTTCTGCAATTTGTTGCCTAATAATTGAATTAATGCAATAGATTATGATGAGGGACATTAGGAAGGGTTTGCTGACATTTTAAATGAAAGAATCATAAAAGATTTCTGAGGCGTGATGGCAAAGCAGGTTGGTGATGAAGGGGAGGGGGGACTGCTACTTGATATGGTTCCCAGATATTATGAGTTTGGTACAGTGTCTATTTATAGATAAACTTGGCATTAAATAGACAAGCTTATTAGGAGGAAGGTTTGAGAGCTCTTATATAAATCGATCTACTATTTCTCAAATAAGTGAGGGTTGTAGATTTTCATTGAGAAGCTGAAACAGTTGTGCTAATATTTTTTAAATTTACTTGGTTGTGTATATTTGTGAGAGAGAGAGAGAGAGAGAGAGAGGAGTGAGAGAGAGAGAGGTGATGCATGCCAAGGAAACACATAACTATTTTTTGCCTTATGGTTACCTTTATCGTTACTTTTACTCCTTGACCCTTCAACATTTTTATCTATACACTAGGTCAGAAAAAGAAAACAGCTATATAAAGCACAGGCAAGGGGATTGTTCTCCCAGTTTTTGATTTTCAAAAGCACAGACTCTGAGAAGATATTTGAACTGCCAAATGAAGACTAGAAAAGAAATCTGTCACATAAGAGAGGAGGTAAACAAGAATCCCTCCTGAGTCCCTAAGAGGGACTCAGAGTTCTCTGAGTTCTGTCACAGCCTCTAGGAACCTCAGATGGGTCTGTAGGTTCTCATGGTTTCTCCTAAGACCCCTAGGCTAGTGAAAGGCTCCAGAAGAAAAATGACTGTGTGGTGACTAGTGCAGAATAGCCCTTAGATACTCAGAATTCCTGAATTCTGCCTGTCATGGGAGCTGTGGAGTGATTCTTGCATGTCCAGACCAAGGTCCAGAAGTAGTGGAGAGAGAAAACCTCTCAACTCAAAGAAGGTCAGGGAGTAGGAAGAGTAAACCAAAAGCAACCATATTCTGTGGGTGTCAGCAGTGAGTTATCCATGCTCCAGCTGTGCAGAGCCCCAGACTTAGGTGTGATGGACAACGTCCCCACAGAAAACTGGAGTTGAACCCCTACTGCTGAGATTATTTCAGTTCTAGAAAATTAAAATGATTATTCTTACAGACCTGAGTATGAAAACAGAGATTAGGATTTGCTCCATATTCATTCATTCACTCACTCAACAATAATTTAGAATGCTTCTGAAAAGTGGTTGGCACTCTTCTAGGCAGTTGGGATACCACATGAACAAAACAAATAAAATTCCTATCCTGGGAAACACACAATATTTAGACAACATATGATACTACATAAATGTGGTAGAAATACAGAATAGGTTAAAAAGTAAAGCAAAGGGCCCTCCTTGGTGATGCAACAGGGTAAAGCACAGCACTATGAAGCTATCTGCAGCCTCTGCATCACGAGTTTGGGCCCTGGCCACGGAGGTGGCCCACATGGTACAGTCTTGCCACTGTCCTCTCAGCAGTATATTTCAGTAGATCTACCTGTTCTGCCCCCCCACTTTGTCTCTGGCGAAATCTCTCACCCCTACACTTCTGCCCTGTACCCCAGTTCTTGTATGCATAAATAAAAATAATAAAAAGCAAGGTCAGGAATAGACTATCTTTACAAGAGTGAAGAGGCATATATTACTGATGAGCCAATTAGAACCCTTTGCTCTTATTACCAATCTTGTGTTTCATACTGATGTTGTGTAACCAACGAGAGCATACAATCATTGATTACTCTCAAGGTGGTCGATGCATGAGATGAATATGAAGTAGTTAAATTGTCTGTTATCTCTTTTAAAAGGTCAAGGCCAAAGTTGAAGCCAAGTACCAGATTTTGGCTAAATCCAAGTGCTGAAGCTGAGCTTCCCAATGCAAACCTTATATATTGGGTTGCTGGAAAAGTCATGATGTATTTTTCCATGTTTTCAAGGAAAAATGCATCATAACCTTCCCAACAGCCCAATATTTCCCTTTTTAACCTTTCATCAATCCTACGGGGTAACTATATGCATGCTCAGAAATTAGTCAAATTGGTTCAAAGTTATACCAATTCCAGCACCGAATTCAAGGCCCTTCCTCTGTACTGAATGGGGTAGAGCTCTGTAGCAGGGTCTATGAACAGCACTCCTGGGTTCTCTCTAGCTTTGTAGAGAGCTTGGGGGTTTCCAATTGGGTTGGCTGGGAAGTCCTCTGACACCTTAGGGGAACTTTTCCAGGCAGGTAACTCTCAAAAAATTATAGCACTGCCATTTAGGCAGGGTGGAATGAGGATGAAGTGTGGAAATGGTTAGTAGTGAGACTAAGATCAGCTACCTGCAGGAACCCTCTAGGTGATTCAGGTGCCATCCATCCACAGAACAGCAGAGACTTATTTTGCAGTCCTGAGCCAAAGGATTAGAAACTTTGAAGGAGCATTGGAGATGATCAAGTCAAATGATCCCTCTAATCCGAATATCCCCTATGGGATCTCTGATGTGGAGACTCCTCACCTGTTTTTTCCCTCCCATCTTTTGTTTTATTAAAGAAGTTCTAATCTGCCCGAACAAAATGTCTGTGTCCAAAAGGCCCTCTCTTGTGAGCAAAGGGTAATAACCAGATACCAGGGTTAAGTAGATCCTTGTTCTCCGAAAGAACATCTAAGGACAAAATTGAAGGGTCTCTGTCCAGATTCCAGTGTACCCACTGATAATGGAAGAAGAAGAAAACTGGAGTAGATTTTATCATCGTGGCAGCCATAGACCTCAATTTCATGGCCTTCCTCAGTACAGATGTGGACAATTTGACAAAGTTATTGGCCAATTGACTCCAGAATAAGCATTAATAAAAGAATTCAACCTTAACAATGTGCTGTTTTATGGCTAATACATTTAGGCTCACCTGTATGAATTTACTGTGCTTATTTAATATCCTCTTTATGATGAAAAATGATGCCAGCTCAGTGTTAATAGCATCTTTTGATGCTGAGAAAGTGTTCCTGTGAATTGAATGGCAGTTGCGCCTTCCTCAGACAGAGATTGAACATTTGCTCTTGAATGTTTTGCACCAGCGATGCTGACGTAGACCCAGAGGGTGCGCTGATGCAGCAACTTGCTGCTACAGATGCTGTGACTTTCCCAGGGGACTCACAGGATGTTCTCTTCCAGGGGGCCCTTGTCAGTGGCTCTCAAGTTAGTATCAATAAAACTGTCACCCAACCTATATTCCAAGGTATAACTTAGCTCTTGGGATACTTCCATCAGATAGTTTATTTACTTTTCCACTATTCTGTATCTTACTATCTCTTTGAATTTTAAAACCCTATTATCAGGAAAATGATAGATTTATGGAGACACACTGAGTAGAAATTTTGCAGTTCCCATACAGATCCTGAAAGATGGGGAAAACAATATGGAAATACTTAAGCAACATATTGATTCTTGGGGTGGGGGTGGGGGGGCTCTGATTTCCTGCTATAAACTCAGGAGTGTCCCAAAGTATCTCCTAGCGGGCCCTTCCTGGTGGTACAGTAGGTTAAAGCACAGCACTGTGAAGCTATTGCAGCCACTGCAGCATAACCTCGATCCTTGGCCAGGGAGGTGACCCACATGGCGCTACAGAACTCTCCTGTCCTGCCCATGCTCCCCTCAGCAGTGTATTGTGGTCAATCTGCCTGTTCTATTCCCCACTCTGTCTCTGGTGAAACTTTCCATCCCCCACACCTCTGGCCTACACCCCAGTTCTTGTATACATAAATAAATAAATCTTTAAAAATAAGAAAAAAAGTAAGTATCTCTTAGCTTTAATGTCTCAAAAGTCTATAATTTCCCATCCCCCTTCGGGTTTTAGGATCAGAGTCACAAAATTTTTTCTAGTCACACATTTTACTTCTTATTATTCTCTATAGAAGATAGTATAAATTGGGTAAGGTGTTGGGTAGAAAATATATTTGGATTAGGATTCAGGAAGCAGATTGTAGTTTTGACCATAAGTTGTATGGGCTTGAGTAAATCACTTCTCTAAGTCTTAGTTTATTCATTATAAAAAAGAAAGCCATGGATTGAATTCTGTTTTTTTAAAGTCTTAATTTCGGTCTTGTAGATTGTTGGGATTTTGTGTAATAAATTATATATAATATGTAATAAATTATAAAAACAATAATATAGTGCCTCCCTGGTGGCCTAGAGCCTAAAGTCTCAGCATTTTCACTATCAAGGCCTAGATTCAATCCCAGGAGCTGACCCACATATGGCTCAGCAGACCTCTCCTGTCTTACCTGCTGCTCCCCTCAGCAGTGTATTTCAGTCAGTCTGACTGTTGGCTTTCTGTTCTGTCTCTGGTCAATCCCTCCCCGCCTCGCCACCATACACACCTTTGGCCTATATCCCAGTTCTTCTAGGCAAAACTAAATAAAATAAATCTTGTAAAAAAGAGACAGGCTTAGTTAATATGATTCTATTTCATAGAGTCTTGTAAATTAGCATATTTCTGCTTTCTTCTTGTAGTACCTAATGCAATGTACCACATCTATGAAAGGCTTAACACAGACATTTGATTAGATACTTACCAATACTTTAAATTTGTTGGTAAAATCTAGAGGGATGTCAGTCTCTCAAAGTTCATACTTTCTCCTACAAATTGAGAGTAAAAGGAGAAATAAAAATATTCTTATTTAAGGTTTTGATAAAATAAAAAGCAAAAAGATGACAGGTTTTTATTTGAACTGTTAACCATTACTAATGATGCCCTTTCCTTTTACAATGACATTTAAAGGTTGAGAACTTATTCTGATTTCTAAAACAAGTCTTTGACTTTTTTTTTAAACCCCACTTTATAGATGAAGAGAATGAGGCTCCAGGAGGTTGAACAATTTGCCCAAGGTCACACTGTTAGTAAATAGTGTGATTCCCTTGATTCCAACACACTGCTTTAAAATTTTAAAAGGCTTACTGCAAGAATCCCTGAGGGGGGATGTTTGACTACTAATTTATTCATCTCCTACCTTTTCTTTTTGTAAGTAGAAAATATGACAATTTTATTTGCAACTTAATGGACTATTTTTTTTTTTTAGAGCTGAATTTAAATGATATCATCAATCACCTAGCCAGATGATATATGGCTCCAGGAAACAAAATTAAAAGAGTTAAAGCAGTTAAGCATATATTTTATTTCTCTTTTGCATTTTTTATGGAACCAGAATACAGTACATTCACCAACACCTGTTTGTTATTTGCAAAATACTATATTTAACTTGTTCTTTTCTTTAATTGAGCACGATTTCATGTCGGATTCAGATTCTGCAGATGGATTATTTAGAAATAAAATGTCAAATTTCTTGTTCACACATCTAATTTCTTTTTGACCTCAGAGAATTCCCATATCTAATGAAACTGTTCAGGAAGGGAACACGGAGAACCTGGCTGCTATAAGGCATTTACTTTCCTTTTTATGTGTTTTTATGGTATCTATTTCGCAATTACTAAATGGTGGTCTCAGGGATACCCATCCGTCATGCCTAATTAGGGATCATAAATGATCTTCAGCAAATATTTCATTAAAAATGAGATTTCCAAGTAATGAAAAATATTACACCCAAGCTATAATGGCAGCTACCTTACAAAAATATCACAGAGAAATAAAGAGAAAATGGATAATATACTATATTATCCCAATTTTAATTAGACTCATAGAATGTTGGGGAGAGCTCAGGGACAGTGGCCGGAAGGTATAAACTAAACATCCATTTAAATAAATATGCTTCATTTAATACCCACAACATTACTTGAAAGTTGGAATAATTACTGTCATTTTACATATGAGGAAATGTATGTAGAGGCATGAGGCTTTGTACTTTGCCCAATATCACACAGTTAGAAAACAGCAATTGTAGGATTTAATATTTTTTTCAGATTTACTTGTTTATTTTTACATATATGAACTGGGGTGTAGGCCAGAGGTGCAGGAGGTGAGAAGATTCACCAGAGACAGAGTGGGGAGCAGGACTGCCTGATGATGATGTACATTGCTGAGGGGAGCAGTGGGCTAGACAGGGGAGCTCTGCTGTGCCATGTGGGTCACCTCCCTGGCAGGGGATTGAACTCATGCTGTAGTGGCTGCAGATAGCTTCGTAGTGCTATGCTTTAACCTCTAGCGCTACTAGGAAGGCCCCAACATACAAATGTTTATTTCTGTTTAATGTAACCCATTGAACACATATCAAAGAAAAAGATAAACAGATATTCACATCTTTTTTCTCTTCTTTAACTTGTTTCTTAGAACAGTCTCAGATTATCCAGGATTACAGTAATTTAGTTTTAGTGCAAAGAGCTGATGATGTTTTTGGAGAGGATCTGGGTTCAGTGAGCAGAGGCCTTGGGTAACCTCTGAGAAAGTTTCACCAGAGTTCCCCTTTTGGCTGCCCATGACAAGTTCCCCATGAGGCAAAGCATTTCGGTTATATCCAAAAGGGCAGGCTGATTATGTTAAGAAAAAGGAAAGAGAATAAGACTTTTGCACACACACATAAGCGGGCAGGAAGAGCTGTTGCTGCTGTTGCTTTGTAAAGGAAAAGATTTGTGAAAGGAAACACCTGCACAGTCACAGGAAGGCTGGAGAGCTGCTTCTGAAAAGGACAGGTTTGTTAAAAGAAACACCTGCAAAGACACAGGCGGGCAGTGTTGGTATTAGCAGGCAGACTGAAGGGCACCCCGGGACCCCAAAACCTGCATGCTACAAATGGGTTTTGCCATTCACTACATAAAGACAAAACATACTTCTAGGGTGTAAAGCCATTCAACAGAAAAGAACTTTAATAGAATTGTGTGCAACAGAGAGAAGAGAAAGAACATAGTGATCGAATGAAGCACTCAAATATACCTATCCCCTTATGGGCAAATGCCCAACTAAACAGGCTTGGCCCACAGCAGGCTGCTGAAACCTGAGAGCTTGCCATAGCCTAAGGCAACTTCTGGTGGGGATCCACAAGAAAGGAGCTGAAGGGACCAGGCAGGTCTGGAGGGAAAAGAGCAAAATCAAAATAAAGATAAAGCTGCCATCGTTAACCTCCCCACTGGTCTCTCAACCAGTTTGGGACCAAGAAGCAAAGTGTCTCTAACATGTCTCTCTGCTCCATGTGTCTCCTTTACGCCTCCTTATGGTTCTCCAATCTTTTTCCGTCCTTCTCCAGTCTCCTCTCCAGCTTTTGTTGCTCAGCTCCACCCTTCTTGGGTGGGGCAAGGAACCTGCAACCTCCCTTTTTCCTGGGGCCACTTTGTTACATCTCCTCCGTGTGCCTTTCCAAGTCTTCCTTCTTGTCTTCTTCCATTCATTTTTAGCTTCCTCTTGCTGCTCAGTGCCACCCTTCCTTAGGTGGGACAGGGAACCTGGAAGTTTTTCTTTGATGGGGATTACACTGTTATATTGGGATTAGATTACATTTTGCCAGTGCAGAGATTTTACTGATACAGAGTTCTTTTTTAGGAGTTCTTTCCTTTGTGGAATTGTTCTCTATTGTCAAATGAACTGCTTCTAGGGTGTGACTAGTCTGATTTGCCAGGACTGGTTACTCTATACAAAGGGCCTCGATCCCCAAATCCCCACCTCTGGTCTGAGCCTCCAAATATTTTCAATGGCAACCTCACACTTGATTCTGTGGTTGGCACCTAGGGATTTTTCATTTCTATAGCTGATTTAACAACTTTGTTAATCATTTTTTATCCTCACGTCCAGTTGCTGGTCTTGTGACATCTCCATCCTAATTTTTTTACTTAGCTTCCATCGAAGATTGCACCTGAATGGGTATCCTTGGATTTTGGAGCTAGAACACTCATCAGAAATGATGTAATATTTTTCTCCTCTATTATTATATGGAAATTAAGTGCCAGAGAGCTTCCGTGACTTTTTCAAAGTCAGATATTTATAGCAAATTCTAAAAGGCAGGTCTCCTCATCTCCAGAAGGATGTGCTGTTCCCTCAAACCAGCTTATTATAAAAATAACAAAAATAAGATATAAAATAGAAATAATAAATCCCCAATTTTGGTTTATTGAAAAAACAAACCCCAAGAAATATAAAAAATTTATTGATATTTTGCTTAAAAAATGGATATGACATTTGGTTTCAAAGTTTTTTGGTTTCAAAGTTTAGATACACTGGAGTAATTACTATCTTTAATGGGCTAAGAAGAGAGACTAAAAAGTAATCCAAGAATTTGTATCAAATCAACTTGTGAATAATAAGGAGAATATATTTTCAACAATTCAGCTATAACTTTTGAAGAAATGAAGCCAGTAGGGGAAAACAAAGAAAGAGCTCAGGCATCAGAATATCATAGCAAGAAGTAAGAAAGAGTGAAGAAATTGTGAAAATTATGGTTGCAGACCAAAATGTAAGTGTGTAAATGTTGTTGTACTTAACTAAGCAAAAATAATAGTACAATCAACATAACCCAAGATGTGAGATGGGGGTTAGAGAGTAATGAGGAGAGATGTGCATTTGCTGATATTTTCAGTTTTTATATTGGAGGCTCAACAGATTTAATACAACATTATTAAACAAGAAATGGAGATAGATATTTTATGTAGTTATAAAAGTAACACTAGAAGAGCTAAAAGCAGATCAGGAATGAAGATTTGCAAAATAAATTAAACCTCCAACACAGATTATTTAGGTAAAGATTGAAAAGTTGTGACTATTCATAGTTTTATGATCTCATTTATATAAGAATGCATATAAAATATTTATACCATCACCTCCCCCCTTTACTTGTTGATAGTGATGGCATCTGGATTGAATGGCAAGGGTGAGAAGGGTAAGACTACAAGTTTTTACCTTTAGCATTTTTCTTTATAGTGCGTTAGTTTTATAAAGTGGTAACCATGATCAAAGACCTAATGCTCACATGAATGAAAGCAATGAATCAGTATAGTGATTACATTAAAATTTCAGCAATGACTCAGATCAAAAAATGACTGATAGGACGTATTAAGAAGTATGAATTACTACTTACTGTCATATTAAAGTGCTGTCAGCTCTAGGTTCTCAAACAACTAAACAATATGTTCAGATGCCAAGTCAGACTGCTGCCTCTGGTGCCGCTATCACCATGGCATTTAGGCACTTGGCTATTTCCACACTTGTCTCTTGTCAGGCTGGGTCAACACAATTCTAATAAATTGTATGAGAACCCAAACTTCATATTCCATCCAGCTGTTTAGCTAGTCTGCAGTACATAGGAAATTACTTGGATGAAAATGAAAATGATTTTCATTATTGCATAAATGGTAGAAATAGAACTTGTAGTTCTTTCTGTATTTGGGCAAGTGAAATACAAGAAAATATTTGGAAGAAATTCTGACAGAAAGCAGGTAGCTAATTCCTCACACTTCAGGAAGGATGCTATTCTACATACCACCTAGTCTTACCAAGAACCTATTTCAAGCCCCATCCAGATTTCTTCTAGCCATATGGCCTTGTTCCTCATATTACATATATTTTAAGACATTTTACGTGTCTATTACTTTCAGTATTTGCAAAAAATTGTTTTTACAGTATAAGCCACATTTTCAACTTTACTGATAGCTTGCATTTGAGCATCCATGAAATTTTAAGCCAGGAATGCTAAATGACATATAGTATTTCTTTCTGCTAAAAATAATCCTATTCTCTGTGAAATGCTATTTTTTTGTAACACAGAATACTGAAAATCCTCGTTCAGTAAGTACTCTTTGATAATGAGATCACCAGATTATTGATGATTTTACAAGTTACTAATATATACTCTGTCCAAAATACAATGATTTATGTATTGATTTGTTTGTTTATTGGAGTTACAGCTGTGTTTGTGTGTGTGTGTGTTTAGTTATGATAATTTGAGCTTGACAAAACATAGCAAGGATGATCCTCTTACCTTTTTGCCCTTTTACACCTACCCCAGGCTACTGAAATCCACTCTCAAGCCAGGAAGGCAAACATCTGTCTTAGGGTATAGAGCTCAGAAACTATTCTGTCAGTACCTTGTCAAGGAGCCTCCTTAGGGTTTAATCATTTATTCAACATGTATTTATTAAGTACCTAACATGTGTCAGGCAGAAGTAGGCACTGCAGACATAGCAGAGAACAAAATGATGATTTTAGTATTTTAGATAATGTTTATAGTTAGGTTTCCTCAGGGAGCAGAGGGAGTTGGAAACTTATTAGTTGTTCTGGGTTCAATACATGGAGAAGGGAAGAATAGGCAGAAGGGCCCAGAGGGAGGGTGAGCTGCATTATAATCCCTGTAGGTGTTAACTACTTTGGGCTCATTACCCAAATACTCTTACTCTAGAGCTTGAACTCCTTCCTCCTGTGATTCCTGTCTTTCCTTTCAGGCCCTTGACAAACCAGTAAGCCACTGAATGATGCCCTTGAGTCCATCTAGATCTACTGTTCCCTTTGCTTTCAACAAAAAGTGCATAACTTGTAAACTGCCCAAACATCCATCCATTAAGAAGATTTTTATTCATTAATGTGTGTCAAGGGACCTCCCTGTTTACTTTTAGTTTTCACTCCTTACTAATAAACCTAATCATGACCAAGCATGGGCTGAGGCTTCTCCTCATCTGTTGGTCAGTCAGAGAAGTGTCCCATGGACTGTAGGCACGGACATGTAGACAAAGGAGAAAGGCTGACACAAAAACAGCTATGGATGATGTGGGTCTGTCCAGTGTCCTTTTGAGCTTGCTTGTGTACCCCACAATTGCTTATGCTCAATCCTAGCTGCACCACTTCTAATTGAAGTGGAGCCCATCTAATTTCATGACTTGGTGACTCTGAAGAACTCAGGTCATGATGGGAAGTTCTGGTCTTTTCTTAATTAGATGCCCTGTGGTCTTTCTCTTCCACAAAGCCCCAGCACAAATCTACAAACACAAAATGCTGTCTGTTCAAGTGAGTGCAACTTTCTGATCCTCTTTTGTGATGGGGATGGAAAAGAATTCATTGGCCAGATCAATGGCTGCAGAGCACAATCTGAGATTGTGTTAATCTATTCTAGCACAGATAACACATCTAACCTAGCAACTGCAGTTGGGGTTCTTACTCTCTGGGTTTGCAGAGCATACAAATCCAGCATCCTCCAGCATCCATCTGTTTCTTTATAGGGGCCAGACTTATGGATTAAATCCTGTGGTGCTAGAAATCACCATGCCTCTATCTTTTAGGTAGGCACGTATTTTTGTCATTCTTCTTGAAATGTGACATTATTATTATTTTTTTTATTCCCTAGCTTAGCTTACAGTGTGAAATAATTTCTGAAGTTTCCACTTGGCTGTTCCCAGTACAGTAGCTCTCATTCTGCAGGCCAAGCACACTATGTGTCAGTTATGACAACTAGGATGCGTGTTTGAAATAATTATATGTGGACCTCTAGTGGGCCCAGGACCTGGCGTGCACCTGAGAAGGACAAACCAGAGGGATGAGTGCTATGTTCAGCATGCAGTGAATCTTTATTTTGCAGCATGTTCTTTATATACTCCACATTATCAAGCAGTAACAATAGCGTATTAACTTATCCTCAGTTCTAATTCTTGGAACACCCTGTCCCGCCCCAGATGGCCAAGCCCTCGCATACACCTGGACACTTCTCTCGATATGCTCTTTTGTATCTTTCTCAGACGTGGCTGCTTGCTCACAGACCTATTTTCTCACATTCTTGGAGCTCAGACCCGGCACTTGAGAGTTCACAAGCCTTTCAGTCTCTAAGTTCAGATGCCAGTCAAGGTAATGCAAGAGTTCTGCTGACAATTATACATTAAGACATTTGGAGAAATGACTACTGGGTGGGTCTGTGGGGTGTAGTAGATCCAGTGTGCCCTGAACTTGGGTTAAGGTTACCTATATTCCCTTCTCTATCTTCATACCAAAGTGGGTATGACCAGGAAGCCAACTTGAGTGCCTTGATGGAACTGAGAGCCCGTGTCCAAGAGTCCTCTCTATGTTTAATTACTGTTCTTCAGTATAAGTTAGCTTAGGGGGATCATTATTATGTTTGCTTGTGCAGATCCTTCTTCCTGAGGCCCACTTTGTCTTTCAGACAATGGCTCAGTGGGTCTGGTTCTGAAACCTGCCTCATACCTGGAAACTACAAAGAATTCTGATCTTTTATTCTTTCCTTATCTTCTTCCCTGTGATTTTTTTTAAGGTTTATTTATTTATGCATATAAAAGCTGAGATGCAGGCTGGAGATGCAGGAGGTAAGAGGACTCACTAGAAGCAGAGTAGGGAGCAGAACAGGAAGATTTACTGAAATACACTGTTGAGGAGAGCAGTACGTGAGTCAGGAGAGGTCTGTTGTGCCATGTAGTCAACTCCCTGGCCGGGAGTCAATATTTGTACTGTCGCGACTACAGATAACTTCATAGTGCTGTATCTTAACCCCTTATGCCACTAGGAAGGCCCCTTCCCATATCATCTTTATAAAGTATCATTTCTTATAAATAAATGTGTCAGTCAGTATCACTTGGGAATTACTTTACCTATTTATTTACTAACCTTTCTCTGTCTTTCTCACTAGGTCCGCATGCATTATTGACATAATTTCATCTAGAGTCCTTCCGAATTTAAAAAATAAGGAAGCTGAGACCTAGGTAAATGAAGTAGCTTTGCCAGAGAACCAGTTTAAAAACAATGAAGCTGAGATTTGAACATAATCACATCCAGGAACCCTCCTCCAGCCTTTCTCATATTCTGGGTTAAAGGCATTCATAAATCAACATGTGACGAACGTGGACCCTTTGTTGCCATTCTACCCTCTTCCTTGAGTGTTCTTCATTCTTTTTAAGATTTATTTATTTATGCATACAAGAACTGGGGGACAGGCCAGTGGTGCAGGGGGTGAGAGTATTCACCAGAGACAGAATGGGGATAGAACAGGCAGATTGACTGAAATACACTGCTAAAGGGAGCAGCAGACAAAACAGGAGATGTCTGCTGCACTATGAGTATCAGCTCCCTGGCCTGGGATCGAACTCATGATGCAGTGGCTCTGGATACCTTCATAGTGCTGCACTCTAACCTGTTGTGCCAACAGGAGGGCCCAGGTGTTCTTTATTCTTAATGATCTTAAGACACGCTGCTTGCCTACACTATATTTGTAGAAAGTGGTACTCCCCCTGCTGTGGTGGCTGTCAAAGTTTCTTGGGCATATGATTTGTCAGCAAAGTGCACCTTTTGGTTAATGAAAGTTCTTCTACTCAAGAGACTTGAGAGCTACTCCAGGGTATACACATTGGCAAGCTAGACCCTGGCGGGATTTCAGCTCTCACTTGCCCCCTTGGATGAATAACTGTGTGCAGACACCTTCTCATATGAAAGGTTTGAAATGCAGCTGCTGGAGTTGGCTCTTAAACCTGCATTTCCAGGCCAGACTGTGCCTTCAGTTTCATGCACACTAATTTACTCAGTGGACCACCAGATATCCCCATTTGTACCTTCTCTCCAACATAAGACTGGTGCTTAAAACTTAACCTTTAAAGCAGAATTTCACCTTAGTCCTTTATCCCAACAACAATCCATCAGTCTGTGTCCACTGTGTTTTCTGTCACTGGCACTGTCATCCCTCAGTTTAGAAACATGGATCCAAGTAACATTTCTTATGCACCTATCATGTGCCTGACACTGTCCTGATGCATGAGATAAGCAATTTCTTTCTCCTTATTGAGCTTATGCATAATGAGAAAGACAGAGAAAAGTTAGTAAGGAAATAGGCAAAGTTATTCCCAATTGTGATGACTATGATGAAATCAGTAGGATAATGTGATAGAAACTTTTTCTTTCATGAGATGGTCAGGGACTACTCTCTTAAGAAATGACATTTTAACAGACTTGGAAAGAGAAAAGAACCAAACGGGGATGTTTCAATTTTGATGAGTCATTGCAATGCTCCGCTCTCCTGCATCCCACACAGCTCAGGTCTCCTACAACTTTGATTTCCTAAACAGCTCATCACACATCTCCCTTCTGGTTCCTGTGCTTATTCTTGCTTTTAAGACATCGTGCTTTCTTGCCGTGATTACTCCATAGGCATCCTCGCCACTGCTCACAGAAAACTCATGGTATCTCTTCATTCTAGCATCTAAAAAAGACACAAATTTGATAGCTCTTTTTGGCACAAAATACTGGATATTCCTACCTGGATCTTTCCAATCCTTTCAGAGTCCCTCCCAGAATCTAGCCAGATTGTATCTTTGAAATTCATGCCCTCACCTCTTTCCACTCCATGTTTGGTGATGTTTAGAACCCCTCACTGAGTCCCCTAGTGCTTATCAACATGCCTTACACTGTGTGGATGGTGGCTTATTTCTCCATAGTCTTTCCTTGTGAATTGTCAGCCCTACCCTGCCTATGAAAAGGACTTTTCTTTTTTAAAAGATTTATTTATTTATTTATGCATACAGAACTGGGGTGCAGGCCAGAGGTGCAGGGGTAGTGAGAAGATTCACCAGAGACAGAGTGGGGAGCAGAACAGGCAGATCTACAAAGTACACTGCTGAGGGGAGCAATGGGCACTTCAGGACAGGTCTCCATGCCATGTGGGTCACTTCCTGGGCTAGGGATCGAACTCGCACTGAAGCAGCTGCGGTGAGCTTGCAGTGCTGTGTTCCAACCTGTTGCACCTCCAGGGAAGGCATGAAAAGGACTTCTAAGATCACTCAGCTAAAAAAGGTCTAGGTTTGCTTTGCTTCAAATTTAAAACATCTAGCTGTACTTCTAAGGTCTTCATCTTATCACTTAATACTTAGCTCCCTTCTTTGGTATTAGAAGGGATGCTACTTCCAAATTTTCATCACATAAGCTGTGTCATTTATTTATTAAAACTCCCTTCCAAAACCAGGTATAGGGAAATAATGACATATATTTATTTATTACAGCTATATTCCCCTTACTTTAATTTCATGGAAATTGTTAAACATGCCAATAGTTCAGGCCATTTTTTAATAGCCTTATTATTTTTCTGACTGTTAGTTGTAACTACCTACCAAAAAAATACAAAAATTCATAAGAGCAGGAAAAATGACAATTCATCTCCCACCTTCCATGTCATTCTCATATTAGAACTTTATTTCTTTCTGCATATTTGTAATTTTTTTTGCTCAACTCCTGAGTAATTTATATTATCTTATCTAGAAACCCATCATCTTAACAATATAGGGCAATATAGAAGGGACTTCCTATGACTTTCAGCTTTATTACCTAATGATCACTTTGCATTTTTCACAAACATAATTGGTCGCTAGATGGGAAGTCAAATAGAATTTTTACCTTTAAGACAAAATCTGTTATTCTCTTGAGGCCATTAGTCTTTGGGACTCTCCTCTCCTCTTCAAGTCCACTCTAGTGGAACCCTGGTTATAAGAAAAAATTTATCTTTGTTGGTTATTTTTCTCAATTTTCATAATTTCTTTGACCATCTTATAAAATGTCATTGGTAATTTACAGGAATTAGGGTCAAGTGAATTGCAAAATTCTACTAATTTCAGGAAACCCAGCTTCTCCTAGAACTTAGTCTCATGAGACGATGTCTATTCTTAATGTAAGGGACTCAAAATATTTGAGAATGGACACAATCTAAAAATGGATATAGGATATATAAAGATAACTTACAAAAGGAGAAATACAACAAATAAAATAGTTTAACTAGCTCCCATTTCAAGTTAAAGAAGTATAAATTAAGGCTAGTCTTACTTATTAGAGTAGTAGACATTTTATAAAATGCTAATACTTAGAGATGATGAATATATGGTGAAGTGAACTCATTACAGTAGTGTGAGGTTATTTGGAAATATGTACTGAAAACCTTGCTGTTCAAATACTTTGCTGCAAAAATCTCCCTTGCAGAATCACGTGTTAGGAAATAATGGCATATATGGATAAAGATTTAGCTACAAAAAATGTTGTTATGTTGCTATTTAGTGAAATGAAAATATCTACAATTAAATTAGGGCTAGGATTAATTGTCTACAATTAAATTAGGGCTAGGATTAATTACCACTTGTATTTTTGATAATGAAATACTATGATAGTCATTAAAATTACATTTATGAAGAATTTTTAATGACAGTAATATAATTCTATGATATCTTCTTTAAAAGAATGCAAACTATTATATTTAGAATATAACAGATGTGTGAAAATATTCATATAAAATTCTGGGGGTAAATATATCTGATAAAAAATTAACAGAAGTTTTCCTGGGTGACAAACATATTGGTTGATTCTTAATTGATGTCTTTCTACTTCTTACATTATCCTTTCTTTCAAATTCTCAATAACAAAATAACTATTTGTCACCACTTACAAGTTATTTTGGTCATGTCAAATATCTTGGAAAAACTGTCCTAATTTTCTTTGCTTCCTGTCCTTGTTTGAGATGAGGGACTGATAGAACTGGTCATCAATAAGCCGTGACATTTATAGTTCCCTGAATTTCTGCTCCTCCTGCTCTTGAAATGCTCCCCCGATCCCAGCCTGCTTTTATTCCTGTCCTCAGGACTGGGGTTCTCTTGAGACCCCAAGGAGCTGTGCACTTTAGCTCCTGCTTTTCTGTTAAGTAGGAGTAGACCATGTGTTTACCTGGAGGCTACCAACTCTCAGCTACAAATCAAAGTAATTGGCTGGAGCTGGTCCTGAATACAGGGAGGGCACTTTCCTCAGAGATCAGAAAATGATGAGTCGGTTTCATCTGGCCTCATCTTCCTACCCCTTTGGTTCTTTGTTTCTAACATTAAGTCCTTCATCACTCATAGGTTCCTAAGACCTGGGAGAACTGAATATAGTCTTACGTTTATTTGGTTCAGATTAAACATTTTATTTATTAGAGAATTATTCAAGGGACATTAATAATTAAGATGAGTCGTGCTTTTGAATGGTTGCTTTCACAAGACACCAAATAATAAACTAAATTCCTGAGACTGCCAGCTGAACCAAAATGCAAGTACACTGATGGTGGGGTTCACTGTATATTTCCTTTCTTGTTTGATATTTTGGTTGAGGCTGTGCAACAGCACTGCCCTTTGCTTATTATTTCAACTTAAATGATAATAATAAAGATATCCAGTGACATGCTTTACAAAATGTGCTCAAATATGTAGTCTACTGAGAGATGAAATCCACTTGGTGAAATGGAAGGAACTCAGGCTTTCAGACCTGGACTAAAGAGTCCTACCTCTGCATTTACTTCTTGCAACACCTTGTCACAGATTTGGAAATCCTGCCTACTTTCGTTTTGATTTGAAAGTTAACAATTAAATATTCAATTACCCAGTTTGTCCATTCTTGTGTTTACTATTTAAAAGGCACATTGCTTGCTTAACCTTTGTCAAAGATATATAAATTAAAACAATACTAATTTATAGGGAGCTGGCTCAATATTATTCTTCTTTACATAGAACTCATAGCTACTGGATTGACATAAAAAATATCAAAATAATAACAGAAAAATTAAAAATTGCCACAAGCAAAATCTATAAAGGATAACTTTCCTTTGTTAAGTAAAAAGATTTAGCTGAGACCTGAAGTATGTGTAAGAGCTCCCCAGGGCAAAGGAGAATGAGAGGCTTTCCAGAAGAGGAGCTGGTGTGTGGAAAGACTGGAGATTATGGCCATAAATGGGACAGGTAACAAGTGGCAGGGTGACAGATGTGCCTGCAATAGTGGGCAAGAGCTAGACTGTACAGGAACTTTTGAATGAGGCAATGAGTTTTCTCTTAAACCACAATGTTTCCTGGTGAAAATTTTGGCAACATTTTCTAGATGAGCAAGGATCTAGAGAAGATGTGGTTTGATCCATTAAGAGACTAATTTAGTAGTACAGGGGAGAGATCATGGAGTGCTATGGTGGAAATAATAGAAAAGTGGATGAAATCCAGAGACATTCAGAAGGCAAAATAGAACTCGATTATGGAACAAGAGTTTGTGCTGTGGGAATTTTTACAAAGCTTTTACTTTTCTGGCTTGCATAACCCAAAGTATTAAAAACAAAGTTGGATGGCAAACACCAGGAGTTCCTTACCTGGACATGTTGAGTCTGGGGAGATATGTTGGAGATATTGCAGAGGAAAGTAAGTTATTGGCACACAGTCAGCTTTTAATAAGATAACATATATTATTCATCATGTTATATAAATACTGTATATTCACATTAGTACCAGAAGCTGCCTATCTAGTTTCCCAGAGGTCAGTAGTTCCTAAACTGTTCAGGGCCCTTGCTATAGACAACTGGATCCATTCTAGCAATTTATAAGAATAGTATTTATTAAGGAAAACTGGTTAACAAAAAACAAAAATCTATGCTAGAGCCAGAAGACTAGCTTTGGATATAGTTACGCAGCCACAAATATCTCAGCCAAAATACCTCAGCCAGGACAACCCCCTCAAGGGCAAAGGACAAGGCCCTCCCCTCTCCTAGCTGAGGCACAGGAAGAGGGCTGGATGGGTTTGTGTGCGCCAATGTATAGTGTCTCCTGGGTCCTCTTTTATGTTTGTGTACATTTCTCTTTCCATCACTTAATTTAAAACAACAGCACGCTCTGCCTAGCACAGCCCAGCCAACTCCTGCACAAGCTAACCCTGCTCAGACTCCTCAAAGGATGAACAGGGAAGACAGCTTTTTGCCTGTGAAATCGCCTTTATCAGAGATGGACTGAAATTAGAGAGGCTGAAGTGAAGGCAGGCCAGGCAATAAAAGAAACTGTCCTGAAGGTCTACTTTATACTTACAGTAAAATCTCCTTTGATAAGCACCCTACAAATAATTATCATTAGAAATTAACTTGAGACTGGCAAATATGAGCCAACATTATTGCATACATGTTATATAATATCAACTCAAACCTTGTTAGATATACATTTACTGTGATTTCATGACATAATAATTTTGCCATCTCCTATGGTTCAGTTTTGATTCCTAGTCCATCTCCCTGCTTTCTCTCTTCTTCATCAGCAAACACTGAAAAATACCTCATCTGTTATCTAAACTCAGCCATTTCTCAAATAATGGCCAAATGTGTTTTTCATTACTTTCCTAAGAATTCTCACATTCACTAAATGTTTTATTATTAATAAATTTTGGGTTTCTAATATTTTCTCTCCTATCCCCAGCAGTCCCTGTCCAACTCAATGATTGATCTGCTACAGTAAACATCCTTTTACATGTTAAGATTTCTTTTCTTTGTCTTCTCAATCTACATAGAATAACATTGTCATTTACCTTCTAAACATCAATTACAAGTACATCTGATTTTCAAATCAATATTCCCTAGCTTCCATTCTTTCAAATGAAAGCATCATAGACACCATCCACTTCAATATATGCCAAATGTGAATGCATCCTCTCCCTCCTCCAGTAAAACTTTCTCTTCTCCCACATCTTTATCTCAGTGAATGAAATCATTATACATTCAGTTAGCCAAGGTGCAAAGCTCTGAGTGATTCTTGCCTCTTTCCGTGTTTCATATACTCTTGCAAAACCAATTACTCACCATATTGGACTCATTCTCTCTAGAAAACAACTTGTAGATATGGTGTAATGAGCAGAATTGTTCACAAGTGACCCTGTAAACGCACCCTTGTTGTTTGAACAAAGAGCTAGCTGGAACTAGGAACTCTCCTAATAGGGAGGATGCCTCCAAGTGCCATTTCCTTGAGTCAAGAGGTTTCCTCCCTCCAGCAAGGTCATCTGTGTCATCTCCTGGGTTCTGAAAAGTTAGCATTCCTGGTCACCTAAATTTCCAACTGGCACTTCAAATTCAATCTTGGGCTAATCGCCTGTCTTTCTCCATTGGAAAGGCTTTTTACTCAAATTGGTCATGTAAAGACAGAGTACCATGGTTAACTAGGTTGGAGGGGCACATTTTCCCCATTAGAATATAGACTCAAGAGCCCTCCCTGGTGGCACAACAGGCTGGATCACAGCACTATGGAGCTGTTGCAGGCACTGTAGTGCCAGTTTGACCCCCAGCCTGGGAGGTGACCCACCTGGTGTGCCACACGTCTCCTATCCTGCCTGCTGCTCCCCTCAGCACTGTATTTCAGTCAGCCTGCCTGTTCTGCTCCCTATTTTGTCTCTGGTGAAGCCTCTCACCTCCCGCACTTCTGGCATGTACCCCAGTCCTGTATGCATAAGTAGATAAATCTTTAAAAAAATATATATATAGACTCAAAATGCGGGCCTAGCAGAGGTTAGGTTCTAACATGCCTCTCTGTGGAATAATGTCATGATCAGAGAACTTCACCCTTTCTTGACTTTTTGATCCATCTTACAAGTGATAGCCTTCCCCTTAAAAGCCTAATCTTTAACCCTTGACACATACTCTTAAAATACCGCCCCCCCTGCATTGTACATAAGAGCCACAGGATCTCTCACAGTTCCTCTCTAACCTACAGTAGCATCTCTGCTAATATCCATATTACCCTCATCTAGATAACTGCTTCTGGATGTAGCTCCTGCTTTGTCTTGTCTCTTTTCCACATGAACATTTATATACTGTCTGAAGGTAAATTTAAATAAAAATGTGATCATCAATTCCCGCTTTAAATCCTTCTGCAACATAGGGCTTGTAGTAGTTTTTCATTTACATGAGAAAAATTCCTTCAGATCCTTAGTGCAGACTAAGTTGTTTATTATAATAATAACAAAATCTATAGACACACAAGGCTGGATACAACAGTGCCTTTCCCTTATAGATAATATACAATTCTAAATCCAAAATTAAATATACAATATAAACAAACTATAAAAACAGTAAAATTCTAATTAACAACATTAATTTAATGTGAAAGATGAATAGCAGAAAATAAAGCTAAGTCTGTATTTATGTGGTATATCTTTAATCTGTTTCTGTACCTTCAATTTTAAATTACTAGGAGAGTAAGGCTCTTTACTTCAGAATGTTGTTCATATGATCTTAAATAATATCACACTTCTGTTTACTATTTTAGGCCACTAAAACCACCTACTTGTCTTATTTCTGCCTGTGGAATAATCATTAAATGCCAATATTAATGAACCAGCCCTTGATCTCTATGGAACTATTGGTTCTCTTGAAGATAAGGTCAACATTTTGGCATAATAAAATATACAGTAAATGTTTACCTAATCCAGTTATTCCTAGACTTGTAAATGATATTGGGGCTTTCTTTTTGTTTTGTTTTCTTTCTTATAATTTTGAAAAAATATGCATGGCTACAACATAGAAACTATGGAGAGATCACAACATACTGAAAGTGATTCATTCAGATCATTTTGAAATGAATTGACCATAAATCAAGTTTTCTATCACTGTTTTCATTTTGTCTGATAGCTGGAAGACAGTCTTTTCAAACTTGCAAAAGCTCCTTTGTAGAGTGCCCCATGATACTATTTGGCCTTTATTTGGCATAAACAAAGCATTTACTTAATAAATCTGTCTCTGATCATCTATTATATAAAAAAGGGAACATGATTGTCTGTGCAAGGTTGTTTTTATGATCTCACATTCTCAATTTATCATCTAACTCAAGAAACAGAAATTCTATTCCATTAAAATGTTTTTTATTTCAATTATCAGTGAGTAAGAAAGATTGTGCCACCAATTGGTAAAATAATTCAACATGAATACAACGAATTCTTTTTGGGACAACTGTCATTTTGCCAATAGGATATGTCAGTGTCACCACACACAATCATATAATGTACTCACACCAGTACATTAAAAGTTGAAAACTGTCACTTTAGGTCAGGGTTGCAAGCTGGTAGTGCTATGTTTTGTTTGCATTGCAGAGTTATTTACTTTAAACTCAAACTTTAATATTTTTAAATGAAGGCCTGTGAGGCTCCAATAATCAGAGGCCCTACCACTCGACTATTTTTATAGTGAATGTGATCACTTATTTGCAAAATGGGCTTTATTGAATATTCAATTCCCATATCATCCAAAATGTCAATGGAATCATGGGCAACAAATATTGTAGTCATGAAAATGATCCAGAATATATTTATGTTTATTTTAGGACTTTTTCTGTTTTTGTTTGACTTAGATTGTCATCTAGATGGGGGGGGGGACTTTTCTGGGAGAATTTTTGTATTGCAGAACTGTGACCTCATTTCCTCTACTCCAATGGCCCATAGACTCCAGTTTGAGAAACACTGGCCAGAAGGATTCCTATTCCAATTCCTTAAGAGGGTGTTCATTCCATCTCAGTTGTTTAGCAGATCTTCCCTTCTAAACTGTCATACTCTATCTTCCAGTCACATGAATTGCCTCTTTTTCTTTATACATTTCATCAATGATAATAAATCAGCCTGGCTGCCTGGGGGCCCCTGGGGACTTTCTCTGTTCTCCTCTAGAATGGGGGAGGAAAGAATTCCATGTCCAATATCGAGACTAGCTCAAATCTAGCTTTAGGCAACAAAGCAAGAGATTCATTGATAGATGTGAGGAAGGACAGAAAGGCTCTCTGAGCAGAGAGGGGCCAAGAAAAAAGTGTTTATATGGGCATAGTGGGCAAGGAGTAGGGGTTTTGCCATTGGGTGTTTATGCTTTGTGGTCTTTTGTTGATTGGTTGGGCCCATAGGATCTCCTAGGTTACTGAGGCTCATTGAGTTGCCCATACACCTGTGTTGGCCTGTTGCTTTAGCATTGTGTTACCATGTTGGCATTCTGAACATCCCATTGTTTGACTAACAGATTGCTTCTCAAGCAGATTGATAAGTAGTATCGGGACACCTGGGCTTGGGGCACCCTGTTCCTAACTGACTGACTGTACCCATTTTCTAACTTACTCATTCAACAACATCTTGATGTCTTACACAGTTTCCCCTTCTGCTTAGAATGTGCATTCTGCTTTATTAGTCTGGCAAAATCCTATCATTGTTCAAGATTCCTAATGACCCAACTGAAGTAGCATCTCCTTGGTGAGGACTTTGTAAACTCCCCAGGGCAGAGTTAATTATTTCCTGCTCTATGCTTCCCAGAGCCCTATTTTAAAAAATATTTCTTTGTATCACTGATACTTTGACATTAAAATGAACCCTCTGTGAGTCATTCCTTAACTCTAGTTTATTTATTTATTTTGAAGAGGTTGGGGAACTGCATTATTACCATTCTCCTGAGGACCAGAGATAAGTTAGATATCACCCCCAAGACAGACAGAGATGATCTAAGTAAGTGATGGAAAAGAAAGATAAATGTAGAACAAAAAGAAGACTGGAAGAAGATATTCAAGGCTCTTCTGAACACCAAAATAGAGCACACAGATAGAGTTTAAGCCCTGAATTTAATTCTCCATTTCTGGAAAGTTGTCTTTCCGAATATTGCTCCCATCTCATTCTCTCTCCTTTCTTTTGGGGACTCTGGTTTAAATGTGTATTGGCTAGATTTGTGGTACTTTCTGTGTATTTTACCTTTTCTTTTCTATATTATTTATTTTATTTCTATATTATGCACTTTATTGTGCTTCTTTCTGCATGATGTGTTCTGATCTGTCTTTTAATTCACCAATTTTCTTTTCATCTTGTTTTAATGTGGTTTATTATATTTATTTTTTAATGTATTAGTTTAAGTGAGGCAATGTTGGTTCATAGTACTGTAAATAATTTAGGGGTATGTGTTCACACATCTTCATACATATATTATCACACCATGCCCACCACCAAAGCACGCATAGGCTCATACCATAGATCACTGGCCCCCCTCCTTACCCACCCCCTACTTCTAGAAACCTGAATTCTGCAGTCTTGTATAGGTTTAGTTTTTTTTTTTCCTTTGTTTTGTTTCTTTCTACTACACATATGAGTGCAATTACCCAACATTTGTCTTGTGTCCTTATGACTTATTTCATTTAGCATAACTAACCCCCTCTAGTGCCATCATTTTTTTTTATTTTATAACAATTTATTTTTACATCATTTTGTACATTTTTTTTTTCATTTCAATTGTAATCTCCGTGGGTTTCCCATCACCAAGTCACGCGTGTGCCATCACCATAATCTCGTGCACTCCCTCCCCATCCCCGTTCATTTTTTTTTTTTCTTAATAGCTAAGGATATTCCACTGTGCATATACACCACAGCTTCTTTAACTCATCTGTTTTCAAGCACTCAGATTGTTTCCACAATTTGGTATAATAACGTAGTTTTTAATTTGTCATTGTAGTTTAGATTTTAAAAATTCTGTTCAGTTCTTTTAAAAATCTTCCATGTGACTTTTTAATGGTTCCTTATTATTTAGAGATATTTTATAGATTACTTTTGATTTCTTTAAACATGATAAGGAAATGTGTTATTTTATTACCAATTTCTGATGAGTCAAGTATATCATGTCTTTGTAAGAAGAGAAGTTACTTTTGTTGACTCATGTTTCTTGTCTGGTTACATTTCTGTACTTAACATTTTGTTTGTAAGAATCAGAGGTCTGGGATAATGATACTTTTCTCTAAAGATGATTTCTGTTGGCATCTGCAAAAGGTTGAGAAAATACTAATCTTGGGCAATGTTAGTAAAAGTTCAAACTTTGAAATTCCCTAGGTCCTTGTTTTTGCTGAAAGTCCAGTGAGGTTTAGCTTATTGCCGGTTCACTCCTAACAGTATAGCCATTTGGGGTGCCCTGTTAATGTGGAGTGCTTGTAAGACTCCTTAAATTGTGCATGTCCTTGAGGTTTTACTCTTCCTTCCCTTTTCAAGGTCACCAGAAGGACAACTTAATTATGCATCTGTTTTTTTCAATTGGCAGGAATTCTCAGGACAAAAACTTTTTATTTAATCAAACATCGTTTAAAGTTTAATGAGGTAGTGTTTAGCTTACCATACTGCTTATGTTTGAGGGCATATAGGTTCGCACCTTTCCAGATGTTACTATACCACACCCACCATTAATGTTCCCTTCCACCACAGTCCATTGTTCCCTTCCCACTTTGAGAGCTGGGCTTACTTCTCAAGTTCCTCAGCATTCCTATATTTTATCTGGATTATTCTTGGGGTCTTGTTGGTACACAGATACATTTAAAATGATGCCTCCATTTTGTTGTCTTCAGTCTGAGGGTTGATTAAAATGACCTAGATTGCTCTCATTTGAAGTAATTTCTAGGCAGTGACCTCACTTAAAATTCAAAACTCTTAAAGTTTGGTCATCCCAAACATCTAGAATAGTAGAAAGCACACAGCTGGTGCTTCACAAATATTTGCTGCTTCTATAAAGCATCATCTGTACGAATCTGTAAAACAGGAATAGCCTATTCTAAAGAGTTGAATTAGAGAAAAAATGAGATAACACATACAAAAAACACAAATGCAGATGCCAGTGGATGCATCCAGAGAGGTTTAGTGAGGTCCCTATGGAAGGTCCCAAAGCCTATGTGAGCTGAAGCAAGAGTAGAAATCAGAACTCCTGGTTTCCATGCCAGGGAATGAGAGATGATGCTCCAATTAATCCTGCTTTGGTCTTAGAAAGGCATGGTGGGACTCACCATTCATGGCCTCCTGTCAGGGCAAAACAGTTTCAGTGCAACATGACTCCTTCCCAGGATCTCTCTTGTTGCACATAAGTTGACCTCAACCAATAGTAGGGTGATAGGACACTGTATGCATAATTCAATGAAGCAACATCAAATCAATGAACACATATCTAGCACTGTTACAAAAAGAAGAAAAGGACAAGAGGCCAGGAGAAAAGCAATTTTTCTCTGCCTTTAAATGGAGCCTAGGTGAGAGTAAAATCACGTGGGACAACTTAATGAAATGCGGTGATAGGTTTGTTGCAGCTTGAACCTTGAATCTATTCATCTTGAGTGTTGTTCATTAAGCAAGGTTTAGCTAAACCCCTTCAGTTCACCCCAGAAAACCTTTATTATGGATATGTATACTATGCTGGGGATCAGGAACCAGGAATGTTAGTGAGGCATACACCGTCCTTCTTCAAAGAGACTATTGTGCAGTGGGTATAGGCCAACATAGGTATACAATATTTATCTCTCAGAGCACATCACTGTTTCCAGAGAATGACTTGTTTGGGGCTGGGATGTGTGTTTCTGCAGGTGGGTTTTAGCAGATATGTTCACAGGTTACATGTTAGATCTTCAAGCCAATGAAAGTTACTGCTAGAGTAGACACTGATTTCTATTAGTCTTAAATTGGACTCAAATGGTAGTGACTACAGATTCGCTTACTATTTCTAAGAGCACATGTGCTTCCTTCAGCTGTGTGTCCTTAAGTTATAAGTCCATTCTATTTCCTTAGACCTGAATTTCTCCAACTGCCAGAAGGAAAGAATGTTCATAGTTGAAAATGCAGCATGAAAGAGAAGCTGGAGACTATGCAAATCTTTTGAGAAATCTGTTTTTCACCAAATTACTCATTCACTTTTATAAATTCAAAAGCTGGGATAAGTTTCAATAAGGAGAAATAAGAAATTTCATCAGATAAACTCCCATGCTTCCTAGCTTTTGGGCACTCATCGCTCTAATATGATTCAGCTTTCACCATCTAATTTTTCTCCATATTCCTAAAGGGTATAAAGAGTAGACAGTTCATTGATACACTGATCAGGTAATGGTGGGGAACATGTATGTGTGTGTATGTGTGTGTGTGTCTGTGTATGTTATGAGTGTTCTGAGAAAGACAGCAGGAATAAAACCTTCTTTGAACAAAAAATAATGTGTATCCGAAGTGGATCTGACATTTGACACTGAGCAGGATGAATTTTCTGCAGAGTGTTTGATATAAATGGGAAAGGAGAGGGAAGAGAAAGGTGCTGTCTCAGCATCTGGATTGCAAATGCAGTAAAAATGGTGTCTGAAATTAAGAAGGGGAAGTGGGGAATAGTTTAAAAAACTCCAAGTCGACAAAGCTCAAACAGCGATACACCACAGGAAATCAACTGCAAAGATTTATTTAGCGATGCAACTCCAAAGGCCAGGAAACGGGAGCAAAAATAAACAAGTGGGAAACATCAAACTAAAAAGCTGTTGCACCTCAGAAGAAACCATCACAAAAACAAAAAGGCAGTGTATTGACAGAGGAAAGATATTTGCACGTCAACATATCTGAAAAGGGACTAATTTCCAAAATATATCAAGTAATTATATAATCCAACCATAACAACAAAAAAAGCAATCTAGTTAAAAAGTAGGCCAAAGTCCTAAATAGACACTTTTCTAGGGAAGACATTCAGATGAACTATACTCTCATGAAAAGATGTTCAACATCAAGTCCTAAGGGAAACACAAATCAAAAATACTGTGAGCCATCACCCTGTCCCAGTGAGAATGGCCTGTATCAAAAAGAGTGAAAATAACAAATGTTGGTGAGGATGTGAGGGAAAGGGAGCTCTCATCCACTGTTGCTGGGGACGCGCTGCTGCAGCCTCTGTGGGAAACACCTTAAAAAAATAAAAAAATGGAAATCCCGTATTGACTCAGCAGTATCACTGCTAGATATTTACCCAGACAAATAAGAACTATAAACTCCAATATGAAAAGACTTACATATGCCTGCATGATAGCAGCACTGTTAGCAATCGCCAAGTCATACTACCAGCCTCTGATCTGCCCTTCTACAGATGACTGCTCGGGAAGTGTGGGCCATACAAAAGGGAATATGGATTAGTTTTAAAAAAGATTAAATAGTGTTTGAGGGGACAAATAGTTGGATCTGGTGGTGATTATGCTAAGTGAAGTGAGTCAGAAAGTGAAAGACAGAAATTAGAGGGTTTCACTTATGGGTGTAATATAGATAATGACAAGTACATACTGGCAAAACTCAGCAAAAACAATTCTTAGACTCTGTGAAAATTATACTGGTTATGGGGGCGCAGGATAGAGGGAGGAGAGGTAGGGGATAGAAGGGGACAGAATTTTGGCACAAGATGTTTGATGGAGTATGAGGGGAGCAAGTGCATATAAGGAAATATAAAAATCTAATTTCAAATTATTTAGACATGCAAACAATGGAAAAATTAAAACCAAAGGAAAGCAAATCTAGTTGTTTAAGTGGAGAAAAACAGATGTAAATCAGAAAGGGAAAGAAGGAAGGGAAGGGGAAGAAGGAGGAGGATGGAAAGATGAAGACAGGGAGAGAGACAGGAGTGGAGAGTAAGAAAGCAATCACTGAAGCTAATTCAGAAAACACAAAAATTTGAATATTGTGTCCTTCTAGAAATTCCCCTTCAGCCTTCCTTCTTAAAGTTCTTTCTTCTGTGTCCATACCCTTCATTTACAAGATGACCTACTCCCTTTGATGATCCTGATTATGGCCGCCCAGAAGAAAAGCTTTAACTGGCTCCAGCTGAAGTATTAAAATGAGTTTGTTTTATAGAATGCATGGCAAAATAAATTGCTAATAGTGGGAGTGTGGGTTCTGTGGTAGAACTGTTTTTTTGGAAGGAGCATCTTTCTTGGAAACTTTAGATTCATCTCCCAGGTAACCAAGGAACTCAAGGCCAAGAGCCAGTCATGAGAATAGCAGGGAAAAAAATGAAGGGCTCAAAGAGGTGACAAGAAATTCTAAGAAAGGAGATTTGTGAAGTAGGTAGAAGCAAGTATATTCATTTATGGAGGTGACTTTTCAGAAAGTCGGAATTTACTGTGGTAATTATCCAAGTGGGCATGGAAGGACTAACTACTAGAGGCCAAGTATGTCACTGTCTATTTGCAAATAGCTTGTCTCCAGTCTAACAGTGGCCTCATGAATCATAGCTTCCGTGGCATTCACTTTATAGGTAAGAAAATGAAGGCCTGGGAAGATGAAAAATTTTGCTTAAAATAAAACTGATTGTAACTACTATCAATATTAATAAAACAGCCATCAATTATTGACAGCTTACTCTGTGCCAAGCACTGGGTGAAACACTTGGCAAATGTCTATTTAATCTTCATAATGACCTTTTGGAGCAGATATTAATTCTGCCAATTTACAGAAGATCACAACTGGTGATTAAGACTGGATTTAGACTGGATTTGTCTGACCTCAGAGTCACACATAGTTTACATTACGAACACCCCTCTCTCGACCACTAGCAACTCCCTCCCCAGACCACCCAACAGTCCTGGTGTTTCTCCGCTGGCAGAGCTTACTTTGCTGCTGCGATTTCCAGATCCCTGCTCCTTACAGTGTTCTCTTCTGTCGTCTTCCTTTAACTCTCTCCCCCACACCCCAATTCCTGACCTGAAACTTTACCTCACCCCCACAAGATATGCTTTGGGGCACTGTCACACACTGACCGCATCCTCAAGCCACTGTGCCTTCGACATTTTTATCTGTTTCACAGATGTGGAAACTGAGGCCTAGAGGTTTCAGCTACTTTGTCCAAGGTCACGCGATGAGAAATTGATAGAGCTGGAATTGTAAATGAAATCCATCTAACTCTGGGGTCTGTGTCCTTTCACTTTCCTGCAGGGCCCCTCGAACGTGTTCTGGGGAGTAATTCTGTGTTCGCAGTGGGGCAGGGGATTAGAATGCTGAACAAAGTGCTTTCTAATCATTTTACTGTCAGAGGGCCTCCACTTCACTTAGTACCAAAGTCCAATTTTTCCAGTGTGAAAGGAGGACTTTGCAAAATAGAAATAAAAAAAGTACTTACATTCCAGAGAGAGACCTAGGAGGGGAAAAAAAGGAATCCGCAAAGAAAAGCAGTGGGGGAGATAGCTAATACCACTAGTTTCTTTCTCATAAGAGAAAAAGAGAGATTTTCGAAAAGATCTATTATGTGAACCTGAAAACAAGAATAGGGTCAGAAGAGCTGTGTGGCAGGTCTGCAGAGGAAGTGGCCACCAGAAGAATGGTCTTGATTGCAAGCCAGTGTTAATTAGGCTTTGTGGGCCTGAAATGAACAACAAAGACTGAGCTCTGATCATCAGTTCCCACACGAAGTCTTTTTGTAATATGAAAACATTATTTAACTTTCCTTTCACGTTGTCTTTTTGAATCCTCACATTCATAAAATCATTTTCAGTGGAAATATCTGCAAGAAACATAAAATACTAATAGCACACATTAAAAAAACACACACACACCCATGCGCTGCAGTTAGGAAATGGACACACAATTGCCAAGGACAGTTCGCAGCTTCGCTTTTTACCATGGACCAGAGATGATTTTCCTTAAGAAGAATATGCAAGTTCCAGGCCCTCCCTGGTGGCACAAGGGGTTTTATCAGCACTGTGACGCTATCCTCGGCCACTGCAGCATGAGTTCAATCCCCAGCCAAGGGATGGACCCACATGGCTCAGCAGACCTCTCCTGACCTGCCCACTGCTCCCCTGAGTGGTGTGTTTCAGTAGATCCACCTGTTCTGCTCCCCACTCTGTCTCTGGCGACTCCTCTCACCCCCTGTACCTGTGGCCTTTACCCCAGTTCTTGCATAAATAAATAAATCTTGTTTAAAAAAAGAATGTGCAAATTCCAGGTAGCCAGGATCCAGCACAAGGCTAGTGCCTGCTGCAGACTTGGCGAGATCAATGAGAAGATGAACAAAAGCGAGAGGAGCTTGTGCCAGAGAGGAAGAGGAAGAGGGCCAGACACTGGGAAAAGGGATGGGAGAGGGTCTCATCCTGTGGTTTGTTCTCACCGTACCCTGTGTTTCCAGTTCTTAATCTTCATCAGCACGGTTGTTTAATATCTGTGTCCCTTGTTAACTGAGAAGCTCTGTGAAGTCAGGGCTGTATCAGTAAGGCCTAGTGTAGCCTTGTTAAGAATTTGGCTCTCTCCTTTAGCATTTATATGAACATGATTGCCAGTTTTAATGTTCACTTTGGAGAAATGTAAGTTGCTCAAACTGAATAGCTGAACAGAAATAAAATGTTACAAAACTGGAGACAAACAAAGAATTTGGCACTGGGACTACGATTACTCTGAACACATCCTGGCTTCACTACCTGTGAGCTTTGTATCCTTGGGAAAGTTCAGCTTCCTGAACCATATGGCAAGGGTTAGTCTTACTTACCTTACCTTTGTTCTTACCTATTAGAACAAAGACTTGGTTGAATGTTTGTTAGCAGAGTGCCCAGAGCCCAGATAAACCAGATAAACTTTTGCTGCTGTAATTCTTCACGACTGTTTCCCTGGTGTCTTAGCTAGTACTGTGCTTATAGAGAACAGGATTTTTTTTTTTAAGGATTTATTGGTTAAAAAGTTTTACCGGGATTTTTTTTTTTTTTTTTGGTTCTTTTTTTTTTTTCTTAAGTGAATGAGAAGTGCAAAGGTACCAACTACCTTCAAATGTTCGTAAAGCTCAAAATCAGGGTACATGCCTAAAGTGGTACCCTGATTAGTTTTTATTCACTAGACTCTGAATGAGTCTAGTAATATACATGAACTTCTGTTTCATGATGGTGGATAAGGCAAGCATCTCTGTGAAAAGGCAACTCACATCCCTTTATGAATAGATGCTGGTTCTCAGTGAACCAGCTTTAGCTGTACCTCCAAATGGAACAACTTTGACCCACTGGGAGTTCTGTAGAACAAAGAGCTTCCCTGTTTAGAACTTTCTTTGAAGCCAATTCATTATTCTTATCATAAATTTTAAACTCTTTTTTTCTTCTCTTTCCCTCTTTCCTTAAAGTTATATTCCAAGGCACCTGTTACAGAGGATATATCTGACCAAGGAATGCATAATTCCATCCAGATGGTAGAACATATGTCTGAGTTGAGACTGGTGTTTACTCAGGGAAGTGGCACCATCATTGAATGACTTGTATAGTGGAGATGAGGCTGGTAAATTTGGGATTCTGGAATCTTCCTCTTTGCTTCAGGGTGGACTACAGCAACCCTAAGTGGCCTTAATAATCTTTTGGGAGGTTTTATATTTCATGAACATGCTTTGAGAAATTTCTCTTCTCCTGCAGTTATATCATTTTGAAGAGATGAAACTGCATTATCTAGAAGTGTCATCTGATGTCATAATAGTTCTGAATTCTAAATTTTAAAAAAAATTTATTTTAACATACAAGAACTGGGACATAGGCCAGAAGTGCAAGGGGTGAGGATTTGCCCGAGACAGAGTGGGGAGCAGAACAGGTGGATGTACTGAAATACACTAAGTACATTGCTAAGGGGAGCAGCAGGCAAGACAGGAGAGGTATGCTGCGCCATATGTAGGTTAACTCCCTGGCTGGGGATCTTACTCAGGCCACAGCTTGATGGGGATGAGACTTAAGCTCTAAGCTACCAAGAAGGTCCCTCTCTGGATTCAAAATAAAGCAAATACTCTGGGTTATCACTGGTATCAAGGTCACTTCCATTGTGTGTCTTTTGGAACTGTGATTTCTTGCCTTTTTTGTAAGGGTATTGTCAAAGAGCCTGTGACAGGAAACACTTTAAAGAGTAAGACCTTGTAATAATGAAATTATGAAATGAAACATTAGGAATAATGTGGAATAATAAGGGTGCCAGCACACCCTTAAGTCACTCATGTAAGAGAATAAGATTCATTTCAATATGTAAATTATCAATATATGATTCTCTTTAGTATTGATCTGTCATGACTGAAGTTAAGCTTTAAATTTGGTCTCTATTAAATTTTTTATCAAAAATTTATTTAGAATGAGTGGTATACTCACACATGGTTCTAAGAAATAATGCAGACACCCTCACAAGGAGCCTCAGTGAGCCCCCATGAGCACTGCAGTGCAATGTCAGCCTACAGGGCAGCATATTGATAGGGGGGAAGTTGAGGCACAGATCTGTCACAGGATTGCGAACTTGTTTGTGACAGCTACATCCAATTCCTTTGCCCTCCTTCATCCCTTACCCTTGGCAATCACTTCATCTGTTCTCCTTTTCCTATAATTTGTTCTATTTCAAGAACATTGTATAAATAGAATCATACAGTATATCTTTTATTTTTGTCTTTAGGAGAAAGAATGCTGTGATGAGTGACAGGATAAAAATAAAAATATTAAAGTTGTTGCTTGGTGCTGCTATTAACTAGCGCTGTGGCCTCAGGAAATTCAGCTAACTTTCTCTGTAGCATAAGAAAGTTGGATCTGATGATCTCAAAGATGCCTCCCAGTTTAGAATTCTTATGTTTCCAAGGCTCAAAAGCTATGACATCCTAATTGAAATAACAGGAGGGCAGAACTGAGGCTTTGGGAATGAGTGTTAAGGCTCCAGGCTCCTCCAGAGGATGTTTCTAGAATATTCTCATCTTTCCTAGTAAAGGACAACTATTGGGTACCCTCTCTTGCCATATATGATTTCCCTTCTTTTGCAGTTATAGGTAACAGTAGAATGTTCAGGGATTATTCTTCTCTGCCTTTTCCTTAAGTAAGATCATAGAGGCTTCTCAGAAATTTATTAAAAATAGGAAAATATTTGAAATTCCATTTCCTCTTTTTCTCTCTGAGTCCCACAGAATGCAGTGAGCCAAGGTAGAAGTATATGTCCTTGTAATGAGGAGTCCACAGACCAAGCAGACTTCCAGGCTGAGGCTGATGGGAGGCTACTGTAACTGACAGTAACTGACAGTTACTGTAAATGTAATTGGTGGTAATGTCAGAGCTGGCTTCATAGTCTTCAACCTGGGCACTCGCCTGTGGACTCTTGTGTTTTCTGTTGTCACTATCCTCAAATTTTTAATCATTTTATCTTTGATCTTCTTCTGTAGGCAAAATCCAATGAAATAATGGATTAGATATGAGATTACAGCAGGTATAGGCAATTTACATGTTCATCATTTTTTTTTGCTACTATTTGCATATGGTTTTTCCAATGGCTATGAACTCAGAATTCTAGGAGGTATGAGTGTGCTCAGTGAATCTCAGTGCCGACATAGGATAGTGTGCTACATCCACTACTTGAGTAAGCAGGGGTACTTACAGCCTCCCCCTTTTCCCAAGATCACATTCACCATGCTAACCAGAACCTGCTTTGCTTGAAGAAAGACACTGATTTCTAAGATGTGAATGACCAGGGACTTACATACTTTCTTACTTATGTTGCTTCTTGAACTTATGTTGAAAACGATGACATTAAAAGTAAAAAAAAAAAGTTCCCATCATTCCTACATCTTTTGGTCCTTCATCACTCAACAGTCAGTCAAAGGTGGTCTGTGCATGAATCACAAAGTGCAATAAAAGTGGTTGCATTAGTTTTGTGCAGCATTCCTGTGAAATATACATGCAAATGTGAACTGGGTAATGTTGGTGATTCTGCCTATCAGTTAAGTATCTGAATTTAAAACATAATGTGATATATAGAAATTTATTTTATTCCTACAAGAGGGACTGGGTGGGGGGTGAGAGGACTGACTAGGGTCAGAATGGGGAGCCGAACAGACAGAATGAAATCCACTGCTGAGGAGAGCTGTGGGTGAGGCAGGAGAGATCTGCTATGTCATGTGGGTCAGCTCATGACAGGGATTGAACTAGTGTAGAGACTTAACCCCTTGTGCCACCAGAGAAGCCCATACTGTGTAATATAAATTAAATGGTAAAATTCATGTTAATAATTCAAAGTAAAAATAATTCTTTAAATGTAGAATGGCATTAAATAAAAGAAACTCCATGACAAGTCAAGAGGCCATGGAGAAGAGATTTTTTAGTGCCTTTAATGACACTTTCTTCCTGCCTTGTTTAAGGGACCCTGCATTTTCATTTTGCATTGAGCCCACAAATGGAGGAGACAGCCTCTGGGTAGCATGTGCTGCCCCTCACATGCTAGCACAAGCAATTAGAGAAAAGTCTCCTTTGATGCAGATTGCAGTTTTTGGCCATGGAAAAGTGAAACCAACACGACTAACTTAACCAATAAAATGTGTGATTTATTTTCCTTTGTTTGGCGTAAGGAGGATGCAGTGTGCTCGCAGAATTGAAGGAAAAGCTGAAAAAGCAGGTTCAGAAAGGCAGACAATAGGAAAGTTGCAGGAATCCAACTGAAGGAACATAGGACAGTCTATTGAGCATCACAGCTGGAGTGAATTGTTGCCAGCCGATGGCCTCTGTCTTTGTAACTATACGTAGCTGTCTCAGTCTGGAAGGGGAGTTAGATTGGCCACGTCCACTAGCCACGTGGCTCCAGCACTGCAGGATTCTGTCGGGGTTAAGCCACTCCCTGGTGGTTATTGGGGCATTGTACAACTGGAAGGGAGAATGCAAGCTGATTTGTAAAATCAACTAATGCCCATTGCATGCAGGAGAGACATACTGAAAGGGGCACCAATTATCTGTACTTCTCAAATATTTGACTTTGGAAAAGTCACATTATTTGTGTGTTTGTGCACACCAAATTCCTGACTTTACTGAGCAGACAGATAGGGACCAGTCTGTATGTGTAGTAATACAAAATTTGGAGAGGTTATCTTTACTTATTCCTTAGATAGGCATATATATATATATATATACATATACATATATATACATATACATATATATACATATATACACACATATATGTAAGAGAGCATATACACACACAACATATATGTATACAGAGAGGGAGAGAACCTACTACAAATTCTATGCTATGTTAAATACTGGTATTGATATTAGTGACACAATCATGTGAATAACAGACATGATCTCTACCTCCATGGAGTTTACCATAAGACTAGGATGATAGCTACAGGATTATCAGAGATAACAGTAATGACCATGTACTTCACAATACACCAGCATGCACAAACACACACACAACAAACACAGCTGGGCTATTACACTGATACCCCCATCCTTCCTTCTGAGTGACTGGTGGAAAGGGTCATCACTGTTGCCAGTGTCAGCATAAGTGTTGTAACCATTTTTCAAACATCACAGGATAAGGCCCCATTTGTCTGATATGAATAATCTCAGATTCTGTGACTCCTTCTCTGTATTTGACATAAGGAATAAGAGAATGGACTTTGGAACCCAATTGCCTGTATTCAAACTTGTTTCTAGAACTGAGAGCTTGGCATGCTAAATAACCTTCCCCTTCCTTAATCATCACTGGCATCTCCACCATTATCTAGGTCTGCTTGGCCATGTCATTTTTATCGGACATATTCTCTAAGTCAAATGAACTCCCTCCTCTGCCTTTTCTCCCTATTGTCTAGATTTATAGTGCTATTCATTCTCCAAGAGTGGACATATTCTGTCCAAAAAATAGCCTTTAGTCATATGTGGTTCTTGATCTTTTAAAATGTGGTTAATGTGAGCAAGGAATTGAATTTTAAATGTATTTCATCTGAATTAGTTGAAAGTTTAAGTAATCACATATCCATATTGGACATTGAAATTCTAGAAAAAGGAGTTTTGTTTGGATAAAGGTGAATATAGTATCTTCTAGTTACACCCAACAGAATTTCTCTAATAGGAATAAGGGTGAACTGAGGGTGAGGAAATGGCTAAAAGGGTATCTCCTCTCTTTTCTTTTCCCTTCTCTTATTCTTCCTTCCATCTCATACTAGACTGATGTTCCTGGGTTATCAACCTCATCATTATTTGAGGACTCAAAGGTGAGCCACATGGTAAAAGTGCAAGGCAGTAGGTACCTCAGTCTTTAGCTGTGACCTTAAGTCGAGTATTGGAAGCTGAAAGGTCAAAGTATTGTTTTCAGATCTCACATACACCAGCTCAGTTCACCTGGACAGAATACCTGAAAGCAAATTGGAGCAAACGACTAGCAAGTGACAGTACTTTGCCGTTTTCTGGGACCTCTTGGGTCTATCCATCAGGAGTTTAATTGAAGGCCAGCATTCAGTTGTTAGCTATGAAACTTTAGCAATGACTAACAGCCACTAACATTCCTTATATATGGCCCCGCTCTTAGGTCCCTTTAGCTGAAATCTTTAACAATAATATTCTTAAGTTTTCTTCCTCCAAGACTGCACAAGTCTGGCCACCTGACTCCCATTAAGTTGGGACGTGAGAATAATGCCAAGAAATGAGTACTTATCCTCAGCATTTCCTTGAAGGTGACTGACATATTCCTTACACTGTTGGAGGCATGCACACTGCCTTGAAAAGAATGAGAATTGTTACAGTAAAAATGCAAACAGGGAAAAGTTAAACTGAGGGGTTTTGACTTCATAATTGGAGCCCATGGTAGAAATCTGAAAATGCAAAACTTTGTGACAGAAGAGAGTTATTAAGAAAAGAAAGGCTTACAGAATCACAAGGACAACCTTAAGCATGCAGGAGCTAAAGATTATGCCAGAATATCATACTAGACAGGGAAGGGTAAAAAATTCTGGTTGATCTTGCTCCCAGGCCTTTGAAATGAGAATCTCTGAAAACTGAGGAGAGTAGAAAATGGAATGCAATGTGCCATGGGCTTGAGAACAGTTGGGGCATGGGCCTCACCTAATGCAATCGCAGGGAAGGGAAAGGAGTCAGCAGCAAGGAATTACTGTCTTCCATTCAGTGTATGGGGGCCTCCGGCAGACAGCCCAACTGTGCAGACCATCCACTGGCATCCTGGAAGTCACTGTCCATTATTTGAACAGGAGCCACACTAGTCTTTTACTCTGTCCCTGAGGTGAGGTGGGACCCACTTAGAAATGGTTTCCAGCACACCTGCCTTTACTGGGTTGTGCTTCAAATGAAGGTGTCTCTATCGAGCCCTGTCTGTACTATCCCAAGTCAACCTTTATCCATTTTGCAATCCCTCTGGGACACACTCAGGTCCTTTCATCAAATGATGAACATCTCTGATGCTGGTAAGTATGTTGGCAGAAGGGAAGGAGCATCTGTGGATCGCACAGTGGAGATACCCATCCCTTATGTAAGGAAGGTGGCACTGTTATTTTGCTTGGTGCTGAAATTCTGTTTCTTTATGATCTGGATTTGTTTTTTAATTGTAATATTTTTTACATCATTTTGTGTCTTTTTCCATCTCAGTTATAATCCCTGTGGGCTTCCCATCACCAAATCACCCATGTACCATCAGCATAGTCCAGTGCACTCCCTCTACCACCATTTTTGACCCCATTTCTGACCCCATTTCACATTCCACTCCATGTCTCTGGTATATAGTTGTTCATTATCATTATTTTTCTCTCCAGGTCGTTTATGCTCCTGCTATGAGTGAAACTATCTGGTATTTTTCTTTCTTTTCCTGGCTTATTTCACTAAGCAGGATCCCTTCCAGCTCCATCCATGTTGCTGCAAAAGGCATGGATTTATCTTTTTTGATTGCTGATTAATATGATCTAGATTTTTTTAAGGGACTCTATATCTTTTTGTCTTTCTAGTTAGGTTATATCATGAGATAAATCATTTTAAACATTTTGGGTAGAAATGTAGCTTCCTGATTTGCTCCCCTTGGGCAAGAAACGTGGGTTCCATATATTAGTATTAGATATTCAGTGGGGTTCCATTAATCCAGAGAATATGCTCAAATTGCAGCACATTACAGTCATTGTGACTGAACATTGAATTTAATCAAATTCACCACAGTGACACTGAAAACCAGGTCTAGCCCGGGTCCTATGCTACTAACCGATGATGCAAAGTTGATCATGGTGTGGTTATTAGCCCCACAGTCCAGATACAATTTAGTTCTGTGCAACTCCTCAAAGACAACAGTGTTCAGGTAACATATGCCCACTGCCAGCCTGGGGCAATGGTAGACATGGAAACATTCTAGTCAATGAGTTTGAAATTTTTGTTTTTCTTGGCTGCAAACTGTTACCAAACTGTGACTCAGGCGGCCCCAAAAGATGTTAAAAAGGGCATTTGGTGGTTCTGCCTGCATCTGCTTCTCTTCTGTGCCAGTTGTTTGTCACTCAAACTCCTCAGCCCTAAACCCTTTCTTGCTCCCTTGGCTGCCTGAGTGTCCTCCCCACCCCCCACCCACCTTGACTCTGGCACTGGCTTCTGTGTGCACCCAAAGATGAATTCTTGTTGGCTCAGTTGTTTCCATTTAGCTCTTGAAGACAGCTGCTCCAGGGTGGTTGAGTGGGTAGCTGGAGGATGTCCAGATCCACGTGCAGTAATCATTTAGAGGGTTTTGTTTCTTTCATTTGTTTCCCATTTGGAATTGAAGAAGAAAAGGAAATTTGACTGCTGAGTGGGATGGAAAGGTAGCAGGTGGGTGATGCTACAGTCTAGGGCCCTCCGCATCATTCCTGCCACCTGTTAGGCTGAGGAATTCATTCCTCTCTTTTCTGTGCTTTGTCCCCGCCATCTACCAATTTATATTAAACAAGTTTCTTTGGTAACAAGTAACAGGAACTAATTTGACCTCACTTAAGTCAAATGGACATTTATTTATTTTAAAGATTTATTTATTCATACAGAACTGGGGTACAGGCCAGAGATGCGGAGGGTGAGAGGACCCACCAGAGACAGAGTAGGGAGCCGAACAGGCAGATTGATGAAGTACACTGCTGAGGGGAGCAGAGGGCGGGTCAGAAGTCTGCCTCGCCATGTGGATCTCCTCCGGGGCAGGCGGGAATCGAACTCACGCGGAAGTGGCTTAAGCTTCTTAGTGCTGTGCCTTAACCCACTGCGCCACCAGGGAGGGCCAAATGGACATTTATTTTAAGGATGTAGTGATATTTTATTTTAAGGCTGTAGACCCAGGGACAAAAGGACCCCAGGAAGGATCTGGAATGAACACCTGGGAAGATTTTGGCTTTCCATTTTTATTTTTCATTCCTAATCTCTGCTTCCCACTTAGGATAAGTTGCTTAATTCATATATGCTTTAGTTCAGTCACTGGTAGGATTACTACTACACCTCCAGTGGTGAACTACAGGTAAGAGAATGCAGTGCATGGTCTTGGCACTGGATCTCATTTATTTCCTGGAAAGAGGAGAAGCCTAGAAGGAGAGGAACATTACTACCCATTAAGTTTACACACATGGCTGCTTCTCAAGACTACAGAAATTCAAATTGAAACATGATTTATGTGTATACAGGATCTGGGAATGGAAAGGGTTAAGATTTCCATGAAAAGATAGAGGTTTTTACTAAGCGATTTTAGGGAAAAAGGGCCTTTGGTGGAGGAGCTTACTCCCATGACGACAGAGGCCCTCCTAAGTGTTGGGGGAGCACCCCAAGAATGTGTCCTTCCTTTTAGGCTCAGCAAAGTCCAATTTATTAGAATCTCCTATTCTTTTCTAGACTTGTAACTTCCCTCTGAAATTCCCCTAGCCCTTCCATTAAGACTTCCATCGGTCTCATAATATAGTTTGCTGTACTAAATTGGTGAGACTGGAGGTGAGGTATCAGGGAAAGGAAGGATGTCCCAATTCATCTTCTACAAGCCTCTAGCTGCAAAGGAGCATAGGGCCCATTCACTGTGCTACAACTCAGGCTTACAATATCAGTAGGCCCATAGGGAATTCTAGAAAAGCAGAGAAGGAACAGGATGTTATTTAAACAGATGAAAGGAAATAAACTCACCTGTTCTAGGTTAGTCCCATATTACTTCTCAACCAGAGCTGCAAATTAGAATTGCTTGGGAGCTTAAACAAACCAATGCAGCCAAGGCCAATTACAAGTCTGAATCAATGGGAAGGTAACATCTAGACATAAGTATTTTTAAAAAGACCACAAGAATCTTCTATTGGTTTTAATGTTCATCCGAGATCCAAGATGGAGAACACTGGGCTAGAGGACACTATCTTCTGAAAGACATCAAAGAGACCCATGAAACACCTGTCTTACATTTAGTCTCAGTGACAAAATACATTCGAATAGAAAGTCATCATCCCAGGCCTCTACATTATTATTAAAGTGACAGATTAGTGGAAACAACAAAAAGTGAGTGGCATGGAGATGGCAATAGGAAAGAGAAAGACTGTCAGAAAGAAAAGGCTTTGATATTTTGTTCTCTTTGCTTGTAACAACTTCACAAAATATTACTAACTTTGCCAAAAAGGTTGACTCCCCACCCTATTTTATCTGTTGTAGCAATTCTAATTCCTAGCATCAAAATGCCCTCCTGCACCACCCTCTGGTTCACAGATCCCCAAAGAGATTGTGCATTCCTCTCTGAAATTCATTCTTCCTTGAACTTACAACATGTTTCCACTCCGAGGGCATTTAGAAGGAATTGCTTAGAAAAAGCCCTGCAGGGAACCTCTCATAATGATGCAGTTTAAAGAACATCCCAGACCACTTGTGGGGAATCACTAACCATCCCCCTGCCCTTCGCTTTCTTTCCTGATCTCCAAGTTTTCTGCTGTCCTCTGGTTTGGCTTCCAAGGTAGAATTTCTGATATGTTGCTGACTGAAGAACAGTTGCATTTTATCCAACCCTCTGGACGGGCTTAAATTTCTCACCAGGAGAACCAAATATTATTTTCCTACCATTTCCCCCAGTACCTTCAGTGTTGTTTGTTTCATGCTCCCCCTTGCAAGGAAATGGATGAGGTCGGTAAACATGGACACCCTGGGCAAGCAGGTAGCACCCACAGATCTTCCCCCTCCTTTTTCTAACTAGGGAAGCAGCAACTCAGTTGTGTGTGTGTGTGTGGACATGTCCATGTGTACCTACATGCGTAGTTGTGCCCTTCTGAGTGTAGCAACAAAGGAAGAAAATGAGTTTTGCATGGTTCCAAATTGGCACCTGAGAAACTGGGCTTAATTATAGACCCTGGTTGGTTGAGTTTCACGACATTCACATTGCACTGGCATCATAGTGTCTGCCCACTCCCCAATCAATTCACCTGGCAAGTAGATTTTGCATGTGGGGAAGGGCCTATGTCCAGGATGGAGGAGTTATAATTGTTTGAACACTGGAAGTTTGCTCTGGGAGCCACATTTTTAAGCCAAAGGATGCCAATTGCCTTTCTATTACTGGATCACATCACCTTCCATGTGAACTCAGTTGAGTAGGTTTTCTTTAAAAAACAGACTTCGTGTTCTTCCCCCATCTGTTTTCAACTGTTTTATTCAATATTTGCTTCTCATCAAAATTCGGCTATTACTTCCCACATCTTCACATACCTGAGGCTAGTTTGCCTCCCAATTAAATGTCCTTGGTTGGCTGTCTCCCTCCTCCTCTCAGCATTACAATTGTTTATTTCTTCCCTTTCCATATCAGTCCTAAAAAAACAGACTCCACAGGTGTTGTCTTATTTAGCATATTTTTCTTCGCTTCTGAATGAAGGCAGTGCACTCTCTGAGTCTATGGGCTAAACTGATAATGAGCCTGTGGAGACAAATAGGCCAGCAATTGTCCTAGCCAGCCAGAGGAGGTGAACAAAATGCCAATTGCAGACCCAGTGGTGAACCAGCTGCAGTGAGCAGAGGCAGCATTGGATTAATGAAATCGCAGGGCTCAGCTTGCACCCGGAACTAAAGCAGCTTTGGGAAAGGCAGATGGCAAAAAATAAGCCAAAGTTAATCGCAAAGTCAGGCGACCAATAAAACAGCATCTGCTTGAAAAGGGAGCCCATCAGCTCCTGCACAGTGACTTCTCTCTTGCTCCTGTCAAGCAGGGGGATGTGCAGAGTGGGATTAGCAGGGCAACGAAGCACAGCACTAAAGCTGTCAGGGTGGCAGCGGAGTTCCAGCCTGCGTGTGCCCGGGGCCCCGACCTGGCTGAGCGCGTGCCCAGGGCAGCCAGCTGCGCATCTGGTTATGGGCGGTGGCAAAGGCCCCGCGCTGAGGCCCCGCGTTCACCTTCCTGCTCATGAAAAGCTGTATCGTGTCCTATCAGCTCTTCTTGCACACACGGTTTTCGGAAATAGTCTGTCACTCATGTGTGTGTCCTTATCTAAAGACCTCTGGCCCAATGTTATTGCCACATTTCCCCTTCCCCCCACCCTGTTTAACGATGGCCTCCCTTTTGACTGCTTGGTTTTGAGGCTGCCCTAATTGTCACAAACATTTTCCATGTTTGGTAACATGCACATTTTGCCAAACAGAAGAGTCCCGAGGGTTACTGATAGCTGTAGTCTTACTGTCTTGCCTAGAATTTGTTTTCAAGGTTCCTAGAGATGACAACCACAGTTTAGACTTGGATTGTTCTCCTGGTTATATCTTAATTGCATTTTTTAGGGATATTCCATTGAATTTTTTTTTTAAGAGTCTGAGTATTTTTGAGATGCTAAGGGGCTTGTAGATGCAGGTAATAGAATTGGTGAAAAAGTCAGTTTTTTGGGGGGGCTTAGAACACTTGTTTGAAGAGTATTTGTTATTACTTGAATAGTATCTATCCTCTCTCCCCTCCCCAGTTCACATAGTGATGCCTTGTGCTAGTTTGGGTTGCTCTAACAAAAATTCTATAGACTGGGTGACTTCCACAAGGCCTAGTTCTCAAATTCTGGAGGCTGGAAATTCCAAGATGAAGGTACTGGGAGCCTTGCAAGGTTCTATCTTGTGAGGGCAGTTTCCTGGTTCATGGGTGGTTGTCCTATCACTGTGTCCTCACATGGGAAAAGAGGCAAGGGGGAGATCTGGGTCTTTTTCATGAGGGCACTAATCCTTCTTGAGGTCTCTATCCTCATGAACTGATCTGTTCACCAAGAAACTCAAGAATCCCAAGTGCCATCATATTTGGGATCAGGTTTCAACCCATGAATTTTAGAGGGACACAGACCTTCATTTTACAGCCCATCCTAGTTCCTAGTAATTCAAAATGTGAGCTAACTTGGAAATAAGGTCATTGCAGATTAGTTCATGAGGTTATGCTCATGTTAGAGAGGCAACAGGTCAACATGTACGCACGCAGGTAGTAAGCACAGATCTTCCCCTTCCTTTTTCCAAGTGGGGAAGCAGGAGCTCAAGTTGTGTTTGTGTGCATGTGTACAAGCCCATGTGCATATATATCTGTGCAGTTACTTCCTTGGGAGTGTGGGAATAAGGGGCGGAAATGGACCTTCTGTGGTTTCAAATAACGACCACTTGGGAACTCCAACTGAGTATCTGATCCATATACTAGTGTCCTTTTAATAAAAGGAGTAAAATTGAATGCAAAGACAGACACACATACAGAGAGAACACCCTGGAAACTGGAGTTACACTGCCAAAGTTAAGGAATTGTGAGAAGCTGGGAGAGAAAACTTCCCCTAGAGCCTTCAGAGGGACTGTGGCTTTGTTGACACCTTGATCTCAAACTTCCAGCCTCCAGAATTGTGAGAATAAAGAACTGTTGTTTAAACCACTCAGTTTGTGGTACTTTGCTATGGCTGCCCCAGGAAACCAATACTGTATTCAGAGGAATACTGTTTTTGAAGAATTTACTTTGAGATATGCTGCTTAACAAGCTTACCAGAATAGCAATTACGGCAGTGTAAGAACATATTTGCAGAACTTTAAGATTTTAAGGAGTTTAAGGCTCAATTTAAGATTTTTATATATTTCTGGCTAGAGGTACTTCTAATGCATAGATGATATTCCATATTTAAGAAAAATCTTGGGTCACCCATAGGAGACATTTTGTAAAGCAAGGGACACATGCCCTCTTATATTCCCAAATGCTCAAATTATAAAACTGATTGCATTACTTAAGCCAATGGCAATCTTTCGGCCTTGCCTGAGTGCCTACTGCTGCCTTTAATTAGATGGGTTGGCAAAAATGTCCCAGGAGTTACACTAGCTGTCTTTATTGTATTTCTTTATCCCACTGGTTTGAATTAAAATGGAATGGCCTACAATTCATGGCTGCACTTGCAATAGTGGCACAGCTATTTTACTGAGGAAATTCCTAAGATTGATGAGTGAGACCCAAATTTGCAGGTTTTGTGTACCAGTAAATTAAAAATATTAATTTGGGGGCTGCTGTAGGTTTATAAAATTCTTATCACCAAGTAAAAACATGGAAACAACAGCCAAATCAACACACCAAGATCTATGACAACCATATACTACTGAGAGTGTTTATAAAACTAAAGGAAATCCCCAAATGAAGAAAGTAAAAAGGGCAAAGTGCCGTGAGGATACTAATGGGTTGCATGTTTTGAGGGTTACATTTACCAGGCATCCACTAAATGCTTTATGTCCATTAACTCAAGTCATCCTCACAAAAAACCTTCCAGATTGAAACTACTATGCCCATTTTATAATAAGGGAAACAGAAGGACTGGGTTTGTCGTCTACGGTCATTCTCTAGTAAGGCTGGCAAGGCTGGAGGTAGAAGGCTAAGTCTGTCTGAAGAGTGCAATGGTGTGATCTTGCATATTGTATGATCTGGCATCTGCCGAATATGCCAGAAATATGGCTTTTTCTAAAAAAAGAAACCTCAGCCAATTCACTATGAGTGTGGCTGTTTGATTCTATTTTTTCCCATGTAGCTGTAGACCTGTGATCATATCACCACAGAGCCTTCTGCAGATTTTGGGGAACCCTTACATTGCAGCTAAAGACTACTCACCAGCCAGGGAACCGGGCTAGAACTGTGCTATGTATGGAGAGAACACTCAAGATAGACAGGGAAAATGGCTTGTTTTTCTTTAATCAGTCACCCATACTTTGTGATACGGCTTGAGCAACCTTATCAAAGGTGACTACAAATCAATCATTTCAGATGACATTTTGAAAATACTTCAGGGTGGCAGGAAGTTAATGCATGAAATGTCATTAAAGGTTTAGAACAACCAAATCAAAAGGAATATACTTTAAACTTACCCTCAAATGCTGAGTTTAAGTCAGTGCTGAACTCAAGATGTGTGTGTGTTTTAGATATGGTTTGAGATGCATATGAAAACAGACCTCATAGGCCACTCAAAAGGAAATAGCATCAAGTATAAAAATGGCCTTCTGTACCTGGAAATGACCCGGTACAGCAAATTTTCAGAGAAGTTCCAATTTTAAAGAAGCCTTGGGAGCAAATAAACATGGATTCAAATCCTTGCTCTTATCCTTCCTTTCTGCATGCTGTTTGATCTTGAAAAAGCCACTTACCCCTCCTGAGTCTTTTACATTTGTAAAATCAGAACAATAAGACATATTGATAATTTTTTAAATGAGGATTAATTTATGTCCAATGACAATTGTACTTACTGATCAAAAGAGAATTCTATTTTTAAACAAATATTTACACGGTTCATAGTCCCAGACCTCATGCTAAGTGATTTCTAAACATTCATAATTACCTTATGGGGATGAGAATTATTATCATGTCCACTTTACAGTTGAGAAAGATGTAGCAGAGAGGGTTAAGTAACACACCAAAGGTCACAGAGCCAGTTTGGTGCCAGAAACAGCACTTAGTTACTATTCTGTCAGGTCCTGCTGAAATACCTCCCATTTGAAGTATTTATCAGTCGACTACTTGAAAGATGAGCTTTACTTAAATTTCATGAAGGAAATCATTGGCCATGGACAGATTGTGTATGGCTTCAATATCTGAGTATGCACTGCTAACTGAATAGAGATTGTAGATGTAAGTGTGGATTTTCTTATGACCCACCAATTTCTTCACACTAAGCTTTGGCACTTGTGTGTGGGTATCAGCTTTCCAGACATTTCTCCCCATTTACCTTCTGGGTTTGTTCTGTCTAAACCCATTCCTCCTCAGGCCCCCAAGTTTCAGTCCTGGTTACCCCTAGAAGCAGGACTTCTCAAATTCTCTCACGGGGTGTGCTGCCTTTGTCAAGGTCCTGAGTGTGAGCTGCCACTCACCCAACACCTTCTCTCTACCCAGGCCACTTTCTCTGCATGTGTCCCTTCCTCCCCTTGTGAAGTTCCTACCTGTACCAAGTCCCCTCACTGTCCACACAGGCCTTTGCCTCCCAGTTCTGAGGAGAAATGCAGGGCAGTGCATGGCAGCCCTTAATGCTCTTTTTCCTCCCTCCACATGGGCTCAAGAGACTGAGGTCCGGCCTCCTTTCAAAAGGGTCAATACTTCTGATGGCATTCTTCTGGCTACAGCATCTCTCTTCGTCCAGACTCTTTCTTTTTACCTCCTTTTTGATTCTCTCTTTTTACCTCCTTTTTGCATCTTCCTTTTGTCGTTACCCCCTTCTTAAAATAAATCCTATCCCAACCTTTCAATGCCATACTGTTCCTGCCCTCCCTTCCTTCCTTCCTTACCAGCATACCTTGAAAAAGAGTTTGTACTGGCTGTCTCATCTTTGTGCAATCCACTTTCCACCTCCTACAGTCTCTTTGGCTTCTTTCCACAACACTTGACCGAACTGCTCTCACGACAGTCATCAAAGGTCTGTTAATTGTTCAGTCCAATAGCGTTTTCTCAGTCATCACATTTGACCTCTCAGCAAGACCCTGCATCATCTGGCCCCAGCCCAACTCTCCTGTCTGGTCTCCTACCTAGTCTCCTCATCCCTCACACCACAGCTACCCCAGCCAGCCTACTGTTCTGCAAACAAGCCAACAGTGCTGTTTCATGGCGTTTGCCTGTCTAGTACTTTTGCTTCGAGGATGTTACTCTCCCAGGTATTTGCATGGTTCTTTCCTTTTCTTCAGATCTCTGTGTAAATGTCACACCTTAAAGAAGCCTTTCCTGAACACTTATCTACAGTGGCACCCCCTTCCCTCAGCACTTTCAACTCACTTACTTGCTTTAGATCTTTTCATAGCATGTATCACTACTTATCTGTCTTCCTTGGAATATGGTTCCAGAAGGGCAGGGGTCATTCTTTTTTTCCCCTAAAGATATAATTTTAGTACCTATTATAGTATCTAGTACAGTAGATGTTCTATAAATGTTGTTATGGATGAATACATTTGGATGTCCTTTAACTCCCAGCTTCTGTGACATTTATTCTGGCTCTCCTATTGCTTCTGTGACCATGTCTTTTCTCACTTACATTTGATCTTCCTCATTTACCTTGGACATTATAGTTTTGTTCTTGGTCCTTTTCCTTGCCCTTGGGCAATCATATCCAGTTTGATGTTAACCACACTTATATGGTGATGTCTCCTATATCTCTGTCTCCTAGGCTCTTCTACCAAGAGGCAGATCTATGTTTCTAAGAGTCTGTTGTGCACAAAGAGACCTCAAACTTGACATATCAAATAGAAAGGTCATCACCTTCCCTCCAGATTTCTTTATCCCCTTTCTCAATAAATGGCACTGAACCCATGTAGATGCCTAAGCTGAAAACTTCCTAAAGTTCTCATCGATATCCAGGTTCTTGTACATGTTCTTTAGATGAGTCTGTCTCCTCAGCCATACTTGAGATCAAATCCTCATCACCTTTGCCTGGACTTTTCCAACAGTAACATGATCTCCTAGCTTCTCCTACCTCCAATCCAATAAAGGTACATAAATGGCTGCTAGAATTCTTTTTTTTTAAATTGGAAATTTGATCACTGTTTTCCTTTTTCAAGTATCCCGTTGGATACCCATTGCCTTGGGATTAAAATTCAAACTGCCTAATTTGACTCACAAGTCTTTGTGATTAGGCCTGTGGAACTTACAACCAGTTCTGAAAGAACACAAGATTTAAAGTGAGCTGCAGAGTGGGCGCTGGTGCCCTTCCTCCAGGTTCTGGTACATGTTCTTTAGATGCGTCTGTCTCCTCAGCCAGACTGGGCAGCAGTGAGAACATCCTGGTACTGGTGTGTCTCTTACCACAGCCAAGCTCTGGTGGTGCAGGAACAGTCAAGAGCTTCTTATAAAGTGAGGGTGAGAGAGTTAACCTGAGAGCAGACCCAGCACTACAACAACAGGCATGTACTTCCTTCCAAGGATATGAAACTCTCCCTGAGGATGGTTATTGAATAGCTTTTTGAAGCCTGTTAACTTGATAAATAACATTTACCTACTATATATAGCATTTATCTATACTATATATTTATTTATTTAATCACTAAGCAACATTATATAGATAATATGAGTCTCCTTATTTTGCCCATGAGGAAACTGAGGAGAGAGATTACATAATTCTCTAAACTCTTAAACGTAGACTTGGAGCCGGGATTCAGATTTAGATAATATGAATTCAGTATTAATAAGGAAGGGAGGAAGCAGAAGGTCTTATTGAGGAGATGAAATTGTAACTGAGGCAACTATAGCCTCTCCTTTTTTCCTCCTCTCCTCTCCATGACTAGGTTAAAGAGAATGACCCTGAGTCACTGAGGCAGGAGGAATACACAGCAGGAGATCTTATGGGAAGAGACTTGAATTTAGTTTTCTTGAACAATAGTTTAGATGATTGAGTGATTGAACAGAAATATGGAGGGAAGGGATGGAAAAGGGGTGAGAGAGAGAGAGAGAGAGAGAGAGAGAGAGTTTTCTTCCCTGTGAGGCATTGTGACCCTGGAAAATCCTTGCTTGGCACAAGAACAGACCTCAATGATTAACATGTGACCTCTCATCCCTCCCTTCCTGCTAGCCCCACCGTGGGTTGCCAGCAGTGCATCTTTCAGAGCATTTGATCAGTGTGGAAGTAGATAGACAGAAAAGACTAGAAGGGCTGAAAGACTGCCATTTCCCATATACCTTCCTTTTCCTCTGACATTTGCTCTAATCCTTCCATTTTTTTTCCTTTCCTATGGAGACTTTATAGGTCTCAAATGGTGTGGGCTATCTTTCTATTATCCTACAAAATACATTATACATAATACAATTTTCTCAAAAAACTGTGAGCTCATTTAAGAACATACTATGAATCTATTCTTAGTATTCCCAGCAAGAAGCACTGAGCACATGGTAGGTGCTTAATAAATGTTTGATGAATACATAAATGAATGAATACCTATGCAACATGTAATAGTGCTGCAGCTGTTGATGCTGTCACTCCTCATGCGTCTCAGAGGATTTTTTTGCATGGGTACACTGTTCCCACTGAGAAGCAAACAACCCTTCTCCCCTTGGGAGATTCCAAGGGTGTCATTTGTTACATGGCACTCTTTATAGCATGCAAATAATCCTTTATCAATTGTCCTTTCTGTTTCTTTAATTTAAGGGGAAAAAAATCCTGCTTTGTATTACAACTCTCCTCTGACTAAGAATTCAAACCAAAAAGACTTTAATTCTTGATAATGCAATTCCACTGAAAGATTTACTTTTTTGGCTACTATGCTGGACATTTTCAACACGTTTTCTCATTTAATTCTTAGAGTTATCTGTTGGAAAAGGCAGCATTTTCCATTAAAATGAAGATATGGAGGCATAAAGAGTTCGAGGGACTTGTCCAAGTAAAGTTTACCAATGGAAAAGTCAGAATTCAGTTAGCCTGACTCCAAAAATCCATGCAAGGAGGAATCACGGAGAGATTTGTGCTCAGAAGGCCTTTCTGGCTACCATGTAGAAAGGGGTTCTGAAGACAATAGATCTGGAGCTGGATAGGCCTGTGTGAGCACATGTTGTGACTGCTGTGAGGGATGACCAGCACTTCAGCTGGGTGGCAGTGATGAGCACAGAGAGAGAAGCAGACAGATGGAAAATATATTTAGAACTTAAGTTTGAGGAGCATTGTGATTGCTTAGATATAGCTTGTTCAGGTGGGGAAAGACTTGTGGCTCTAATTCCTGGATTGTTGCCGGGTTGGTTGTAAATGGGAGTATCATTCACTAAGTAGGAAATATTGAAAAGGGGCAAGAAATGATGAGAAGATGATAAATTCGGTGGGGGTATTGAGGGTTCTGAACTTCGGACATCCAAATAGAACTTCTAGTAAACATTTACATACATGAGGCTGCAATTTATAGAGAATGTCTTAGATCTGTTATGAAGTCCTCTGTGGTGTGTGGTCATTTGATTAGAAGTCTTTTTTTAGTTATCCAAAATTTTCTACATAATGGTCAGAAGAAATCTAGGGAGTGTCTATTAGTGAATGAGAGCTTCTTAGGGAAACCTGTGCTCTATTATTCTGCTAAATGCTTGAGTGAGATTTTCCCCTTCATTACATTTTCCTTTGCCTGAAATCATTCTGCATCCTTAAATTTATTATACTGAATAGTGCTCATTGTCAGGAAATAAATAACTAATTGTGTCAACTCTGCTCCTTTGTCTTAAACTTATCTTGGTTGTCATATGAACTGTCTTCTCTGAGTTATCTCCAACTGTCTCATTGAAGATGCATGTTATAATAATATCTATTTTTCTTCCACATCATTGTCTAATTTAAAAGAATTACTATTTTTCCTTTAATTACGCATTTTGTCCTTCAATATAGCTTTGTATATCATCTTGGACACAAATGAAAATACCAAGATTAAATAAATCTTAGGAGTCCCAGTTCAGACTATCTCACTAAGGGAACTGCTCTAAGATAAAAGGAAATATAGCAAGTGATAAAAAAAAAAAGATTATCTCATTGAAAAAAGGCTAAGAGGACATGCAAGGCCAAATGGGCTGACTATAGTCTCCTCTCCTTGAACAGAGTATCCAGGATCGCTTGCCCTGTGTAGAAGACTGCTAAAATGGAGTTTGATGTCCCAACATCTGAATACCCTTCATAGTTTTGTGACCTGCTCAGCTCATTACACTAAGCAGGATCTTAAAGAAACTGAAACATGATAATCATTCTCCTATGTCCTTGAATTTACAGTGGAGGTCTGGCACCCAGACACTGATGCTACAAGATGCCCCCCACCCAGGCTAGTAGCTGATGATGTAGAGGGACTGTGATAGTGTTACAGGGCTCCCCAATGTGAACTGGGTTGCCTGTCTGTGGGTCCTCACCTGCACGCTTAAGATTAAATTGTACTGCAGGCACACACAAAAGGGTCAATAATGGGTTTATTTACAAAGAGGAAAGGAAAAGGTACAACTCAGAAAAAGAGAGAGATACAAGTTAACTAGAACATTCTACCAGCTCTGCTGACTTGGAACTCTGAAAACACACTAAAAGCTGATCAAGAGAGAGCCCTGTGGTCCAGAGAGAATGAGCACGTCTCACATGGCTCTCTTATATATCCCCAAAAGTCCCAGAATGCCTGCTTAGCTCCACCTTTGGGTACTCACAGTTCTCTCTGTAGTATTGCTGGGAGTTGTAGTTTACTGGAATAGGGGGTGGAGTCCACAAAACTCTGCAGAGTTCCTTTAGGATATCCTTTTCCCCTAACAATAGCAGTAACAGCAACATCCAGTTTTCAGACAGCATAATGTGGTTCTGGGGCCATCATATTGCATCCACTCTCCATAGGTTGGTAATACACGTGTGGGAACTGTGTTCAGCCTTTGTCATGACCATCATCAGACCAGCTCAGTGGTATGTAATTTTGCATATGGCATTTGTTGACAAATCTCCATGCCTGTCCATTCTACTCAATACGCTTTTATTTAAATCATTTTCTGTTCACATTACCCAAGGCTATTTGTCACTTGCAACTGATTGATTCTTCCAAAGCCCATGTGATGGTCTCAATTTTAAGGATCCCAACACTCTGTCCTCCTACAGCTTCTCTTTTGGAATGACTTTAGAATGAATTTCATTTTGCCTTGTATTACAGTTACATGTTTTTTAAAAAAAAATCAGACTTTTGAAGCACAGACTATATCATATTCATCTTTGTATCCTTCTGCTAATGTCACATTCCAAATGCCTTGCACATAGTAAAGATTATTCTAAAATTGACTTGAGCAGGCAGTAAATAAGCCATACCTTTTATAGCTGCAAGAAGAAAAAAAGGGGGTGGGTGTGCTAAGTCCACCCTTAAGAGTGGTCTGTGGAGCTTTGAAAAACACTAGGGAGAAAGTCAAAGGACGTCCTCCCATAGTTGAGATGTAGGGTCTCCCCATGAAGCTTTGTCTGTTAATAGGTCCAGGCTACCGGCCAGTAATAGCCAGAGTGATGGCAGTATTCCCTGCTCTAAGAAGCTCCCATTAGAGTCTTTTCACTGAGCAATAGTGGTCTGCATCTCAAGTTTACTGGGTCTCTGGTGAGTTATTGTACTGTGCCCAGTGCAATTCTTCTTTTCTGCAAGGTAGAGTGAAGCTTCTTTCCCTTTTTAAAGAAAAAAAAAAAAAGTCCCTAGAATCAGCAGCCTGTTCTCTATATTGTAGTCTGAAGTTCTCAGGATCACAAGAAAATCTGTTGTAAAGCTTGCCTCCATTTCTCATATACACATGACAACCAAACTAACCTTCTTAATGTTGATTGCACACTTCCAATGTGACATGTGTCATATTTCACTCTATTTGTCATGAGTTTACTGAAGAAACCTTTACTAAATTGTTCCCATCAAATTTGAACTTGACTGTAGACCTATGTTATTTTAGTATGAACGTGAATTGAATTCCTTTCCCTTTTATCTCATATCTGTAAAGTTAATTATCAGTATTATTATGTATTTTCTTTGCACTTTCAGTTATGGTCTTGATTCCTTCCCTATATTGATTCTTGAGGCATGTGAATTTCATTTCTACCCCTTCTTTTCCTTGTATATTAAAGCTTTCCAAAGGACATCATGTATTATACTCACCCTATAATACTTTTTTTTTTTTTTTTTTGGGCAGAGGGATCTTTCAAATGATTTCAGAGTAGAATAACTTCTAAGCCATACATTCACATTTATCTTAAAAAAAAAAAACCTGTAAACTATGCAAGTCCCCCCCCCTCATTCTCTCTCTCTCCTAACCCTATTCTTTAGCACAAATTTGCTTTTATCTAGGTAGGGTCTGCAGTACAGTACTTGAGTATAATACAGTATAGTAACTAAAAGAATTGCCTCTGATATCAAACTGTTGATATCAGACTCAACTCCCCCACTTAATGGTTTGGGATTACTCAAATACCTGACTCCTCATCTCTAAGAAGAATATAATAACCTACCTCAGTGTGCTGTAGGGGATAAGTTAATTTTTACATGTAGTGACTTAGCACATGGTTCAGAGTAGGCACTCAGTGAATATTAGCCATTTTTGTAGAGTTGTCCTATTATTAATCTGATTTTCAACTGCAAAATACAAGGCTATTCCTTAGGTCTTTTAAAAATACAACCAGTAGAATTCACAAAGAACCATGACATCAACATGAACCATTAAACTTCTTAGCCACATAATAGAGCTAAAAGAAGTCATAAATTAGATTCTTAAACTTGGTAAATTCATCAATTATTATTAATTACCACCTATGCTATTAGGTATTATTATATACAGTAATAAATATTGTCTACCTAAATGCTGTTTTTGAAAGATGATGAAGATGACTCAAAATGTAATGGCATTTGAAAACACTTTAGAGATGAAAAAGTTCTTAGAAATTAGATGCCCACCTTTTCTGCTGTAGAAGAAAGCCCTGTTATCCCAGATCTTGGGGAGGTCAAGCCCCATAGTCTCACATATTGAGTAAGAATAGCACTAACAGGAAGAGGCTGCTCTTTTCAACCATGAAATTGTACCCATTTAGAGGACACACATAAGCACAAAAATTAATCTAAAAGGAAGCAGTCTCTAGAAGTGGACAAAATTAGACATTCAAAATAATTCTGACAGTAAAATTCATATATAAGGAAATAAATTGCTACACATAACTCAATAGCTTATGTAATTAACGCTTTAATCTTTAAAATTTATTAATTCTGCCTTTCAAGTCTCAGTTCAATTATCATCCATCAGACACCCTGCCCAGTTAAAGAGAACCCTCCCTCCATATCTTTTTTCTTTATAGTTTATACAATAATTTTTTTTATTGTCTCATGTTCTCATAATAGAACATAAATTCAAAGAGGTTAGGTGGTAACTTTATCATGTGTCTCTAGGTAGTAGTCATGCTCAATATGCTGATCTCTCGGTAAAAACACATTTCTTTGAATGAGTGAATGTGTGAAGTCCTTGATAAAGGGGCATGACTTTATCCTGAGTCTATAATAAGGGAAGAAGAATTTTACGCAGCAGAGCTATGCGATCAAATTGCATGTGAGAAAGACACTTGAGTAGCTCTGTCTGCTTACCACTAGTGACCAGGAAATAGAATTTAGTTTGGACTTAAATTGATAATACTAGCAAATGTCATCTGGGGAACAGAAAGCCATGCGACTTGAAGACATTGGTGGTAAAGAGAATAAAACAAGAAAAAATATGAAAAGGAGGAAGAGAAGAAGCCAAAGAAGAAGGAAAAGAAACACTAAACATAAAGGTTTGTGGAAACAAATGTACAGGGGAATTAATGCCAGCCAACCACACAGGTACATCTCAGTGTTGGAGACACTCTGCGAGACAGTGAAACTTAAATGGACTAAAATAATTCCACAGCAAGAGTTTTGGGTTATGAAATGTTCTAACTCTAGAGATTAATTTTAGTCCTTATAATGTTATTTTCAGAGCTGTTCTACCATCTTTTTTTACCTGAAGTTTTCATTAAATTTTGTACAGACACATGTATTCAATGATCTAGGGAACAGCCTGGTTCTTGGAACTCTGTCCAGCTCTTGAGGGCCAGATATAAGCACCAAGCAAGCTGCTGATGGGACTGGCAGTGGGAGCACTGATGATCTGAGGTGGCTTTCAGTGTATTTCAGTACCACAGGGCTTCTTAAAAGGCTGGATTCAATTCTAGAATCTCAGCTGGTGAAAAGAAGAGGTCACATAATTAACTCTGAGTTAATGGAAGAACAGTGTCATGAATCACACCAAACAGTACATCATTTTAAAATTGCATATAAAACTGGGCTTTGGAATGCACTGGATGAATTCCTTGGCAGAGGATTTACACCTTATTTGCTTTGCTTAAGCTAATAGTAAAATTAGCTTGTATTCTGTCTGCATTTGAAAGATGTTTGGCAGCTGGTACATTGGATGGAAAATGAGTAGGAAAAAAGAAAAGAAAGCTATAGAAGTGACCCAGCAGCCTATGGGCTGGTGAGGAAGTTCAGGGTAGGGTAACAATTTGCCATGTGATACCTGGCCAATACATAACCTGTTTATTTGTGCACCTTGAAGGATGAACCATAAGGTTACTCGATACCACTTAAAGCACCAGATCTTATAGAATCAGCTTGCAACAAATATTTGATGAGTGAACAAAAATGATTTTTTCTCTGACTTTGAAGTAATCACTTCTTAGATCATTGGAAATTGAGTTTGATATAGTTTAATATTTTTTCAGTCTTGGTAGAGAGGTTCATGGATCCTCTTCCTCTTTAGGCATTAGGCTAATGCCTGGAAGAGTAGAAAAGTTCTTGGGAATTGAGTACAAAAACCGCTGCCACAACCAGAACTTAGTACCCCAGTACAATACTATTTTTGAAAGACAATGTGACATTGACTTTTAGGTATATATATATATATATTTTTTAAACAGAGAATTAGTATCTTTAGTCTCAGTCTCTAGCTCTTGAATGTCAGTCACTTTTGATAACTGTTAACACAACATGCACACTCCTGATCATCACCTATAAAGGAGATGTCTATGTGTCTGGCTACCTCTGATGAGGGTCAGGCCTGCTGTCAGCTGGCTCTGGCAGAAGAGGGGGTCATGGCCAAATCTCAGAACAGCCTGGGGCAGCTGAATACTCAACCAGCCCATGGTATTGCTCTCATCCCAGTTGGGGCCCACCAAGAATGTGATTTGGATCTCAGAGGGTTTGTGCTATCAACAATACCTACTTGCAGGTTGGTTCATCCTTGCGTGGAGTGATAGGAAACTTGAAGGCTCATTGCTTTGTTGGCTGGGATCCTCCATTCTTTTTTCTACTGGATCTCAGCAGGACCAAGACATTCAAACTTGCTTGTGTTTGTATCCAGATGGTGTGAATCTATAACTTCCTATAAACAGACTCATCATGGAGAGAATTTGTTTCACATCTCCATGATCAGACTACATAGGCATCTGTGCTAAGATAGTCTCTACTATCTCATAGGTAGCCATACATAAGTGTCTAAATTATATGTCATGGCAATAGAGCATCACACAAATGTAGGACAAAGACACACGGATCAGTTCTGATTAGACACCCCTAACCACCCTAGAGATATCTATGTTATTCCTAAAGTTTGAGTTAGTAGCCATAGCAATAGAAATTTCAAGGAGTTCAATTAAGAACACATTTTCATAGATTATTCTTAACCTTTGTCTCTAAGCTGCTTATAGCACAGAGAGAAATCTAAAGTCCAGGCTGCTCTGTGACATTTATCAATGTTCTTTTCTGGCAAAGAGTGCTGGTTAGTGTCCCTGATTGAAAATAAAACACAGGCTGGTTATATGTTAGTAATTGTGTTTGGCTGCCTATAGCAGAAATTTGACCTCACTGGTTTAACAGAATATAACTGATGTGTGAAAGTAGACATTCTGGTCTTTGGGGTGGTGGTTCCATGAAGTCAGCAAGTACTCAGTTTTACCTAACTTTCTACTTTGACATCCTACTGCTTAATTTTATTCACTTTTCTCAGAAGATGGCTTTTCCCTCTCTGGATATCACTATTAATTCCAGAAGAAACATGAGGTGCCGTGAAGAAGGGAGAAGACAAAAGTGGTAAGCTTTTAGTCAGGAAAACAATATTTTTCCTGCATTTTTAACTGAGAAGATTCTACTTCCATATTTTAATTCAGAGTAGAAGTTCATAGCCACCCTGGTGGCAAAGGAAGTTGAAAACTCAAAAAGATATTCATGTTGCTCTTCCAAACAAATTTGAGATTCTATTGGTAAGAAATACAGTGAGTCTTTTATCACTATGGATACCAGTTAAACAACTTGTGTTTGTGTCAAGCAGTAACATGTTGGATACTTTTTTTTTACTTATTTCCTTACATTCCAAGTGCTTCACTAGAGAGGTTTTCCAAGCTTCTAGTATGCGAAGCAAACAGGAAAGTAGTTTCAGACACATTTGTTGGGTCAGTGATGATGTGGAAATTAGACTTTGATCTCAAGTCTTTATTTCTCTCCCCTCCTGGACTATGAACTCTGGTGAGTGGTGGGGGAGGCAGTGTGATTCTCAGGTTGTAGATTTGTCTTCCCCCTTTCCCGCCCCGAAGCATCTAATGTATCACATGTATGAAAAGCTGGAAAGCACTTAACATTTAACCATGAGTGAATATCTGAGTAAGAGTCAGTAGCTCTAGGATCTTAAGCGTGTGACATGCTCTGCCCAGGTCTGCCTTTTCTCATCTCTGATGAAGTAATAAACATTTTGTGCAAATGTACCTCATGGGTTATGGGAAAGGTAACATATGATAACATGTATAAGGAGATAGATTGATTTTCATTTCATTTTAGTTTTCTAATTGTTATTGAACACTGCATTCTAATGGTATGTTAATTTCAGGTGTGCCCATTATAAACCAACATCTGTTTAGACTATATTAAAGTCACCACCCATAGTCCAATTGTTACCTTCTCCATACCACTGATCCCTTTTAGATTTCCCACCCACTTCCCATCTGCTAGCTGCAATGTTGTCTTACACTGCAAGAGTTTGTATTTGTTTCATTTATTTTATTCATTTGTTTGGTTTCTCTATGTGCTACCTATAAGCGAAATAATATAGCGTTTGTCTTTCCCCTCTTGACCAATTTCACTAAGTACAGTGCCCTCTAGGGTCATCCTTGTGGTTGTAAATGTCAGGATTTCATCTTTTAAAATAGCCCAATAGTCACATGGGTGATTTGGTGATGGGAAGCCCACGGGGATTACAACTGAGATGGGAAAAGGCACAAAATGATGTAAAAATAAACTCTTATGTTATTAAAAATAAAAATAGCCGAGTAGTAACTCCCTTGTGTATACGGACCACATCTTTATCCCATCCTATTTGTTGATGGACATCTAGAAGCTGTGCAGCTATTTACAAATCTGTCAGCTGCTGATAGTCCCATTACTCCTCTTGCCTTGTCCTCCTAATCACCCCACCTCCACCCTTCATATGTGGTAAAATTCTCCCTGTCCCCACTTTATATTGACTAAGAAATTAAGGCTAAAGTAGCTTGTAACTAATCTAAAGGCAAATAAATTTTAAGTGGTAAAATGAAAAATATAGCATCTAATAAGCTTTTCTTATTTATAAGCTGCTTTTTTTTTCAAAAATAGGATTTAAGAATGTGGACAGCTATTATTTCTTTAATCCAGTTTCTTTGAAAAATACATATATTCAGTAGTGTACAGAAAGCTTAATAGGTAAGGAACCATGTAGCCTGCTGAAGAAAAGATTGAAAGCCCTTATGAAGGGTTTTTCAGAACATAAGGGAGCCAAGGATATAGAACAGAAGGAGTTGAAGCACAATAAAATTAAATTAAGTATTGTTAAATCAGGAGGGTTTTTAAACTCTAAAATGGGTTAATAAGGTTACTTTCTCTAGGGGTTTTAAAAAATAACATAGATTCTGATCTGTGGGAGGTGATTTAAGTGATGCACACTAAGAGCAGACCATGTGGTCCGCCTCCTTAAGATGCCTTTGAGCCTTATAATCTCTAAACTCTTAGAATTCATTATCACTTCTGCTTATTTACTTCAAAATAACAACTGACACTTTGCAATTTACAAAGCGCGTTCACACATAGCCTCTCATTTAATTCTCACAACAACCTTCTAATATATTATGCACATTTTCCAGAAGTAACAAAACTCAAACTTGAACCAAGTTTGTCTTCATCTAAATTTGATGCTCTTTTTCTGAACATCTCATCGCCCTCCCACTTCCACATGGTCACACTGTGGCTGGAGAACTGGTGAATTCTCTGTCTTTTGCTTCAAACTTATTGCTTTCCTATATTCCTGGTCTTAGTTGATGGGACACTTTCTACCCAGCTGACAGAGTCAGAGACCTAGGAGTCAAGCTCAATTACTTTCTTGTTCTCTCCCATATCTGCTCAGTCTTATCAAATTCAGCTCCTTAACATATTGGAAGATCTTGTCTTCTCTCTACCTCACCATTTTACTTTTGTCTTCACTACTTTTTCTCTAAATTATGAAAAAATTCTCCCTAGATTTTTCCTTTTGGACTTGCTTCCTTAACTCCAGCCAGGGACCAGAGTGAAGAACTTGAGACGAAGCGTAAAAAATGGTGACATTTCCAAGGAAATCTGCCTAGAGGCCTTCAGCAGCTTCCTGTCTTAGCACAATGCTCCCTGGAGATCAGCCATGTCATAGTCCTTTCATACTGTTGTCACTGAAAGTGGCCCTCAGTTTACCTTAGAAAGAACACATTGATACCTGTGGCATTCAAAAGAGGAGCCTCCCTAGGCCCAATCCATATCCCTTGCTCTTTCCAAACATCCAGAGTTATGAGAGAACTTTCAGATCATGGTCTGAAATGTTCCTGCCAGAACACTGGGCCCTGAAATTCACGGGCTCAGAAAGAGTGGATCGCCAGAGTGATGAGTTAGTCCCCTCAAAGAGGTAAATCATTTATGATGTGCTCGTCATGCTTCATCCCAGTAAACATTAGATGTTTACACAACTATTAACATATTTAAAAGCTTGTGTATTAAGAGTTTAGGTGATGTAGCAGTAGTAAACCTATTAAGTACACTTTGGAGGCTTCTCAGTACAAAGTAAGTGACTCTTTATAATCTGTCTTTATTCCACAGTGTAGACTCATTTATAGGCTAACTGTAAGGTGGTCATGGAAGTTAATGCCCAAAGCATAATCCTGTTGAAGTGACAATCACACTTCCCTTCATGGGGACACCAGCTATAGCACTGCATCATCCTGGCAAACCCTATTTATCAGCGCTCTAATTTCTGTATTATCTACTTGAGCAAGGCTCAGGTTTTTTTTTTTCAGGATTTTGTGCCCAAAATGACCACAGTCCTTGAAATGTTTGTATACCCTGTTCTTTCGACTTGAAAATTCTTCCATAGTTATCTCCTGACACCTAGGCTTCTCTTGGAAATCCCTGTAGACTCCAGTCTTGACCAAATGATTGTTGCTGCTATTTTCCTAAGAATATAAACATGTTTTTATTTCTTTTTCACATTAAGGCACTCTCAGGAGCAAGTCCCATGTCTTATTGATTTTGTTCCCTGAAGCACACACACCCATGTGTAAGGCATATATAAGCAACATATACATGACCCTTTATTACCTCCATGGTGCAGGGGTCAAGCTACAGGGATCAATTCTACAGTAGATGACAAGGATGTGAACTCCAGTCTGATTAGCAATACTGTCACTACCCAAAAGCACTACTTCCCTCAATGGAGACAATTCTCCTCCTTCTCTTTTCTATATTTCCCTCTGCCTTTGGTGGGGAAAAAGCATATCTAAGAACTTAAGATGTGGTTTAAGGGATTAGACAATCCTGATTTAGAATTCCTGCTCTGCATTTACTAGCATTGTGACTTCAACTTTCCTAAACTTCAGTTTCTTTATCTGTAAAATCTGGATTATAATAAAATCCACATCATGGGAGTTTTGTGAGGATCAAGTGGTACGATGAATCTAAAGTGATGATAATGGTGCCTGACATACAGTATGTACTCAACAAATGTTCAAGAAAGAGCCATGGGCAGATGTGGTCAGATGGTATGGAAATACCTTTCTTCCTCGGACACACTAAAGAATGTTGGGTTTTTAAGAATTTAGTGTGAATGAAATTCCAGACATCAAAGGGCTCCGAAAAATCACAGAATGAACACAGAGAATTTAAGAACATACTTTAGGCAGCATATGCTTCCTGATGTATAAAAATGAAACTTTAAAAATCACTAATGCTTTTCTCCCATAGTATAACACTTGAGATCATTGGTTGCTAGAGTTCTATTTGGAGTTCTTGATGCCACCTCTTTTCTATATAGAAAAAGCAGATTTGAAATTCCTAACACCATGCCATGTCTTCTAGCCCTATGAACAGCCAGGTTAAGTAATCAATCATACACTTGGTTAACCCAAGTGCTATTGCATACCTATTGTATGGGGGTGCCTGACTATTTCCCATTAGATGCTGGATATTGTAATATGTGCTTGAGACAAAATGATCATGAAGTAAGTCATTGGGGACTTAAATGAGTCAGACAAAATTTTAATTACATAAACTCCATACAAGTGGCAGTCAGGTCCCTAATTGAGCTGTGACCAGGTGCTGAGGGAGAATAGGGGAGCAGTACCTAACCTCCCACTGGCTTGTCAGGAAAGGCTTTTCTATCTCATAACGTTTTTCTTCAATGGCAATTACTTGACAGGAGTGATCATCCAATGATCAATTTCACAAGGTAAAAGCAAGGATCATTTTTTCCCCCCTCCATTGGGTCCTTGGACCTCACAGATCTAGGAGGCCGTGAGAGTATTAAGCAATTCTCATGCATGCCTTTGAAAATTCAGCACTGTGTCTCTGCAACACAACACCCCCAGCCCAGTCCTCAATACTTTGGGGATAGAGAGAATTGGGTACAGCAGGCAGGGAGGTAATTTAATTAGGCGATTTCTGCAACACAGGTAGGAACCAATGGAGTGGAAGAAATCTGAGCTTAAGAGGCAACGAGCAGGAGGGAGAGAGTGCATTCTGATGACACTGAGGTTTCAGCCTGACTGCCCTGATAATGGGGAATAGCATAAAGAGCTAGAAAAATCATAGAAGGAAGAGGAGGAAGCATTAATGGAAGTTTTACCCTATTTTTCAATAGGATATAATTTTTAACAAGAACTAATCTCTGGCTATAAATGGAAATTGCCTTCTGCCCAATGCTGTCACATTTTCTTCAATTTCTAAACAAAATGAACACTGTCAAACATGTCCCAGTACTACCTAAACACACTTGGTACAGAGTAAATTTAAACAATGATTAGCAAGACAGTATAATTTCAGTCTGTGCACAGATCCAGTCAAGCTCTTTCAATTTTTAGCTAATGATTTCCCACAAATCATCAGTCATTTTTAAATGTCTGTATAGAAATGTGTTTTAAAAATGATAGAGAATTAAACTGTGGTAAATGCTAACCAATATTTGGCAAGCTAACCTGGATCGAATTGGTGAGATATACCTTCTCAAGATGCTCTTTTAACAATCCCAGTGCTGGTGCCTTAAATTAAACTTTGTCACGCTGGCATAGAGTTCAGAGATCATCATGTCTAATAAAATGGTTCCAGTTTGGAATAACTCATAAATATATCGCGGGTTGGCCTGCTTTTTAAACCATTATGTCCACTATGTTGTGTCAGAAATGACGCCAACCAACACATCATGGACAAAAAGTCTTGCCCTCACACAGAAATTGAAAAAAAAAAAAAAAGATGGAGAGCTATTAAATCAAAATTTCAGCCCAAGTATTTAGTTGATCACAAAGTTTATACAAAAATGGCTGCTTCCAAAGTATTCCAGGCTTTGTGTTTTGTTGCCAAAGTGTTCCAGGATGTTTGGCTATACTCCTCTCTACTAATACAAGATAAATTTGTGTCATTTTTCAATTTAATTTTACTAATTTCATATTCAACTGCCACTTCTTGAGAATTTGCTTTATATTCAGCATTGCCTCAAAGCTAAGAGTGCAGCATCAACTATACAACCCAAGTTACTGAACTCCCCCAGTTTTTATTTATGTTAACATTGGGGAGGTTGAATATTATAACAGCATTTATTATTTATTTATTTTTGGTCACTGTTCTGCAACTTTCCCAGGCCAGGTAGGTTCACCATTGGTTCATGCAGTTTAAAAGCAAAACTTGGAGCCCTTGGCAGCAAACCCACAAGTTTTCTAATAGTACTCAAAGGAGACAAGCCAGCAGGAAGACAGCAACTTGGGTCCCCTATAAATCTCTGTATGTTCTTACCTCTCGTAGCCGCTCCCCACCTTTCTCAGCGGTACCAGTCTCTGTGGCACTGCCTTTATTGGCTTAGTCTCTTAGCTCAGGGAACAGTTCAATTTATGCATGCTCACTTACGCATGCCCACGCCATACCAGGTGTCCACCATCAGGCATGCGCACTCGGAGCCCACACTCCCGAGTGCCTCCAGAATTCTAGGCCACAGGTGATAGCCACAGAGGCAAATAGCACAAAAGCCTGAGCAATCTTCATTTACCCTATGGTCACTAAGTACCACAAGCACACTAAACTGAAAGTTGGAGGAGGGAATGCCTAGAGGATTGATTGGAGCTACTTAGAGTACTAGGGAAGCTTCTCCTCTGTTATTTGATCTCAATGATGCAGGAACAGTCAAATATAGGAAGAAGAGGACTCTACCTAGGAGGGGAGCTTGTGCCAAGACCTTGAGTCCTGATAGAAAAATGATGCGTTTAAGGCACAGAAGGAGGCCCATGCGGCTGGGATATACTGAGAGAGAGGGAGGAGAGATCAGCTGGAGATGACAACTTCCCTAATGCTCTCACTTTTGCTGTGTTGTGGAACACAGAATCTGGGAGACAACTAAAAGAATAGAAAACAGTTAGAAAATGCATTCTCTAATGAAGATTTCATGGAAATTTAGGAAATGGGAGATGGTGAAGATGGTGAAGTCATCTGTGGGGACAGCTCACCATCCAGGGTAACTGTGGGTGCAGAGGCAGTGATGGAGGGTCAACTTAGCAGCAGTGGGAGATGTGACCTGCCCCCAAGCCCAGCCCAGGCTGCTGATCTTTCTCCTGCAAAGAGGGGCTGATTGGGCTAGAAGACAAGGGGGATGGAAGAGCCACAGGCAGCTGAGGGCATGAGGCTCCAGGTATTGGGTCTGCTGGAGCTTGGGATGATTTAAAAACAAATTAGCTCAAAAGATTTTGGACACCTCTTTTGTATAGTGAATAGTCGTAGGCTCTGTTGTGGCAGCACAGGTTTGCCTATTAGGATCTCAAAGCCCTAAAGGTTCAAAGAGGAGAAAAACTTGTTTAGAGAGGACTTATTCCATTGCCATCATCTGGAGTTGCTTTTAGGCACAACTGGATCCAGGTTTTAAACCCTCAAGCCCTGTCATATTTCTTTTTTCTTCCCTCCTGTCCCCCACCCTTTGCCCTCTCTCTCTTTTTCAGATTTCAGCCATGTTGGTTTCCTTTCCAGAAGTATCTCTATGCAGCCCCTAGAGATACAACTTACAACTAAGAGATACCTTACAATTAAGAAAATCCAGTGAAAAGAAGCTTATTATCAACTGATATATGGAGACATACCAATCCTCGTGTGTATCACTGTGGCCAGGGGACACATGCATGACCCGGCTGTCATGTGTTCACCTCTGGAAAAACAGTGGAGATCTGAAGGTCTCCATCAGCTCCATCTAGGCAATAGGCAATGACAATGGAGGACACGTTCTCCTGAAACCAAACTAAGATATAATGTTTAAAAATATAGTAAGAGAAGCCCACGGGGATTACAACTGAGATAGAAAAAGGCACAAAATGATGTAAAAATAAACTATTGTATTAAAAAAAAGATAGTAATAATGTCTATGGAATGCTTCCTCTTTTTAAGGCAAAGTGTGGGAAGTGATTTTATATGCATTATCTATAATTTTCACACTACTGAAGCACTAATAAGCCTGTGTTTAACTTCTTTTTTTAAAAAAGATTTATTTATTTATGCATACAAAACTGGGGTACAGGCCAGAGGTGTGGGGTGTGTGTGTGAGAGAGAGGACTCACCAGAGAGAATAGGGAGCAGAATAGGCAGATTGACTGAAATATAGTGCTGAGGGGAGCAGCAGGTGAGACAGCAGAAGCCTTGCTGTGCTATTTGGGTCAGCTCCCTGGCCAGGGATCAGACTTGTACTGCAGTGGCTACTGATAACTTCATAGTGTTAAGACTTAAGTCCTGGCGCCTTTATGTGCTGTGAGTGGCAGGGCAAACCTGGGTGAATATTGAGCCAGGAGCCGGGACCAGAGGTAGCGTGAGGACAGGAGAGTGGGAGGGAAGGTCTGAGTGTAGGTGGGGGGTGGGGGAGGCGGGGACCACAAAAAAGGCGGGACAATGGCAGGTGGGCCTGGGTGGGCCTGAGTGGGCCTAGGTGGGTGCAGGGAAGGCAGCACAGTTATACATCAGTGTCCGGAACAAGGTATTCTAGGATGGGAAGAGAATGTCAAAAATGAAGTGCTATCCAACTTAGAAAACTTCAAATAAGAAACGATGGACTTAATGAGGCTTTTCCACACTAAGCTGTTGCTGTCACCATCACTTACTCCCTCCGCAAACAAGTTAAAGCTGAGGTGGCACAAACATTGAAGAAGCGAGAATATTGGTACCTCACTGACATGTGTGTGGAAATAGCTATCCATTTCCCATCTGCTTTTCAATTTCACTTCATGAATCTGGATAATTTGTTTACAGATCCACTCCCTCTCTCCATAGGCAGAGTTGTGCATAATTACACTGAACTTGAACAGTAAACATATATGATTCCAACTTCAGCCATAAGAATATTCATTTTGTTGTTGCAAACAACACTTAAGTAAGGTTCTAGGAATAAGGAATTTACAGGGCGCATTCAGCAGTTATGAAACTCACAAAGCTGTTGTTCATATCCAGATGGGAGCTTTTTTGGTGAAAGAACCACCAGGATCAGAGGAGGGCATGGGAAAGGGGTCAAAGTAGGAAGGAAGAGCAAAAGGATTGTGGTAGTGGATCACGGGTACTGTTGTGGGGGGGTCTAGAGGCGCTATGCCTGAGGGCAGCAAGCGAATACTGTCCAAAACTGAACACCGATGTAAGAAAACAAAACCTAAAATAATAAAACTATCCCTTTCCCCACTATAAACAAAAGAATCCCCAGGACCATAGCATGTGGGGTGTGATCAGGCTGACCTGGTAGATTTCTTGCTGTCCTTGGGGGGAGCTCTTTCTCTCCCTGTGTAGATTCCCCTCTCCATATTTGCTTTCAATTAATCCTAACAGAAATGAAAAAACTCATTTCACCTTAATGAAAATGAATCAGAGGCTTATTCCATACACTGTATTCCAACCCCACCTGCACAAATGCTAATTATTGATCTGAAACTATGCTATGTCTCATCCAAGTAATGCTTAGCTTCTTTGCTTCTCTCAGTTTAAGTAACAGCCACCATTGCCTGCAATGGAACTGCCCTAGCAGAATGGTATGATGGTGGACAGGTCAGAAAATCTATCTTGGGTCGACAATTTGACATAATGAAAATTGCAGAGGCCTGAGTGTGTTCACGAAACAGTTAGTGACTCATGTTTTTTCCCCCCTTGTTAGATCATATGCATGGGGTTGCTGACTCTAGTCGATAAATTCATTATCTTCAGCATAGTTGATAATTATGGCATAGAACAATTGATTTTGTATAACCACATCACCAAAGCTGGTGGGGCTTGATTGCTGCAAAAGGGAAAAGATAAGAAAGTAGTGGCTTCTGAAAGCCACGTACCCCTAAAGAACTGTTAAGGAAGGAGAAGCTCAAAAGCTTCTAATTGCTTTTTCCAGATGAGCTGTTTGGCCTGCTCCTTATTGTGAAGAGAAAAATACATACTGTGGAAGTGACAGCAAAGTGATAAGAGGACCACTGCTACCTTTTCTTTCATTCTGCTACTCACATTCTCTTCAAACCACCAAGTTTATAGGTGGTGAGGTCATTTTGCCAAAGGCAAGAACCTCAGACCTGTTCTGGAGGCGGGAACATCAAGCTGTGTGTTCTGCCTCGTATTTTATTGTGAACAATAAACCCTGTAATATTCCATTCTATTCAGCAGAGGTTTGTCGAATGTCCACATGGCTCAGGCTCTCTGCTAGGGGCAGCGGGTTCGTGTGATTTGTATGTGACTTGTTGCCATTTGTGTTTGAGAGTGTCATGGGGATGTTTCCTGGGGTCGCCACTTCTCCGTCAGCAAGATTTCTGCTCCACTCCACGGTTGCCGTGCTGTGTTATTGTGTCAGTGTCGCCTACGCTCTCACACAGGCCGCAGACTGAGCAGAGCAACATGATGGCTGTGAGTGGGGGAGGCGGACTGGTCCTCACTTGGCACCTCGGGTCAGGCTCAGTGAAAACACCGGGGAGTAAGATCTGACCTGCAAATCACATTGTACAAAAGAAGACTATTCATTAGCACTTAGAGATATCAGATACTGTTCTCGCCAATTTAATATTTACTCTGCACACACACTGACACAGAGGTACCTATTCATAAATATTCTGGGATACTGATTTTATAGCCTATTTTTTTCCATTAAAAAAGGCTGTTGATATGTATTCATAGGCCATGTGTTTATTAAGCACCTATTATATGACAGGCACTATTATGGGCAGGAATATTTGTGAACCAAAGGGGCCAATTCCAGATTTCATGGAGCACTGACTCTAGTGTAAGGACATAAGGACAGCAGGACAAAAAGAAGAAAATGTGGTAAAAACACAGCAGGCGGGGCCCTCCCTGGTGGCGCAGTGGGTTAAAGCACAGCACTGAGAACCTAAACCCACTTCCGAATGAGTTCGATTCCCGCCTGCCCTGGAGGAGATCCACATGGCGTGGCAGACCTCTCCTGACCTTCCCGCTGCTCCCCTCAGCAGGGTACTTCATCGATCTGCCTGTTCTGCTCCCCAATCTGTCTCTGGTGAATCCTCTCACCCTCCGCATCTCTGGCCTGTACCTCAGTTCTGTATAAATAAATAAATAAATCTTTAAAAAAAAAAAAAAACACAGCAGGCGGATGTGATAGATGGAGCTTGTGGAAAGTCAGTGGGGCATCTTTCAGAAAATGATGTTAGCAGTGCGTTGAGTGACAACAGGAAAGGAACTGGTCATGGGAAGATTTCAGGAAGAGTTAGAGAGGGGACAACATGGACAGAATTATAGTGGAAAAAAAAAAGCCAGCATCTCTTGCTGTGTAAGAATAGACTGCAGGGAAGAAGAGTGTATCGAGGGATACTACTAACGAGATAATTAAAGTGGTCCTGGAGAAAGATGATAGTGACTTGAAACATGAAGTTCAAGCCATTATCATAGAAAAACTTTATTCATGTCATCTGGGGGCTTCCGCTTATTCCAAAGGTAACTAATGCATGAGCAGAATCTAGCAGTAGCCTTGGGTGGAAGAAAATCTATGAGAATCTTTGCAAATTTTAATCAGGGAGGAGAGAACTCTTTAGCCTAGAGTGGCACTTGCAGGGCAACATTGGAAAGATGGAGAGATGAAAAAGACAATGTGAGCAGGACACAGTGAAGAGAAAAAAGGAAAGTGTCAAGGGGTGACATAAATAAGCAGATACTGAGTCGTTGTGGTTTGTTAAGCCATTGAAAATTTCTGCTCATTGACACCTATGACAAAAGTCCTCTACCTCCTTCACTATTGTGCCACTAAGCGAAATGAGCTAATTGTCAGGAATTTGCAAAGAAGGATGCAATCCAGTGGGTTATTCACAGCTAAAGGGCTCTATGGTGTGAACTGTGGTGGAATCTTATTAAAATATGGAGATAAGCAGTAGAGTATCAGGCAGGAGCAGATCTGCAGAGAAGCAAGATGTCATCTCAAAATCACTTTCCCGATAATTACACATAAAGGGCTTGGTACAGGCTCTCTTTCATGCACTTAACTCCAATTGAAGTCAATTAGAACTAGAGAGTCTGACTTCTGCTTTCTCATAGTTTATTTTCACACTCTTTCTACTAATCAGTCCCTTTTTCTGTTGTCATATACCGTCAGCTAGTATCTTTTTCTACAGTGAGAGAGAGAAAGAAGGAATGACATTTAAAATCAAAGTTGTTGCTTCCTTACTCAGACAGTCTGACTATAAGGAGGAAGGAGTGTAGCAATATATACATATTTTTTTTTTGCCTGAAATAGTCAGTCAGTAATTGGCATAGTTCTCTATCACAGAATAATTGCTTAATGTAGGGAAGAGCAGGCGTTATAAAAAGAGCAGGCACTTTGTATAGAAGAGAAAATGATTCAACTCCTGGATCTGGTCTATGCTCTATAACTATGTCCACTTTGTAACGTCCTCTAAAGCCTTGAGTCTATCCTGACACCTGCAAAATGGAGGGGGGGGGGACAGCCTATCTGGCAGTCATTGTGATATGACCACAGTGAAAAGTGTCTCACATCTTAGTCATTTTCTTCAGGTCTCTGATTTATACCACCTGGGGGATGCCATCAGCTTCACCCTCCTTCTCTGAAGTCTACTTCTGTGTGGACACACCCACATACACGTAGACCAAAGCACGTCCTTGTCTCTCTTGTGATTGCCCCCTGTCTTCCTGCCCACTAAATCCTGCTGCATGAAACTTGGATATTTCACGCCATCAACTCTTTGGGCCATAGGTTGGGTCTGTCAATATGGTGACAGGCCATGTAATATGCAAATATTTACACCTCTTAAAAATATTTTTAATCTTTCATCTTGATGGATGCTTTTGTGCTTCACATTTGTCCTTGGAAGAAAGAGAAGGAAATGAATAGCTCTTCTAGGTCACAGGGCAATTTCATACCAAGAGCTATGGTAACACCAAGAACAATGTTGAGATGTCTCCCAAAAGGACAGGGTTGTTCAAAATCCCACCCTTCCAGATGGTGCTAGAAAAGGCAGGTGCACATTTAATTACACTCAAGTACTGGATCGTTCGGGAAGTGAAAAGCCATTGCAGATGGAGTTTCAGAATTTCCCAAAAGAGAAGTCAAAGACAGAAGGCCTTGGCCTCAGCCCCAGGTTAAGCAAAGCCCATTTGACTGGCATTTGTAGCTGAATTTATATTCCATGTGTCCAGAGAGTCACAGGTAGAGGAGATTTGGCTTTTGATCTTGGTTCCTTTTCCTTGTTTCTTCTTGGCATACCTGAGTTTACTGAAATGATTTTTTTTCCTTTCACTATAGCTTGTTTATTTATTTTAAAAAATAATATAATAGTTTTTTTTTTTTTACATCACTTTGTGCCTTTTCCATCTCAGTTGTAATCCCCGTGGGCTTTCCATCACCAAATCACCCACTTGCCATCACCATAGTCCAGTGCATTTCCCTCCCCCCACTGTTTTTGATCCCCTCTCCACCCCAGTAAAATATCTCTGGTATATAGCTGTTCATTATTATTATTATTTTCTCACCTGGTCCATTATACTCCTGTTATGAGTGAAACCATCCGGTATTTTTCCTTTTCGTTCTGGCTTATACTGAAATGATTCTTAACCAGCACCATACTTGACTACAACATATTCCACAAAATGGAGTCCATCCAGGTTCATTGACTGAAGCCGTGCAGGGTAATAGCGGACATTTCTGAAACACTTACTGTGTGCCAAGAGCTTCCCAAACATGGAGATAGGCAGTCTCAGTCTCCCCACTTTACAGGCAAGTAAACCAATGCGCCAAAGGATAAAACAATTTCTCCAGGGTTACTTGGGCACTGACTTGGATCTGCCAGCCTGGCTCCAGATCTGCCTGCTTAGCCATCAAGCAGCACTGCAATGGTAGACTCACCGGTTGGAGGCCCGTGACTCTGCCTGACTCCAGAGTCCGGGGATGAGTGTTGCCCGGAGCTTCCTTGAGTGCCTTCCAGTTTCTGATACTGATTTATCAGGCACAGTGCAGCTTTCCCAGGTGCAGAAGACCAATAACCATGTAGTATTTTAAACAAACCCGCTATTCCAGGTGTTTTAGTACACAATTAAATATTCATTTAAAATACCTGATAGGGGCTCTCCTTGGTGGCGCAGCGGCTTAGGGCGCAGCACTGAGAAGCTAAGACCACTTCCACATGAGTTCGATTCCCGCCTGCCCGGGAGGTGACCACATGGCACGGCAGACCTCTCCTGGCCCCCCCGCTGCTCCCCTCAGCAGTGTACTTCGCTGATCTGCCTGTTCTGTTGCCAACTCTTGTCTCTGGTGAAGCCTTTCACAGCCCCTGAGCCTTTGGCCTGTACCCCAGTTCAGTATGCACAAATAAATTTTTAAAAAAAGGAAATAAATAACGTTAAAAAAAAATACCTGACAGGTAGTAGCAATTATCTAGCTGTGGTAAAAATTTTATTTTATTTGTTTTTTTTTCTGATTAAAATTATTTTCTTACATTGTTGTTCATTTTTTGGACAGTATTCGGTTTCTCCTCTCAGGTGAAGGCCCCATAGTTCTCCCACCACCACAGCACCTGTGACCTGTCACTACAGTCTGTTGTGTTTTCCCCACCCCCACCATTTTTATCATCTCCTTCCTGCTACTCGCTTGATGCCTCAGATCTATGGTCAGCTTGCAAATTGTGAAACCACACAGCTCAGGAAAAAACCAAAAATTTTCAAATAACATGGCCTAGACCTGTTAGAACTAAAGCTCTCTGGAGGTAACCCTTACACGCTTTCTAGGGGGAGCAAGTGGGGAAACCAAGACTGCCTACCTCACCCCAGAGCCTCGAGAACTAAACACAAGGACCTGCCAGGGAGACAGTAACACTCCTCTGTGTATACTTATGATGTCCCACCTGACCAGCCCCCAGGTGCTGTGAGTCCCTCCTCTCCACACCTGTTCCTTCACCTGGTGTCACCTTCTGTGCTATCAATGATTGCAATCCAGAACTATGCAATGTTCTTTTCTACTTTTTAATTCTCCAGATATCTCTGAAATGGGATTCTGGTTGTTCTCCTAGGAATGCAGGAGTAAAGGAAAGAATCACAAAAGCAAGAAGTAACATTTTGCTGAACACTGACAATGCATTGACATCCTGAGAATTTGGTGTAATGACTATTTTCCCCCTTTTTTTGGTGAGAAAACTGAGGTTCAGGGGGAATGCCAAGCCCAAGTCAGTCGGCCTGACTCCAGATCAAATAGTCTTAGCTCCATTTCTTCCTCACAGGCCCTCTTTAAAGTACTTTAATTAATATCTGCAAATGAGGAAGCCAGTGCTTAGAGAAGATGTGCTGATTTAGGATACACACCGGTTGCATGTCAGAGCTAAGATGCAAACCCAATTTCCTGCCTTCCAAAGTCCATAATGTGCATTTGGTATCACGTGGCTTCCCCTACTTGTCTTTCAGTGACTGAGGCCTGTACTACTTCCAGTATTTCAGACTGAAGGCCACTCAAGTATTTCACTTGAAGCCACAATCAGATGAGTCCTCTGAATATTACCTCAGGGGCAGGTAACATTCTTTTGCCCTTGGCTCCACCAACATTTCCATAATGTGGTAGGCAGAGAGAGCATGGGATAAAGCAACCCATTGTAATTCAGTCTGAGATTGAGCAATAGGAGGCAGCACCCGATTCCATTGGTACCAGTGGTCTCCTGAAACAGTGGTTATGTCTGAAGCCAGGTATGATCAGCTGTAAGTGCATGAATGACCCACAATCCTAAACAGATTGGGCTTTTCCTATTGCTTAGAGAGTTTCCTCATCCTATGATGTCTTAAGCAAAACACCTTTTTGAATCAGCTATCTATTTTATTTAATTCACAATTTTGTTAGCAGTTTGTACAAGACTTTTCTGGGTGGTCATCTTGTCTGGGTTGATTTGCCTTCTTTCAGTTGACACCTGAAATATCTGGCGTTTCACTTGAGAAGGCTGGAAACTGTAAGACCTTCTCCAGAAGACTCGCATCTTCCAAATGCTGGCCCAAACTGCCAGGCCATTGGAAGCTGGAGCAGGAAACTTACACAATGTCATTTCTGTTATGTTCTGCTCTTGAAAATGAGTTTAACATCATCTAGTCCTCAGTGCGGGGAGGAAGATTCTACTCCCTGGTGAGAAGAGCTTTGAGAACGGTGTGACCGTATTTGCAGCCTGTCACACTTGCCTTATTTGGTTCCTTCTATATAGAAATTTCTAAACACTTTTCTGCTCATCAATCACCACAAATCTGGTGAATTTCAGAAACTCAGTGTTCCCTGAAGCCTTCTCAGTCCCACAGATCATTTCAATTCCCTCCTGGTTATGGTAAATAATTTAAGTCGTAATTATCTTTTATAGTTCTTTAAATTGAATTATTTTGTTTGAAGTGAATATTGCCACTCTGGCTTTCTTCTTGCTGGCTTTTGCCTGATAAAGCTTTGCCCCTTAAATTTTCACATTTTTTTTTTATCGTTTGTTGAATATTTTGATTTCTTACCCAGTCTCAGAATTTTTTATGAAGGAAATTTGATACATTTGAATTAATTATAACTTTTTTTTTAATCTTTACTTAGCTTGTTTTGCTTTGTTCTCTTTACTTTTTTATCAGGCGTTTTGAAGCAGTACATTTTATCTCTTTGCTTATAGGGTTTAATCTCATGTTTTCTTACATATACTCTCTAGGAATATGCACTGCCTATTCTAAACAAGACAGCATGCTTTTACAACTCATTTGCCTCTAACTTCTCTCTCCCATGCCTTACTGAAATAACATGGAATTTTAGTTCTAGAGGGTTATTTGTTTCCATTAAAAAGTCAAACCCTTTGAATATGTCTTTTAGGGAGCCACCAAGAACACAGAATAAATAAATCTCTGTAAATAGGTACCTTTTACCCATTCATGGCTGGGAATTAGAGTTATTCTTCTCTTGGTTAATGTTGAGCTGAGAAGCAGAGGGTGGAGTAAGTTAAAATGCAATGACATTCTTTCCTCTCACTGATAATCAAGTCATTTTCTTGAATACACATTGTCCAGATTGCTAGAAACCTTTGGGTAATTTTCCAGATATCTAAAAATGTTAATTCTGAAAGTTTGTTTTTAATGGAATTTGCTGACTGTCATTATTTCCTGACTGTCATTATTGCTCATTGAGGATGTTATTCCTCTCATTGATTTTGTAAAGAGTTGTATGCCTCTGATCTTTCATATGCCTTATAATGTTTTACTAAAGCTTATCCATTGTGATTATATAATACTAGGTACTGGATTTTGCTGTATTCCTTTACATATTGTTGGTCTTTGTTCTGGGATATAATAAGTGACTTGGAATAAATTTGATTCTATTAAGGCTTAGTGAGTTTTGTGAAAGTAAGTCCAAAATAGTCTTTAGTTAGAGGCTAATTTGGTTCTCCTGTGTGAAAACTAGTATGCAAACACTTTATTTCATTGAGATCTATGCACATACACAATCACACATGCAATCAGTATACACTCCAGAATCCAACTAGAAGAGACTTACCTTACAGGGACCCATGCTGCCCCCAGTAGGTGGGAGAAATCCAGTCCTTGCCCAGCAACAGCCCAGCTAAAGAGAACCCCCTTCCCAATAATACAAAAGAATGTCCTTCTTTGTTTTGGAAAGAGTGCCAGGGTCCCAACCTGAGACTGCTGTTGTTTTTGAATAATGCCATTTTGCTTTTCATTTGTTTGAGAGCAACTTCTACTACTGATATCTTCTGAGGACTCTACTCAATATCCTGTATGTGGGGTGGGGTTTCTGTGGTGCCCAGTTTGAACTGGATATTCCCAGCCTATGGGAGCACTAGGAGTTTCTCCACCTACTCCCTTCCAGATCCTCTCCAGATTTGGACATTTTTCAAATACATGGGCAGAGTAGATGAAGATTTGAGGGGACCCTTCTGCAGATCTGCAGACTTATATTTTGTGCAGCTTCTTCATCTCTAGTATTCTTGTCACTTGACATCTATGAGCTCAGCAACACTGCTGAGATGTTGGGCTTTTCCTTTCCTTCACTGAGACCTGGAAGTACCCCAAGCAGTACCCTAGGAAAAAATTACAGGACTCAACTTTTTTTTAAAAAAATAATATATTATAGTTTATTTTTACATCATTTTGTGCCTTTTTCCATTTCAGTTTTAATCCCCACGGCTTTCCCACCACCAATTTACCCATGTGCCATCACCATAGCCCAGTACACTCCCCCACCCTATTTTTGATCCCATTCCCCACTCCACCTCTGTAAAATGTCTCTGGTTTATAGTTGTTCATTATTATTATTATTTACTTCCCTGGTCCTTTATAATCCTACTATGAGTGAAACCATATGGTATTTTTCCTTTTCTTTCTGGCTTATTTCACTAAGCAATGTCTTTTCCAGCTTCATTCATGTTGCTGCAAAAGACATCTTTTTGGCTGCCGAGTAATATTCCATTATGTATATGTACCACATCTTTTTAATCCAGTCATCTAATTTTGGGCATTTGGTTTGGGTTCATGTCTCTCCTATTGTAAATAAAGCAACAATAAACATGGGGGGTTCAGGTGTCTTGTTCAATCAGTGTTTTTGTGTCTTTTGGGTAGATACCTAGGAGTGGGATTCCTGGGTTCAACTGTGTGGATTTTTTTTTTTTTTTAACTTTCAGGCACTACTTCTCTGTGTTGCCTATTTTCCTATGACTGAAAACCAATGTTTCATCTACTTTGTCTGGTCTAGAGTAGACTGTCAGGGTGGCCGCTGTGGGCCCTCATGACTAGAGGCAGAAGCATCAGTAGCACTTTCACTGACATAGAAATCAGTGCCTGGTCTTACTATCACTGGCCCTTTGGTCACCATCTTTCTTATATCCTATGTTTTCCTGAAGCTTAGCTTTATACTGTTTTTCCTAAAATCCTGCCAGAAGGGCTTTTGTGTGGTATGTCTTCCAAACCTTTGCCTGTCTAGAATGATCTTTCTTCATGTGTTGCTGGGAAAAAAAGATCCATGTTCAAAACAGAAAGAGCTTAAAGATATTGCTCTTTTGTTTACCAAATCAATGTTTCTTGCAAGATTTCTAATACTAATTTTTGATAACCTGTTTTCATCTTCTTATAAGCATTTGTAATTTCCCATTTTTCTTGGAATTCAGAAACACAAGTATTCCATGAGTTAAAACTCAATTGCTTTTATGGGAAGAGACTGTGGAAAGATATTTTAAAAATCTAACCTTATGAGAAAATTGTGGAAAATGGGGTTTTCCCCCCACAAATCTTTATGAGTTCCTTATCTCACATGGGCATTCCTGGACACCCAGATATGTCTGTGTCTTTATTGCTTTGGACTTCTTCATCTAGTCTGCCGGTGGTGCTTGCTTTATTCTGTAAAACACTGGGGATTCTGTGAATTTGGCTTGTGCTATTTGTTTTTTTGATCTTCTTTTCTGCTTTCTTCTTTGCATAAAAAATAAAGGCTCAGAGAACCATCTATAACTTACAGGTTTTTACAATTCAGTATGCAAATGGTCTGAAATTAAATCTATCAAATTTGTAGCTAGGTCTAAAAGAAAAAATATTTTAGGTAGAAACCCAAGTTTCAATATGAGAATGACATATACTAGCTGGTTAATGTTATAGCCTATGAAAATTAATTTGAGGTTTAAATAGGCACAATTCAATGATATTAGAGGTGACAATGTGTTAAAGAGAGCATTGCAATGCCCATTTTATTTTGTGAATTGTTCTCAAATTCTCAAATAAATTTAATGTAATGTCATTAAAATTGAATTCAGTCCATGACAGGCTATGGCTGTTGATTAAAAGTATTTGAAACAGTTTATGTGTGTGCATGTTTTAACTCAGTATGCCTGCTTTTATACAGTATAAGCAATAACTATTTCTTCCCAATTATTCAGCAGCAAAGAAAAAAAAAGAATATAATCTGGGGCAAGAGACATTTTGTCAGTACATGGTTTTGGAAATGCCAGTTTCAATTTTATTCTATGGTAGCATGTTCTGAAGTTTGATAGGCACGTGGAAGGTGAGAAGAGAATAAGTTAATTTCTCTTGGGGTTTTCACATTATGAACAAGTAGTTATTTATTTATATATTTGGGGCAACTATATTTGTTGACATTCCTCTGTGGCTGTAGCACAAACTATTTTCAGTGCCTAGTATGTATCTCTGTGGCTGAAATTACTTTATGGGGGGGGGTTCTGTTTCCTTAGGGGCTCTGGACAAACTGCAGTTCAAAAATATAATCTGGAAGGAGAGGAAAATGTAAAAAGAAATGGACAAGAGAAGAAAATATAAGAAAACATATTTAGGAGTTCATCTTATGAAAAAATGAAATCACATGGCCTTGAAATGTCTGCTATAAATTTTGGTATCTGTTCTAGATTCCCACCAGCAGTTATGTGGACCCCATGACTGGGTGTTTTGGGTGACCTATGGAAGAGTGGGCCCCTGTCATCGGTGTGCTGGTGGGTGGGGTCCCACTGCAACAAAGTTCAAGTCTGGGCTCAGGTACTGCATCATTATTCTGGCCTCTGAAGTGCCCCTACTTGCAAATGAAGAAGGCAGGAAGTGACAATTAATACATAGAATTTTAGTTTCAAATAGCACCAGCCCATATTGAAAGACTGGTAGAAAAGGAGGCTTTTTTGAAAGTCAGTGCTTTAAAAAAAAATTTTTTTTTAAAGGAAGAAGTAGAAATATAACATGCTGAAGAGATTGTGGAAAGAAAGTGAAGATCCAAAATTTACACAGAAGAGTAAGTCAAAGTGCACTAGGGAGTGAATATCTTAAAAATGTCTTTAAGAAACTGGGCCCTCCCTTTAACCTGGCACAGCAGGTTAAAGCACAGCACTAAGAAGCTAAAGCCACTTCAGCATAAGCTTGATCCCCGTCTGACCTGGAGGTGACTCACATGGTGTGGCAGAGCTCTCTTGACCCGCCTGCTACTCCCCTCAGTAGTGTACTTTGTCAGTCAGCCTGTTCTGCTGCCCACTCTGTCTCTGGTGAATCCTCTCACCACCCCTGCACCTCTGCTCTGGCCTGTGCCACAGTTCTGCATTGCATAAATAAATAAATCTTAAAAACAAAAATATATCTTCAAGAAACTCCTAACTTAAACAGGTACAAGGCAGGTAGTCTGTCTATGTGGACCCCTTATAACAAATACCTGGTTTCAGCCAATCACTGCAGAATGAACAGCATCTGCTGAGGATGGAGAGTCTGCGTGGGCTTAGTGGTGCCAGGTCAAAACTGTTGCAGTGATCAGTGAAGCTGGGGAAGAAACTTGATCCCCAGGTTCAGGGAAGCTTTAATTTTTCAAAAAGGCAAAGAGTCAAAAATGTCCATATTGAGAGAAAGAATTTAGGAAAGCAGAAATGATTACTCCCACAAATACTGGCTGCTTACATTCAAATGGGCACTTTCGTACATTATGGTGACAATGGAAAGCCAGTATGGTTCTCTTGAAAGCAATATGGAAACACAAAGCAAGAACTGTAGAGACAGTCATGGCCCTTAACCCACGAATCTTACTTTGGGGAATGTGTCCAAAGGAAATAATTTCACAGAAGCAATACATCTATATGCAAGAAAATATTCAGGGTAGTAGTGTTAGAACAACTACAACATGTTTCTGAGAAACAATATATATATAAAACAGTTGTGAAACTGTTTAGTAAATTTATGGAATGTAAGTCTATGGAATTCATTCAGTCATTAAAATTATAATTATGAAAACCATGAATAATGGACAGTAATGTTTATGCTTTGATGGTAAAGGGGAAAAGAAATTTAAATATTATGCACATTATGATTATATCTCCTTAAGAATCTGTAAGTGAGTGAAAACACTGTGCAAAACTTAACATTATGTTAGTTTGGTAGACTTGTAAATTTTTTTAAAGACTTATTTACTTATACATAGAATTGGGGTACAGGCCAGAGTTCTCACCCTGAGGGCGGTGAGAGGACTCACCAGAGACAGAGTGGGGAGCATGACAGGCAGATCAACGAAGTGCACTGCTGAGGGGAGCAGTGGGCAGGTTAGGACAGGTCTGCTGCACCATGTGGATCACCTCAGGGGATGTGGATTGAACTCACACTGAAGCGGCTGCAGCTGGCCTGCAGTGCTGGGCTCTAACCCATTGCGCCACCAGGGAGGGCCTTGTAAATTATTTTTAACATTGTACTTAATAAATGATAAATATATTTTCATAAATTGCAGTGGAAATAGAATTACTCAACGGGTATATAATTAGCAAATAATGGAGTCAAATCAGTGAAGTGGAGGTATAAGGCAATGTTGTCTGATATCTGTGGAAATTTGTTGTTTGGTTTACAGAGGAAGATCACTGTAAATATGCATAATAGCAATTAGCTTTTATAATGAAAATGATGAAACAGGTGATGTGAGTAAAATGAAAGTGGTCTGGGGCCCTTCCTGATGCTGCAACAGATTAAAGGACAGCACTGTGAAGCTAGTGCAGACACTGCAGCAAGAGTGATCCCCAGCCAGGGAGGTGTCCCACATGGTGTGGCAGACCCCTCCTGACCACCTGCTGCCCCCCTCAGCAGTGTTTTTAAATAAAGAGTTTTAAAAAAAAAGAATAAGAAAGTGGTTTAATCCCTGGTGAGATGTGAATAGTTAGCTTTCAATGGCATCAGTTACAGAGGTGCAGTGTAAACAGAAAAGGCAAAACCACTAGCTTAACAGAAAACAATTTGCAGAGTCCTGATACCCCATCCCATTGACCCCTGCCACTCTCGCCAAAACTTACCCTTAGGTATTTAATATACATGGCAATATAGAATATGGAATATGCACACATATACACTGTGCATATGTAGGAATATAGAATATATATAAATCCATATGTGTGTTTGTTGTTACCTTTAAAAAATTGAGGACCAGGCCATCCCTAGTGGTGCAACAGGTAGGCAAGCCATAGCCACTTCAGTGTCAGTTGATTCCCAAACCCGGAGGTGACCACAGGGTGCAGCAGACTTCTCCTGACCCGCCCGCTGCTCCCCTCAGCAGTGTACTTCAACATTTTGCCTGTTCTGCTCCCCACTCTGTCTCTGGTGAATCCTCTCACCACCTCTGCATCTCTGGTCTGTACCCCAGTTCTGTATGCATAAATAAATCAACCTTAAAAAAAATTGAAAACCATTTTGTACATACAATATGACGTAGGTAAACCATAAGTGCAGTTTCCTGAATGTGAAGTGAAGCTTCCTGCAGCCCCTGCCTGGACTGGAAACTGGGATGTATACAGCTCCTCAGAAGCTTCCAGTCATGCCCCTTCTTTCACACACCAACGGTAGCCACAATCATAAAAAGCTACCTTGATCTTTTTATTTTATTTTATTTTTTTGGACAATCATTCTCAGGTTCATTTTGCTTTTTCGCATAGATCCCAGGTGCACAGAATTACATTAGTCATCGTCTATGCTTCATGGCACACTGCTATAATTGGTCTGTTTTTAGATTGTTATTTTCATTCCATTTTATAGTAATATGATAAAAATTATGAACTCATCACCTAACCCAAAAATTAAGACATTATCACTAACTATATTATTCCATTGCCTTCCTTCCCAGAGGTATCCAGGATCTTGAACTGAGTGTTATTCTTTCCTTGCTCCTTTTAGAGATAGTTTTAATATCTGTATATGTATCTTCAGAAAATATATGTTTAATTTTGTCTGGTTCTGAGTTCTCATGTGTGGAATTATATTGCACATATTCCTCAGAGGTTTGATACTTTCCCTAAAATTATGTTTATAGGACTCATCATCATTTTTTTTAAAGATTTATTTATTGATCCATACAGAACAGGGTACAGGCCAGAGGTGGGGGGGGGGTGAGAGGATTCACCAGAGACACAGTGGGGAACAGAACAGGCAGATTGTTGAAGTACACTGCTGAGGGGAGCAGCGGGTGGGTCAGGAGAGGTCTGCCCACCATATGGATCACCTCCGGGGCGGGAGGGGAATCGAACTCATGCTGAAGTGGCTTTAGCTTCTCAGTGCTGTGCTTTAACCCACTGTGCCACCAGGGAAGGCCTCATCATCATTTTTTAAAGATTTCTTGATTTATGCATACAAGAACTAGAGTAGAGGCTAGAGGTATGGGAGTGAGAGGATTCACCTGAGACAGAGTGGAGAGCAGAACAGGCAGATGTACTGAAATACACTGTTGAGGGGCGCAGTGGCCTAGACAGGAGAGGTCTGCTGTGCCATGTGGGTCAGCTCCCTGGCCAAGGATTGAACTTGTACTTCAGTGACTTTCAATAGCTTCACTGTGCTGTGTTATAACTGTTGCACTACCAGGGAGTCCCTTGACAATTGTGAACTTGACCCTGGAGTTGCTCTAGGCTATATAATGGAGGTGCAAAATATAAATTTCAGCAGAATATTGAAATTCATATTCAACCAAAATTGAGCCCACACATAAATTTCATCCTGATAGCATCAGTTTTATTACATAAAAATAAAATCAGAAATGTATAAAATTGCATAAAAATGTAATCATAAATTTTTAGTGTCCCAATTTTAAACGTTTGAAATAGCACACTAATTTCTCAATGCTATTGACCACTACCAGCTCTGTGAGTGACACTAAGATCATCATTTTTCATTTTCATAACATATTGTAACTTTGAATTAGGATCAGTGAAAAATAAGGTATCATTTCACCCATTCTGCCAGTTTAGGGTTCTCTGGTGGGAATGTTGGCACCACTTATGCATTTTGTCATTTCTAATAATAAAAGCTAGACCAGACATCATTTCAAATCATGAACTTGAAATTTTGGTTTCTAGTAATGATGAGATTTTATTGAAGCAAATTAGAGTTTTTGCATATTGCTTAAAGAAGATCATGTCTGATTATTTTCTGAAGTAGATTTAAGGCTAATGTCTTCAGATATGTCTTTTGATTTCTTATTTTTTTGGCTCTAATTTTTCCGACGCCCATCAAACTGAGAAAAATAATTTTTTTAAATTTCAGATTTAGAAATGAGGTGATGAAACAATGTAATTAGCTTTCAAGATGAAAAAAGAGAAGTCATATGAAAATGTCCATCTGTATCTCA
>NW_004567109.1:45796033-45798256 GCF_000260355.1 Condylura cristata | reverse complement strand
CCACCACCCCTGCACTTCTGGTCTATACCCCGGTTCTGTATGCATAAATAAATAAATCTTTAAAAAAAATAATAAAGCATCTTGTTTAAGTACATTACACAGGGGTTCTATAACCTCTATGCGTCGTGAAGGTTTTGATTTAGGGAGGAGAAGGATAATGGAATTGGCTCAACGTCACTGTTTATGACTGGTAATTCTGTGATGTTAAAGTCAGATTGAACATACCACTGAGGGATGTGAACAAAATTTTACATGTGCACGATTTCTATTCCACTTATACTCCTTGCTACATGTGCACGATTTCTATTCCACGTATACTCCTTGCAACATCGTTTCATCATGAATGACAACTGTATCACATTTATGTTCATTGTTTTTTTGCTGTAGTTAAACAACGTGATGTACAAAATTAATGCAATGGGTATATGTGGGATATTACATCAAACAGCTGTAAGAAACATGTTCTTGTCAACCATTTGTGTAATTTCAACACTTTCTCATTATAAAATAAATTTAAACAAAAATTTAAATATTGGAATTGTATAGATGTATTCTCTGGTCATAATGCAATTAATGAAGGAATCAAAACATATATTTGGAAATATATAATAAACCCATGGATCAAAAAATAAATCACATTGGAAATCAGAAACTGTTTGCTTAATTACTGTGGATTCAACTAGATGGGAATATATAGCCTTAGCGTATTAAAATGCTGTCATTTGAAAAGTAGAAAAACTAAAAAAGTCAATAAGCTAATCATCCCAATCAGGATTAGAAAGCAACAGTGAAATAAACTCAAAGAACAATAACAATAAAAAGATATAGCATTTAAATAAAAAGAGTAGCATTTAATGACTGCAATGAAAACTTATAATGAATTTAAAAAGACAAACCATTCTTTGGAAAGACTAATGTAATTGACAAGGCTATGGGTGATTGTGAAGAAGCAAAAAAAAACAAATGACAGAAACTATATATTTTTTTACTGTATTTCCCCATTCAATCTGGGCTGCCAAATCAGACAGACAGAAACCACAGGGACGCTTTTTTCTCACTTCTCCCATGGGAACCTTGGCAGCAGACAGTGGACAGAAACTATATTAAGAATGTAAAAGTGTAGAAGCTTGCTGGCATTAAAAAGACAGTGAAATACTAATTTATAGTCAGTGTCATGGAAATAAATTAGAAAATGAAGATGAAATAGGTTATATTATATTAAATTAAAATATAAGGCCCAACATATAAATATAGTAGAGTGTGCTTTATAATTGGTTATACTCACCATTCCAACTTAAGACACAACAGGAAAATTTATAAGGCTATAAACATTAAAGGAATTGTATTAGTAGTCAAATATTTTTTTCCACAATGCAAACTGAAGGACCAGATGGTTAACCTGGCAAGTTGCACCACAAATTCAAGATTCAAAATCTCCTGGAAAGGAAACCCAGTCTTTGACAATGCATGCAAGAGGTATGGAAAAGAAAGTATACGCCCAAACTCACTTTATAAGGCAGGTTTAATCTTAACACTAAGAATTGAACACTTTATAAACATAAATAGATGTAAAAACTCTAAACCAAATATTAAATGGAGTTTATTAATATGTAAGAATGATAATAGTACATTATGAACACTTTGGGTTTAATCCAAGAATTTAAAATTGATTTAACATTAGAAAAATTACCAAATGTAATTTATCACATCAATAAGTTAAAGGAAAAAACTGATGTGATTATCTCTATGGAAAAAAAATTAACATCAAAACTTAACATCTATTTATGATTAAAAAACTTAACATCTACTATGTTTTATCAACCCATAAAGATATTTATGATAATTGTCATTGTAACATTGCATTATAACATTGTATGTTTCTGATGTATGTCATTATGGATCCAGTTTTTATTAAACCTTACCTTTAAAGTGACATACTGAAAACTTTGCCTTTTTCTTTATTTGTAAAGAGGAATTTGTTAGTATCTCCAGTTCCAACAAGACTTAGGGAAGACCTGACTTCAGTTTTTGTGTGTGTTTGTGTGTACTGTATGGTACATAATGATGTTGCACACATTGCAGTAACAACTGTCACACAACTTTACCTGCTTGTGAATATTGTGTTTCTGTATCACACTTTGCTAATACTTTGCAAGTAAATATGATATTTTGAGTATTTCCTTCCATACTGAATACTTACTACATAGATATCTGTCTGTTTCT
>NW_004567109.1:45765094-45795238 GCF_000260355.1 Condylura cristata | reverse complement strand
TAGAACAACAGCATAAAGTACAGCAAAGTTCATCACAGCAAACTTTCCTTTGGGGCCTTGCTCTGCTTTCAGTCTAAGTACTTCCCCACTCCCTTCCCCACACAACACGTACCTGGGGAACCAAGTCCCTTCTGTTGTTTCCCAAGGAGTTTCACACATTGCTTTGTAATGGTTCAGTTCCATGAATCGTTGCATGACTACTTGGCCACTTTAGAACTGGACTTGGAGGGTGAAATCACATCTGAGCATGTTTTCCATCTCATATCAACTTTCCTATGCCTCCTTGAACTTCACTTCTCTAATGTGCCTGTTTTTTTTTTCTTTTCTTTATGAAACAAGGAAGACAGAAAAGATTTAGGTTATTCAATGTTTCCACAGGGCAGGAAAAATCGCCATAGGATCCTTTTCTCTATTTCATCGTTTGTGATCCTTACCAGTGTGTTTTGGAAATAAATACTTTTTGTATAGCTAAGTGCTGAGATTTAGAATAACTAATTTAAATAAATGATCACAGTGTTTGGTATTGGAACTTATACTCAAAGAAAGAGGTGATAAGTGTTATTTTGAAGGTTCTAAGAACAATTAGAGTGGTAGGTCCTATAAGGATTCTCTTGAGTTGGGTCAACTTTTTGGTGATGTCTCAAATGTGAAAAGAATTTGACAAGGAAAAACATCTTTTTATCTTACTGCTTTCTACTCATTTTTGTCAGAAAACTTCCAAGAGTTGATCAGATGTTCTTGTCTTGCACTAAGTAAACTCTAATGACAGCCACTTTAGAGTGGCAAACCTTTTATGACTGTTTTAAGGAGCTATTTTGTAAGGTATGGCATGGCCAAGAAAGCACCTTCCTAATGAGACAGGTTAAGAAATCTGTTTCAGACAGGTGAGTGCTTATCTTTTCACTCCTGCACCAATTATTTCTGTAGCCATTGTAGTCATTCTCCCTGGGTGATTCCTTTGACTTCATCAGGTAATGTGCCTTTTTTGTTAATGATACAATATAGCTTTCTTATCGACTTACCTATGCTGTGCTCTTTCGTTTTCCATCTCGGCCATTGTGCTATGAGTACATGAGTGAAATAAATACATTTACTGTGTTCCTTTGGAAGAAAGTGATTGTCAAAATAATACCATCCTATTCCGTGTATCTCTTTCCCAAGTGACACTGCTGACGGCTTTATTGACAACAACAAATGTTTGCTTTGGGGACTGTTGCAAAGCCAATATTGCCAGGAAGAGAAAAAGAAGAATCATTCCGTTTTCATCATCAGAAATTAAATTATATCTGATGTCTTACTACAAAATTTGTATTACCGAAATGTGAAAACCAGGAACCTCTGGACACCTTGGTAGAGTTTTGGGGATAGACAGAATTATGTAACTATATTGTCTATTTTTTTCTTTACTAGAAAGCTTTTTAGACTAATAAACTATAAACTACTCTCACATCAATTTTGCAGTAATTTCCTTTAATCTATTTTGTAAGCAGATTTATTATAGAGCAGAACTGACAGGAGAAGAATTTTGTCCTGAGTATCTTTCTTTGCCTATTAATTTGGTGAGTTGTTTTCTTGATCTGCCTAGGAAGATGACACAATTCTCAAAAACTATTTAACATTAATACTTCAGGAATACATTGAAGTTTCTTTCACTACTTATAGTATTAGTATATAGGGAAAAGTCTCCCACTGCTCTGGGTTCTTCTCAAGCTGAACAAGTAATCAAAACATCAGATGAGGTAGCAAAAGGAAAAAATCAATTTAATAACACAAATAAGAACTTACACTGTTGTAAATGCTAGAGTGAAATGTAGTGAATCAGGAATATTTATTCTGTGTTAAAAGCCCTGGGGATCAAGGGGAGACTTCACATGACAAGGAGTTTTTTATTCTAACAGTAAAGAAAGGAGATTCTCACATAGGGAGGACATGTTGACTGATAAAACTGTACCTGGATGAAAACCCCAAAACTATATTCTTGTAGACTGTAAAAAGAAATGATGAAGATAAGATCAAAGAGTCTCTAGTCTTTAGGTCTTTACTTTTTTTAAGTTAAAAACAATTTATATTCTTTAAGCAATGGTAATTGACTTCTCAAAGTTCAGGGGTCTTCAATTGACCTTTAATTCCCCACACTGAAGTGACAGAATCTTACTCTGAGGATGTTGAGATATGCCTACTATTCCTTTTGGGGAGATTGATCCCACAATAACAGTACTTCTATAAGGTTGAATAAAAGTAAGAGTGTTGGCTCTGGACTTGGTTAATCAGCTATGACTTTGAGAATGTTACTCAACCTTCCTGAGTCTCAGTTCCCTGATCTGTGAAGTGGGAGTCAAAAATGTACTCACCTCAGGGTTTAAAAAGAAAATGTAGATAATCATATAGTACAGAGAAAGTATGCAAGAAAATGTTCTACAGATGATAGCTATTATTGTTAGTAGCATGAGGGTTAATGAGCTGAGGAAATGTATCATTACAGTTATGGTATAGGGAGTGTAACTTAATCTATACCACGTCTGATATCCTGAGCCATGTTATTAAAAAGGCTTCTAGTGTTCTTCCCCAAAACAACAACAAAAATCCCTGAAATCTATTCTAAAACATAAAAGACTCCCAAAAGAACAGAGAACTGCAATGAATTAGACAAAATTACAATGCTAACCCATTGACTATAAAAATTATTTTCAACTTGAGAAGGAAATGAAGGCTAATGCAATGAATGGAAGTGAAATAAAATAACCTTGAAAGTGATGATTAACTGATGAATAGATGATTAGGAAACTCTAAAAATGAAATGTGACCTAGATAAAAGCTTTTGGCAAATATTTGAGTTCTTAAGAAATACTATATGTTGTGGAAAAGATCTTTCAGCCTTGTACTAAGATCTTAAAGTAAGCAAATATAGAAACAAATAAACACAGTCAGATGTATGAGAAAATCTTAACTATGTAGAGTGAGTTCATTTAAAATCTCTCATTACTCAAAGTAATACAATCCACTTGCCTTAGCTAGAAAAGGTGAGCTCAGACTAGGTATGTGACATATACAGAACTGTCAAGCAATAAATGGAAGGCATTCACTTTATTACCATGAGGATCCAGACCTGGTTAACAGTCTTACTACCCCTGACCCATGTATCATGCATTTGCTGTAAAAGTCCCACAAATTTAACATGATAAAAGATAACTCAGAGCTCTTGAAAAAACCATTATGTCGTAAGTGTTAATTTCCTTAGTGAAATCATCACTCTATCACTTTGTTAGATGTGAATCATGTCTTTAAAGTGAGAAAGTACTCAGAGACAAGGAGGACTCAGTTTCATGTCTTCCAGCCTAGGTCAGTTCCCTAAACTTCTAGTAAAATCTGCCAATTTGTAAGAGTCTATTGAGAAGCTCTGAAAAAAAGGGAAGGCTAGGTCAGGATGGGGTGGATATCTGAACAAATAAAAAATGAAGACCTGTTTCACAGGGATCTCATTGACTTTTAGAAACACTTTGAACAACAGCATGGCCACTGGGGTGCTGTAATGACATGCCCCATTATAAAATGTAACACTAAGTAAACGTAGGAGTGGAAATTTAACAATTGAACATTTAATGGCTGCAATTATGGCAAAAGAATAATGAACCTATTAGACAGGAGAACTGGCAATTACTCTACAGCTTATTGGAATACAGCTGTGAAAAAGTAATACAGCGGCATACTTAAGAATGGTTATTAAAAGAGGATAATGCATTTTGTTTACACTGACAGAAGCAATTTTTCTTTTGAAATGAAATGGGGCTTTTGGCTATCAGACGTATGAACTCAGATATGATGAATCCTACTATTTAAAGGTAATGCACTTTCAGATATGCCTCTCTGGCTATAAATGATACCTCCACTAAGACCATAAGGGTGAGTTTTTTTGGTGGAAGAAACGGAAGAAGATGTCAAAATGGACTTGTAAACACTAAATAAATCACCTGTAGAAAAGTGGGCTAAATTTTAAATGATCCAAATAGCTGCAATAAATGAAACAGCTACAAGTTCAAAGATGAGGGTTGTCAAGAGAAGGTGTTCAGAACAATTACATGATCTATGAAATCATCATTTTGGTGTCCAGGAGTGATGGATGTGTCCTATTAAATTTTCAAATGTATACACTTCTAAGTACAATTTATATGGCTCTCTCCACTTTCAGATATACCTTTCCAAATGCAGCTATCAGAACCCTGGGACTCAGCCAGATGGCAGCCTGGCTGAAAACAACAATCCAGACAAAGGGTCAGTCACTGAAGCGCAGCTGAAGTATAAGAAAACTATCCTACCTAAGTACAGTTGACAAAATGGAGAACTAAGTCCCTCAAGACTCAGAGGTTTGCCTGGACACCGGTTTGGGGGTGAGGATGGGGGTTGTTGAGAAATACATTCTCGCAATGACACTTCATATCTGGCCAATATCAAGGTAGATTTTTTTCAGGAATATAAAATAGAAGTGAAATGTCAAAGAATGCTGCCAAGACATTCCTCGCAGAAGTCTTCTGGCCCATCCCTCAGTCTGTTGGCAAGACAAGCCATCCAATTAGACAAGGAAAGAGAAAAATAAACAGAATTCTACATTTTGAGCATTTCAAAACTGTTTTTGTGATAGTGACAATTGTGTACTTCTCTCTCTGCGGGTTAAGTTTGCTTGAAACGCAAGTTCAGGTCCTTTTTCCAATTCTTCTTAAACAATTAAAGCATGGTAACCAGCACTTGAACTTCAACTTCCCCAGAAGATCAGGGGGTGTAGATGCCCCATAAGCTGCAGTTACAGCAACCAAGTCCCACGCCCCAAGCACACAGACAGCTTTGTTCTCTGTGCCTTATAAAACAAGCTTATGTGGCAGAGGACTGTTTTTAATGGTGTGTTCTGTCATGTTGATGTCTGGCACATGTAAAAAGAACAAAGTAAATTATCCTTTGACCTGGAAAGGAGTTGCTTAGGGCAGGGAATGAATGTGGACTATAAAAACAAGATTTTAAAAATAGTTTTAGGACCATAGAACTGTTTTGAGACACTAATGGTATCTGCAGACAATCGCCCCAGAAAAATCATATACATACTAGCTTTGCATGGAATTTCAGGGCTAGATATAGTAGCAGGTTTGCAATTCTAGATTGAGACACATATAAAAATGACTGGTATGAAGTGAGAATGACACATCTTAAAACAACTAGCAACAACAAATGTTGGCAAGGATGTGGAGAAAAAGGAACTCTCCTGCATTGCTGATGGGAATGCAAACTAGTACAACCACTATGGAAATCTGTTTGCAGTTTCCTCAAACTGCTACACATGGAGCTTCCCTATGATCCAGCAATCCCACTCCTAGGTATCTACCCAAAAGACACAAAAACACTGATTCAAAAAGACACCTGCACCCTCATGTTTATTGCTGCTTTATTTATAATTGGAAAGACATGGAAACAAACCAAATGCCCAGAAGTAGATGAGTAGATGACTGGATTAAAAAGATGTGGTACATATGCACAATGGAATATTACTCAGCAACCAAAAGAAAAAATAAAACAACACATGCCTTTTGCAGCAACATGAATGGAGCTGGAAAAGATCATGCTTAGTGAAATAAACCAGAAAGAAAAGGATAAGTACCTGATAGATTCACTCATAGCAGAAGTATAAAGGACCAGGGGGGGAAAAATAATAATGAACAGCTATACACCAGAAACATTTTATGGGGGTGGAATGTGGAATGGGATCAAAAATGGTAAGGGAAGGGAAGTGCACTGGACTATGGTGATGGCACACAGGTGATCTGGTAATGGGAAGACCATGGGGATTACAACTGAGATGGAAAAAAGGCATAAAATGATGTAAAAATAAACTATTATATTTTTTTTAAATGACTGATATGAAAAGACAGGGCCCTTTACCCAGACAAAGCTCATGAAACTGTCAGTTCTCATATATTTCATCTTAATGAGGCCAATAATGGCCGAGAAATTAAATCTATGTAATTGAAACAAAATGATTGTAGCTAAATGCTTTTCTTACCCTCTACCAAGTTTCATTTTAACAGTTTGGGTTTCACCCTCTCTTTCTTCCATGTCTATACTGATAGAGCAGTGACAGGGAATAAGTGTCCAGTGTGTGGACAAAAAATTAGGATTTCAGATGACCAGCTCCTGAGTAATGAAAGTTGATTGTTAGTCTTGAGCTAAGATGAAAAATTAGAGGATGATTTTACCCATTCTGCCCCCTCCCCATCACCTCTGGTCTTACCTCTGAATCAAACTTCTCCACATCCAAGTTCCAGATGATGGGAAGGAATGAAAACCTTCCTTCAGAGCATCCAGTAAAAATGGATTGAGGAGTCTGGTCCTTTCTTCCTGGACTTCCCCAGAATCTTCCATTATCTCACTGCTCTGCTCTTGTTTCCATAGCTTCCCTCCTCTGCCAACACAAGTTGACCATTCAGTTTCTTCAAAGACTTGGGGTTTGGTGTCAAAACCATAATACTGCTCTTAACATTTGCAGTAGCATGGATGGAGCTGGAAGGGATTATGCTAAATGAAATAAGCTAGAAGGAAAAATGATAAATATTGAATGGTTTCACTTATATGTGGAATATAGAAAAACCAAACAAAAAGTCAAGAAAAAGAAAACTAGCAAGTTGACCAGATTTGTGGCACACAGCAAGGGAATGGGAGAGAGAGGGGTCAAAACAGGGCGGGAAAAGCACAAAGAACTGTGGTGATGGTTCACCGTTGGTATGGCGGGGGGAGAACTATGGGGACTACAGTGGTGTAGGAAAATTTAAACAGTAAATTCAAAATACTGCTCACCCTGTTTACTTTTCTTAGTTGGCCCTCTTTTCAGTTTGGTTCCCTGGAAAAAGTGATTGGTTCTTCCTTGAGTGAATTCTCCTTTTTTCTTTGCAGCTGCTCAATTAATCTGCACTTTCCAGGTGATGAAACCCAGAGGGTGGGTCTGAGAGTAGACCTTGACCTTGTACTTCCGGCAGCTATTGAACTCTTCCATCTCTGGCAACAGACAATGAAAGAAGGGGAAAAGCAGTGATTATTAAGGTGGGCTAGGAAGTGGAAAAGGAGAAGAGGGTACTTGGTGTACAAAGTCCTACTATTTAAACTGCTGGCCTTTCTCAGAGCATACAGACAGTTCAGAGGGAGCTTTAGAGATGCAGGTTAGAAAGAGGTCTTCCTTCCTGTAATTTTTGATTTATGCACCATTTCAGATCCCAATGGCTATTATGCAGTGAAATAATTATTTAAAAGTATCATAACTGCCTTATAAATAGTGCAGTTATATTTCTTTGTATATGTATTAAAATATTCAGTTTTTAAGTTGATTATCCAGCTTTGTCATTTATTTTTATACACCTGGAGACTGAAAAAAGAAAAAGAAAGAAAAGAAAATGTCCCAGGCCTCTATATATTCCTGAAATATTCCAGACTTTTATCTTGTTCTGAGATGCTCTAGGGAAGGGAAGAGGGGGAAGAAGAGGATCAAGAAAATTGGGTAAAAGGACATAAAAATACAGAATAGGATCTCTGGTTTAGGTGTGGAAAGATTTCAGCTACATTCCCTCCTAAACCTTTTACCATCCCTTCTAGTCCTCCTCAGAAAAACTGAAATTCTCCTTTTCCTTTTGCACTCTGTTGCCTGATTATATACTGATGAATATATGCAAATTAAAATATGCAGAGGCCATGGTGTGGCTTCCTTAAAAGTATTCTGAAGGGTTCTATTAGACACTAAAATACAAAATGTCCAAATTCCCTCATTTCATGATTTCATATGTTAGGGTTTCCATAAATATTTGTTATATTGAATTCAAGAGGGTGAGCTTTTTTTCAACTTTCTCTCCAAATGTCTACAGCAGGGCAGTGAATAACTCTCCAGGTATTCCGGTGCATGATCTGGGTGTTGAACTGGGCTTTATTTATTCAGGTTTTATCTGGTCAACCTAATGCAATGCATGCACAAAGACGTATTTGACAATTTGAAGCCCCAACTTGCTTTTAACCATTTGAGTAAGTCACCTTACCCTTATGAATTTTGTGTACTTCTCTCAAAATAAAGACATTGAATTATGACAGTATAAGAGATGTTTTGAAAATCTAAATATCTGTGATATTTTGGGTTTAATTATTGTTCAATATGATGTTATTAATAAATGCTATATGACACGAAAATTCAGCCCTATGCATTTTGTCATCTGAGTAGACCATATCAACATTTTGAAAGCCAATTAACATGTCTACCCATGCATACGACAGTGGTGCCTTGTTTTTCTGAATGCATCAACAGCTTATTTTCACTTGGCATGTCACTACAGAAGTAATGGCAAATAGATCTGAAGGACAATTGAAGAAGCAGGGCTTGTGATTATTAAGGAACATATGCAAATTTTCAGCAGAACCCAATCCTTTCTTAGATTGCCATGATGAGATTTTTAAAAGTCTGACTCCAGCCCTACCTCTGGAGATTATGATTACATGGTTAGACACATTTTATCATATCACAGTGGGATCTGGTTGAAAGCACCAACCAACTGTGCTTTCTCGCTTTAATATTTTCAGCCACGCAGTAAAGGCACGAGCTGGTTTCTTTAGGAAGTGCATTTTGCTGATTAGAAAATACAGAAATAAAGCTGAAGTCTGGCAAACAAGGAACTCGGAAAGATGATTAATAAGAAAGAGCAAATTATGCTGCAACAACATATCTTTATGAATGTGCTCCCTGTAGCTAATAACTCAAGCAAATATTTTGTATTTTGAATTGGCTCATAAATGCAGCGATCAGTTGAAAGAGAGTAGCTTCATTCTTAGAGAATATATATATTGCTTAGAGGATAAAAAATAGCTCCATCTTAGTAAGTAATGAAGCTGTGTTGATTATTGGTGGAAAATTTAAAAAACAGTAAAGGAACTCTTGAGAACTCCTTCCATCCTATACCACTCTAAAAAAAAATGCATTTTACAGAAAAGAACAGCCCAGAAACTTGTTTGATTAGTATGCAGTATCAGTACTGCAATATTTTCTTTGCTAGCAGTCAGTGTTCATGGTGAAGAAAGTAACTGTTTACATCCAATGTAACCTTTCCTTAGCTTCCTTCATCTTAGTGGACTTTGAGAAAAGAACATATTTCTTTTACAAATACAATACAAAAATTCCTGCCCTAGGGAATAGCTCTACCCTCTCCAATCTGACAAATTGATGCAAGGTCTTTATTTCCTCATTTTCTCCCTCTATTGCATATCACTGCCTATATCACTGCTGGTGTATTAATAATATCTAATGATAATTATGTTAGTAATGTTAATAAAGTATTTTAATTCTCTTTCCCAATTAAATGAATTCCCTTGTGCTAAAAAGAAATCATTAGTAATTCCACACTGACTCACAAAATTTTCCAATTATTTTAATGTTGAATTTTCAGACTTCTGCAGAGATGTGGTAAATAAATAACACCTTTGTACATGACATTTCCTTTTAGCTTCTATGTGTAGGTTGTTGAGGTGTTACAAAGGGCTGGGACTTTACACCTTTGTCAGTTTCAACAAAACACTTCTTCAGTAATATATAAAAAATGGGAGGAAGATTATACTTTTCCCTCAGTTTCTTTTCCAATATTTTAACAGGACATGTGCCTCTTTGATTGTTTTCCTTTGTCTTAACCATATAGCATAGTCTCTTATATTTATCAGAATACACCCTGTTAATGCAGACAATGTTTACATCTTACTCCAGCACAGTTCTGTGGGTGACGTGTACAGTTCTATATGACTCTCATCCTAGCTAGCACCTGTCTCTCCATCAGGCTATTTCCATCTTGAAACGTAAGAATCTCCGAATCCTTTGCTCCCTATCTTTTGACTGGCAGAGAGAAGGAGGTTGTGTGAAGACAGATGGACTCTAATCAGCCTCAGAAAAGAAGGGGTGCAAACTTCTTATAATTTTTCCATTAACAGGAGCCTGTCTTATGACTTAGATACATGAGGGCAGACAAATTCATGGAAGTACATAGGGATGTTGTGAGTACCAATACAGCTCTCAGTCATATCTTAAAAATTGTAATTATTATCCATGGAGGAAAGGAAAAGGCAAACTTGAAGGCATAACTAAAAAGAATGATCCTTCTCCCAAGAGTGTAAAGGGTTTTTTTCATGAATAGGTTTTAGACATTCAAAAATATCAAGCATTCTGTCATTAGCAATACCCATGTCATATTTTTATGCTGGGTAATTCCATTTTGGAGAGAGCTTTGGCATACTATATCCACAGAAATATTTACAGTTTCTGATTTATAAAATTGCTCAGTAAATATTTGTTGAATCAAGGATGGACTTCCAATTCATTTCAGGCCTCTAATAAATGTGTACCCCATCACTGGTCAACTGACAGGATCTCTGATAAAACTTTAACTTTGGTCACAGACTATTTTGCCACAGTATGTAAAGTTCATTTGGCAGCAAATGAGAAAGTTTACTTTCCTCACTGCTCTGGATCTGTTCACTAGGGGAAAAAAAAAATGCAATGGTAGCCTTGAAAAAAACAAAAACAAAAACAAAAAACTTTCCTGATTAGGGTATACTTAATATATACTTAATATATACCTTTCCTGAAGCTAAGGAAAGGTTACATTGGATGTAAACAGTATATATTTACTCAGGAAAGTTTACATTGGATGTAAATATCGTAATATTTATTAAAGATAAACTGCAATGGGGGTGAAGTATCTTATGACTGATGTTTATTCCTTACTCCCTGCACTCATGGCAAATGTTCCTAAACAAGCAGGGTCTTTTGCATGTGACAGCAACTAAACCCCCTTCTACCTAAAAGGTCCAGAATCTTCTATTTGTGTCTCCCATGTGATCTTCGGGGGTCATCTCCATTCAACCAAGCTTAAAGTGGAGTGTATCATAGGAGGTCTTATTAGGGAGGGTTTCTGATAGCTAATTTTATAGGTCTAGAGATTGTGTATATCATTGCCACCTATATTTCACTGGCTGAAATACAGTCCTGTGATCTATTTGGCTGTGAGGAGATTGAGAAAAGCTTATTAGCTATCTTTCCAGGAGGAGAAACACAACAGTCTGTAACAAAATTAACACTATATATTGTATTCATAAATACTAATTCCCAGAAAATCTCAAAAACATATGTAATTAGGACTTTAAAATTTTACTCATCTTAGATTCATATTTTATCTATTCGTTATTTGCTCTTTTTACAAGCTGTCACTACTGGATGATAGAAACAGAAAAGTAATCAGATAGTATATCACTCAAATGAGTGATATACTATCATAGAAGTGTTTTTACCTAATGGTCTCATTAGTATCATATTTGGCTGGTTACTGGAAAAATTTATAAGGTAGAAACTCACACAAATAGCTTCATAGGTACATTAAAGACTTTAACTTAAAATATATAATATACATTATTTTGTTTAGCTTTTAATATAAATTCAAAGACTCATTTGTGTATGAATGGATTGATTAAAGTAAATCTTGTCTTTCTTGCATAAAACTACATACATTAACATTATGTGTTTTCTTTTATTTACAGTGTCAGTTTTCTTTAAAAGGAAAAAATTTCTGGGCCCTCCCTGGTGGCGCAGCGGGTTAAAGCACAGCGCTAAGAAGCTTAAGCCACTTCCGCATGAGTTCGATTCCCGCCTGCCCCGGAGGAGATGGCACAGTAGACCTCTCCTGACCCGCCCGCTGCTCCCCTCAGCAGTGTGCTTAATCCATCTTCCTGTTCTGCTCCCCGCTCTGTCCCTGGTGAATCCTCTCACTCTCCGCATCTCTGGCCTGTACCCCAGTTCTGTATGAATAAATAAATTTTAAAAAAAAAGGAAAAAAATTCCAATTTTTTCGCATCCTTTATAGCTATTTCTCCCACACATAATTTGACAGTCATTTTAATTTTTTAAGCATTTTTAAATTTATACATACCAGAACTGGGGTACAGGCCAGAGGCACAGGGGATGAGAGGGCTCACTAGGGACAAAGTAGGGAGCAGAACAGACAGATGGACTGAAATATACTGCTGAGGGGAGCAGCAGGAGGGTCAGGAGAGGTCTGCCGGGTCATGTGGATCACCCCCCCGGCTGGGGATTGAACTCTTGCTGCAGTGACTGTGGACAACCCCACAGTGCTGCATTCTAACCTACGCACCAAGGGAGGGCCCTTGACCATCCTTTTAAAAAATGACATTACCAAGCTCTTCCAGAACATTCATATGTGTTTCTTTATTTTATGTTGAACCACATCAAACAAAACAAAATTTTTGTCTACAATTCCGAAATATAACCCACTTAGCTGTGGAAATAGAGCACTACCTGCTCACTAACAGCCATACTTGTTCCCTCCCCAACACTACCCATCCTTCTCTTCCTTTTGGAATAAAGTCTATTTTGATTTTTATGTTAATGTGTTCCTTTGCACCTCGTGTAATTTTTCTAGATATTCCTGAAAATGTATGTTGTTTTTGTTTTGCTATATTCGCACATTAATTCCATGTGATTGTTTATTCAAAATTATTCCTTTGAAACCCATTTGTGCAAATGTGTATTTCTGTTGTTCATTCATTTTAAATGCTGTGTCTTAGTCCACATTTTGAATATGTCACAATTTATCCATTCTGTTGGTGATGAAATGTGGGTTGTTTCTAGGTTTTGCTGCAATGAATATTCTTCTACATCAATATTTTCCAACTTACACTATTTAAGTAGGAGTTCTTTTGAAGTGTGATTTAAATTTCCAAACATTTAGGGCCCTTTTCGTGTTCTGTTATTAATTTTTAACAATATACATTGTGCTCAGAAATTAGCTATATTTGTTACTATCCTTTGAAATTTATCCTAGCATACAATTAATTGTCATAATTACTGCATGAATACAGTAGAAGAATGTGCATTCTGGAGCTTTGGGGTGCAATGGTTTTCTAGTCCTAAATCATCCTCTGTACCATTTACATTTCTATACTTACTCAAATCGACTAGTTAATGTATTAGTTATTGAGGTCCCAATCTTTAAGTACCCCACTGTGATACTGGATCGTCAATATCCAATTTTCATCTCATGATAGACTTTGAGAAGCAAATTGATATGTGAGGCTATGCTCAAAGGAGCAGTTTAAAGTGGAAATGAAAATCTAGGAATCCTTGCACATAGATGGTGCTGAGAGCCTGGACAAGATCAAACACAGTAAATGAAAACAAGAAAAGGAAGTGTGAGGGCTGAGTTGGTGGCCATAGAGTACTTATAGACTGGAGAGATAGGGAGTGGCAGACAGTGACTAAATAAAAGAAAAAAGGTAGCATGATAGGGAATGAACCCAGGACATCTTTAAAGACAAATGAAGAATGTTTTTCAAGGAATGGGGGTTACTTTGGTCAAATGTTGCTGAAGGGACAAGGAATAAAAATTTGCAACAAGAGGCCCTCCCTGGTGGCGCAATGATCCCTAGCCCCGGAAGGTGACCCACATGGCGTGGCAGACCTCTCCTGACCCACCCGCTGCTCCCTTCAGCAGTGTTCTTTGTCAATCTGCCTGTTCTGCTCCCTGCTTTTTCTTTGGTGAAGCCTCTCACCGCCCCTGCACCTCTGGCTGTATCCCAGTTCCATATGCATAAATAAAGAAATCATTAAAAACAAGAAACCCAAAAGTTTTTGCATCCTTATAGCTCATGATGGGAGTTGACATCTCTATATAAGTGGTGCCCTAGGGTCGCTCCCACTAGCTGTCAACACCCAGGAGCTGGAATCCTATCAATGCCATCAAGGAATGTAGGGACAGGGACTCTCCTATGAGCACCTGGGCTCTTCTCTCTACTCACCTTGCTGTCTTCTGCCTTGTGTGAGTCATAGTTCACACTCAGACTTTGAGATCACCTTCTTGGGTGCCGATAGAGAGTGGAGCCAGAGTCCTGTACCATCCCAGGTGTGGTTCACTGCCCCAAGCCTTTCCTCTTCCACCCATGATGTGACTCACAGCAACAAGAATCTCACCAGCAAATCCTACTCTTCCTCGGGTGGATTCCTGCCCCATCTTTCCTTTTGGCTGGAAGAGGCAAGTTTTTTTTAAAGATTTATTTATTTGTGCATACAGAACTGGGGTACAGGCCAAAGGTCAGGGGCGGTGAGAGGCTTCACCAGAGACAGAGTAGGGAGCAGAACAGGCAGATTGACAAAGCACACTGCTGAGGGGAGCAGCAGGTGGGCCAGGAGAGATCTGTCATGCCATGTGGTCACCTCTGGGGCAGGCGGGAATCGAACTCATGTGGAAGTGGCTTTAGCTTCTCAGTGCTGTGCTTTAAACCGCTGTGCCATTAGGGAGGGCCAAGTTTTTTTTTTTTTTTTTCCTCTGCCTACATTATATTCTGTCACTTCATAGCAAAAAAAAAAAAAAAAAAGGAATTCTTCTCTAACTGGTGGAGAAGCACTTGGTGAACTATGAACAAAGGCTCTATAAAAATGTTTTAACTTTTGGTTATTAATAATTATTCATGTTTGGCTATAAACAAAGGTGAATTCCTCTTCTAACTGTTTCCACTCACACATGCTTACACGCACAAACTGGCTGTTGGCTCAGAGTGGCGGAAGATGGCTGCAGTAGGCATATCTTCAGACAGTTGTACGAAGGTGACCTCTTCTTGGAAGCTTTGGGAACATCAGCATGAAAGGTGTTGGTGTCCTAACTATAAGGGATATTTCTAGAGGGTTAAAGGTTTCAAGGTAGCCAGCACCAGGTCAGGTAGGGGAGTGCTGTCCTGAGACCTTGGTAGAGTGACTCTTACCCAGGTCCTGTATCCTGTACTTTAGGGACCACAGCTCTGGCCCTTCACTGGCCCTGTCCCTCCAGATTGGGGTAGAAGTGCCAACTGCAAAGGAACAGCTCAGCCAGGAACCTGCATCTCCCCTTATCTCAACTTCTAGGCAACATTCCATGTGCGAATGGTCCATGGCTCAAAGCATATTACTCAGGTTTATGCAGAATTCAACCCTGGATATGTATTCCTAACAGTGGACCACACGTCAAATGAACATCCCTTAAGTTCTGATTTTGCCCGCTGGTGGTTGTTTTAGGGGATGTGGCAGAAGTTTCCAGACATGTATGCACAATGCAAATATGCAACTGAAGCAGAATGGGAAGAGTGAGGCAGTGAGCCATTGCTAAGATCTCCCTAAACCTCTATGTCACAATATGGGACTTGGATATTCCCAAGCCTCTTCAATTCAAAACTAATCTTTCATTGTTATGAAGGTATAGTTGTCAAACCAGTGAATTAGGATAGTTTTCATTAACATTTTATTAGATTGGTTTACAACTTGTAGATTTTTGAACACATTGTATGTCTTACTCTAAAATCTACAGATGTTAGGGATAGATTGTATGATTTATGGGGGAAGGAGACCATTAAGGCTGGTGTGTGTATAAAATAATGTCATAAAACAATACATGCATAGTAAAATGAAAGATATAAAAAATAAATGCTTTAGGCAAATGCTTTTATTGAAATACAGCATCTTGCTCTAACCCTTCATCAGCCCAGAGCTGGAGCAGAACCCTGACTGGTATTCAGGGCTGGTGCTACTAATCAGGCCGGCTTCCTCACCCTCCTTCAATCCCTCTTCAAAGAAAAAGCCACTTCCCTCCCCAGACTGCATTCCTTACTCACCACCCTCCTGTATCTTTCTTGCTTTCTTGCTGAGCTGAATTTTGTCATCTTCCCAGTTCCCTTCTGCTCTGCATATAATAAAACCCCACTAGTCTTTCCAGTCCTAACACAAAGCACAACCATGGTGATTACTGATCATCTGTTTATATTTCTGTTTCTCCTACTACCATGTGAGCCCCTTAGGTGTGGGAGCATAGCCAACTCAGCTTTGATTCTCCATGTCTCCTCCAAAATCCTACACACGCAGATATTGCTGGCATCACTGAATGTCTTTAGGATAAATGAATATTTTCTCTGATTCTTATAGCAAATGTATCTAGCCCGATGGGCTTAGTCTTGGAAGATACACTGAGTATATCAGCAGGGGGCTATTTCCCCTCTGTATAGTCTGTCTTGCTAACTAATTTAAAATTCTAAAAAGGATGCTGTAGTTATCCTTTTATGAATCTTTCGGAGTAACTAGCTTAGTTAGTGCCTAATAACACCTTGTTAAGTTGATTAGAGATAAAGAATGTGAAGAACACAATTTAGGATAAAAAATGGAGACAGATCCTTCTAAAGTGGTGGTAAAGAAAGGCCTATGTCCATAAATATATTTTGCCAAGGAGAAAAGAAGACAAAAATTGGAGCTGAGAAACTATCTCAAGGCCCTGTAGTGAGATTTCTATTTCTGTTTTCACTGCCTTATTTTTAGGATTCAAAGTGATCTTTGAGGTGATCTCCACTGTCACTATACTTCTTCCTCTTAGTATAGGCTGTCATGTTGCTTGACAATTGCATATTTCTATCTAGTTTACACAGCGTGCAAATTCCAGCTTGAAAAAGTAATGCCTCTGTATCATCCTTTAGACCAATAATAGAACTGAAAACAGCCTCCTACTAACTCACACTGGCCCTTGGAATAATTTTTTCCTGAACATTAGCACAGCAGTGAATTAATTTCATTATGACTTTAATTAAGTTTTTCTTAAAAAAAAAAAAAAAACTTCTATAATCATAGATAAAACACGACTGAGATGGCTTAAAAGAGTCAGTACCAAGCCAAAAGCTACACTATGATTAGGCAATATATCAGGAAAACACCTTTTCTCACAATCCAAGTCAAATAAAAATGAGGAATAGGGAGGGAAGGAGCTGCTGAGACAGGGAAAACCTCTGCTGTCCTGCCCCTTTCACCCCAGTGGGGAGTGAGGCTCCCGCTGGAGCGAGCTACTGGCAAGCCAGAAACAGGAATAGGGCCAAGCAGGTCTGGTTTGGAGCAGGCAAGTAGATGTGTAAGTATTTAAATTTTTACTTTCATTGGGCTCTCCCTGGTGGCACATGGGTTAAAGCACAGCACTATGAAGCTGTCCACAGCCACTGCAGAATGAGTTTGATCCCCAGCCAGGAAGGTGACCCACATGGCCCGGAGGCCAAACTCTCCTGTCTCACCTCATGTACTCCTCAGCAGTGAATTTCAGTCATTCTGCCTATTTTGCTCCCTGACTCTGTTTCTTGTGAATCCTCTCACCTCCCACACCTCTGGCCTGTACCACAGTTCTTGAATTCACAAATAACTAAATCTTTTAAAAAATAAAGTAAATAAAATTTTACTATTATTATTTAAATTCTAAATGGACATTTTAAAAATATCCTGCATGTAAATTGTTCATTTTTGTACGATATTCCTCAGGTGTAACCTCTGTTGTTCCCCCACCACCATAGCACCCCTGGTCCACCACCACAGTCCCTAATGTTCTTCCTTCTCTGTTTTGACTCCTCCTTCCCTGCTGTCTGTCTCAGATTTATGGCCAACCACATGCATTTTTCAATGAGAGAGAATTGCTCACAAATTCTGGGTAGTCAGTTTCTCTTGATTTCTTCATGTTTTATTACATGATTTCATGAAACCAGGATTAGTGAGCAGTGTTTTAGACAGTAGTAGATCTCAATGGGTGTGACAAATAGGTTCAACTTTGAAAAAAAAAATTTACAAGGAAATATAAAGTTATATTCTGTGGTTAAAAAAACTTTTTCATCTGTCACAAAAACTTCAAAGAGAAACGATATATGAAGTAAAGGTTGGAAGACAATTTTGAATTTCCAGGAAAAAATTTTGGACAATATTCTAGATTAGACTTTCTTATTATTCCAGAGGGCATTCAATAGGTAGAAATATTTGAGAAAGCCTTAGGTCATTGGAAGACTTGTCTCATCACCAGAACGGAGTGACGGGAATTAAGGCTAGTGAACTCTCCATTCCAAAAGTATTGAAGCAAAGCCTACACTCCACACTGTGGAGCTACATTGCCTGGGTTGAAATCCAAGCTCTTCCCATTACAAGTTGTGTTTCCGTGTAAAATGGAGATACAGGCAACGCTTATCTTGTTGTCATAAGAGTTAAGTGATCAGAAATTTAAATCATATTGGTGCTATCAAAGCTTCAGATATTATTAGTGGTAGCATTTCTTGGAAAGGGTTGCTGTAGAAGGATTTGGGGTTTGGTTGGATAATCAATCTCAGGCCCCATGATTCTATGATTTTAAATTTCAGAACTTCAGAAATTAAAATTGCTAATTAATTGAGCTAGGCTGATACACATTTGGAAAATGAAATAAAAACAACAAAAGTCCATGTATCTCTGATTTTTTTTTTAACTAACCATCTTTTTAAAATTGTAATAGGAATCAAGACTAATCTCCTTTATGATCCAATGAGTTCACTCCTTGGTCACTACCTACAGAATGCAAACACAATAAATCAGAAGGATATAAGCACTCCAGTATTCATTGCAGCACTATTTACAATAGCCAAATTATGGAAACCACCTAAATCCCCAAGGAATGAGGAATAGAGTAGGCAAATGTGGTATATATAACCATTGGAATACTATTCAGTTATATGTGTGTGTATGTGTATTTTTATGTGTATTATATATGTGTGTGTGTATGTATGTATAAAGGATGAACTCTTGCCATTTATGACAATATGGATGAGTCTAAAGGGATAATGCTAAGCTAAAATTAGTTGGGAGAAAAAGACAGACACTAGATGATTTAACTTGTATGTGGAATATAGAGAAAGAAACAAAACATAGGGTCAGGTAAAATCAAGCCAACAACAAAGCTAGCTGTAGAATTGAAGCTACTAAGGTTGGAGGGGAGGACACTGGGGAGCACAAAGACTTATGGTGGAGGAATCTGGGAACCTTAGTTGCAGGTGTGATGTCACAACATGAATTGAGGAGGTGGCACAATGTTGAATCACACACATGTTGTAAACCAGTGTTACCGCAATAAAAATATATATAAATCAAGACCATCATATTTAAACATTGTAATAAATTGCATGTTTGAAGAATCATTTATATAATTATTTTATGTCTTCTCCCCAAAAATAATCTCTAAGAACAGCAATTTGGGCACCTAGGGGCAGCAAATGTAGCCCTTGAAAGAAGGGGAAGACAATCAAAAATAAATTCATTTCAGAAAAAAAGGAGGCCACAGAATGATGATTCTTCTGCCCAAGGTGAATATGTCATTTGCTATGACTATTGCGCTTCCTTGGGGATCAAGGTGGAAGCACTGTTGCGCATCCTAACCATGAGCTAACACACTCATTTCTTATTGCAAGCAGCTTCCTCGCTATTCCCACCACTGCGGGTTTCCCTGCCTCCAGTCCACTGTGTACTGCTGCCTGAGTGTTCTAAAAGGTCAACTCACCCCTGCTGGAACTTCTCAACCCTTCCCATGTGTCTACAATTTTACAGGTAAATTCTTTGTCTAACTGCTCATCATCAACCATGCTAAAGCCCTGAGCCCTTATACCTGTTTTCTAAGTGAGGCTGCTCACACTGTGATGTTGTTAAAATGCAGAGCCCAGACTCCTCCCAGATGGGCTAAATGAGACCCAGAGGTTAAGAAACTCAACCCACCTCTTCCATTCATGCTTGGGCTGACTACCATCTGGGGAGGGGGGGCTTTTTCATGGTAGTTTAAATGCAATAATGTTTGGCCCCAGCTTTCACAACACATCTGTATCCCTATCAAGAGCAGCAGCAGGAAGCACTTACTTAACAAAGCTCTCATTGAGGCAAATAGCCAAAGACGGCCAGGCCTTGTTTCCCAGTGCTGTGTCTTCCATCTGAACCAGAGAGATAATTCATAGCAGCAAACGTGAAACTGCAACTCTTGACAGATTAATTCCATAACAAAAATCAATCATGGCACTTGTTGCCAGCGTGCATAATATTTTGAGTTTCCTGTCTAGCATCACGTAGCAGCAGACCTCCTTGACCTTGACCACACAAAATGAATGCTCTGATACATTAATGTAATCAGTTGGTCCCTGTATGTGCCCTCCGCTCTAGTCTGCTTAATGGTGATCAGCCTTGCACTCTTGTTTTCCTCCTAAGCCAACCCAATTGCCATACTTACTAGCAGAAAGAATGTATCTTGCAGGAGAAAATAGTTACAGCAGCATCTTTAGAAGGTCTTACTTTTTGACTGGTAACCTCAGGCTATATATCAGTTGATTTGCTCGGGAGCTTTTCCCTGAAAAAAAAAAAAAAAATCTACCAAAAGAAGGAGGGAAAAAAAAACAGCACCACCAACAAAAGTCACACTGGAAAATCCCAGTTTGACTTGAGATAAAATACTCTCCTGTTCAGAAAATGCCTTGTTCATTCGTTGGGTCAAAGAGGTTAAACAGCGAAGGAAATATGGGCTGGACAGGTAGCTGGCTGAGCACTGCCTGGTTAGTAAGCCAGAGCCAGGGGTGATGGAGTGGATGGAGAGGAGAAAAATACCTTTTTTTTTTTAAAGATTAGAGAAATTGAGAGGCTAAATTACACCTGACAATGTGAATTGCATTTGGGGCAGAAGAATCCACAGGAAAAGGGGGATTGATTCTTCTGCTGACTTGCTCACCATAGTGTAGTCAAGATAGATGAGGACTTTCTCTGTCAATGTCATTTGAGAGCCAGAGTGGCTTAGTGTGAACTTCACTGAAAGTATTTTCCCAGACACCAGGACCTCTCTTGCTGATTCACCCCAGTTAGTTAATTACAGATAAAACTCATGATCCAGGCTGTGGGGAAGGAGAGCTAATGTGGACACTGTCCCCAGTAATCAATGCCTAGGGAGAAGTCCGCATCTCATGTCTCACCAGAAGCTCCCTGCCTGAGTGCATCGATTAGACAGGGGCGGCTAAGGGACACACCTGGACTCTGATACTTGTGTGCCAAATGGAGATGCCTCATTTTCAAAGCTCTTAATTTGCCATTTTATAAAATAATCCTGTGGCAAAAGGAAAGAGCTAATTAAGCATTTCATTATCTGATATAACAAAGCATAAAGTGACAGTGGAAAAAAAAAAACCAGCATCGGGAAACATCTGTCCCACTCTAATGCTGAGATTTCACAGCCTAGGACAGCATCTGCAGATGGAGGTTTTTAAAAATTGAAATAGAGGAGTCTTCAAATAGCATGTTAAAGAAATACCTTCAGGGAATAAACTCCAGGTAAAGTTTGCTCTTCAAGCCTGTACAAAGAATTTACTGTTCTTGGAAATGATCGTGCATCTTCTGTACAAAGGAAATCATGTTCGAGTTGGCAGTGATTTAATGAATACAAGGAAATTATACTGGAATTTACTGTGTATTGTCTTTCTCGTGCTCAAGGCTTTCCAAAGTGTCTTACTAACAAGCAATTAAAATTCTGAGAGACCAGGGATGGTGGGCCATGGCAAAATGTCTGCTCTTAACTTCAGTAGTTTACAAGTTGTCTAGACTATCTCCTTGGCTGCTGGAGGACTGTTGATTGCTAATGTCATAGCTATCACTGCAGTTGTTTGAACAGGCAATAAGGTCGGAAATTCTTGCTAGTTAGTGGCATTTAAGAGAATGCCAGGCGTAGCCTCATTCATTTATACTATGGAAAACCATTCTGCAGGTAGGATCATTCCTGTATCCTAACAGTGTGTGGCCTAAGGACAGACTACTCAAAAATATACAGCAAATAAAATCACTTAGTTTAATTATTTTGTTCAAAAATTCATTGGTGGGCCCTCCCTGATGGTGCAGCAGGTTAAAGCACAGCACTAAGAAGCTAAAGCCATTTCAGCATGAGTTCGATCCCCACCCAGGAGGTGACCCACAAGGCATGGCAGACCTCTCCTGATCGGCCCGCTGCTCCCCTCAGCAGTGTACTTCGTCGATCTGCCTGTCCTGCTCCCCCCTCTGTCTCTGGTGAATCCTCTCACCGCCCCTGTACCTCTGGCCTGTACCCCAGTTCTGTATGCACAATAAAATCTTTAAAAAAAAATTTCATTGGTGATCAGTGTAGAAATACAGAAAAAAAAATAGATAAGAAGAAAGAACAAAGAAAAGCAATGTGTCATCTCAGTACAGGGAGAATTAGCTGGCCCAATGCCTGGTGCATAGTAGGCACTTCAGAAATATTTAACAAATAGCTCTTCCAGACCTTCTAAGGCAAATAGATACATTGCCTAAGTGAATATTGGGTCATATTGTACCTACTTTTCTAAATTCTGGTTGTAAACAAGTTAGCACTAGATTGTAAACAGCTATCCAAGTTGTTAAGTACTATAACAACTTTACATGACCCTCTGGTATTACTTCTGGAGACAACATTTTGTAAAATATTCTCATTCACTCAATTAATATTTTTTGAACACTTAATATGTGCAAGACTCTATTCTAGATGTGTGGATTTTATCAGGGAAGTTCAAAATTCTCGCCTTTATGGAAATTAAGTCATAGTTGCGTGACAAACCATCTATTTAAGCATAAATACTGGGTAAGAGAATGAAGCTGAATAAAGGTGCTATAGCGTATCAGGAAAGTAGGGAAAGAGAAATCATTTCTATTTATTTATTTTGGTAATGTTGCTTTACAGCACAGTGGATGATTTAGGGTATGCACTGGATTATCCTTCTTTCCCTGGGCTATTTCAAAGGCTTTCTCATTTGTTTTCTTACAGTCCCTCTTGGGCCCTATAGTCCTCCCCCAGACAGCCCACTGAGGTTGCTCCTCTGAAGCTGTACACCAAATGTGCCATGTTCTCTGTCCGTTGCAACAGGAACTTTTTACCACTTTGTGGTGGGAACCCAATGAGAAACACAGCAGTCATGGGGCAGGTGGCAAGGCCAGACTGTACTGCTCAAGCAGAAGTGCTTGTGTCATTTATTGACTTCACACAGGAGAGTAAAAGCTGATCATGCAGCAGTGGTATGAGGAATGGGGTTCGGAGTGTAGGATAGGAATGGGGGACAATGTTTTACAAGGAAAAGGGGAGGGGCCATCATGAGCATGTGTATGATGTTATCACAGACAGAATTATCCCAAGACTGCTGTGGAGACGATCACATAATCAGATCAACAGAGGCCTAGGCATCACCAGGCCTGCCTTGTGGTATGAGCTATATACTGTAGGTAGTTAAGGAAGGTTCTGCTGTGATTTGTGGACAGCAAGTGTGCCATGAGTGGCCAGCCCATAGGAAGCCACTTAAAATAAAATCAAACTCCTTATCATAAACTTGATTTTGACAAACTACTTGTCCCTCTTTTTTCTTTTTCAGAACCTTTAAACACATAGCTGCTCCTCCCTAATACCAGCCATTCTCCCATTTCAGGGCCTCTCATTCATGGTTCCTTCTATCTACAATTCTCTTCCCTATATTTTCACTTGCCTTGCTTTCATACTTCACTTAAGTCTCTATCCAAATGTGATTTACTTAGTCCTTGTATGGACATATTATGTTCTTCCCTGCTTGGCTGTGCTCTTTAAACATGACACTAATCATTCCCTGACTTTATGTAATTTCTTATTACAGCTTGTATCCTCTAAAAAAAAAAAAATGCATGTTCTGTGAAGACAAGGACTTTGTTTCATTTTATTCATGCGTTTACTTCTAGCTGGTACAATATTACCTGGCACGTAGCAAGTACTAATTATATTTCAAACAAATAAATCATTGAAAGAATACTGCAATCAATGCTCTGAACATTTTAATGCTTTTTAACATATTGGCAATTAAGGGTCAGGAGTTTGAGATCTGTTTTGGCCTGTAAAACGAGTAGAGAGGAGCTCCATTTTGTATCCTTTTTTTGGCACATAATGAGCTCCAAAGATGTTTTGTCCAAGGGCAAAGGACACTCAATTCAAACTAACAATGCTGTTTTGGATTTTAAGTGGAAAAATGTTGGTAGAAAATAAAATCAGAGACCTCTTCTGTTGTAGTAGAAAGGACATTGGTTACACATCTTAAGTTCTGGGTTCACATTTCTATTGTGCTACATGTCGGTGCTGTGTGACTTTCTGTGAGTCACTATATCTCTCTGTGTCTTGGATGCCTAATTTTACATTTGTGAGAAATAGCACCTCACGTACTTCTATCACCTCATTCCTTGAGGACCAAGCAAGTTATTTGGGATGGTGCTAAATAAATGCGCATAAATATTTTCTCTGGATGAAAAGAAAGCACTTGAAGATAATCTATGGAGGTGGGAAAGAGAATGCAGAGAGTTCTGCCACAGCCTATGCACCATATGGTGCTTTAAAATGTGTCCCTCAGGAAGAAAAATGAGATTGTTGTTGAGACTGCAGTGTAGAATCACTTCAAAAGTGGTGTTTCCAACTCTAATAAGCCTGTGATCAAACAATCAGTTTCTGGGGTTAAGGCCACTACTTTCCACCAACTGATCTGGAAGCATGATATCTATTTAATGGCAAGAGTGTGCGAGCATAAGCAATTTCTGCCTATAAAAATCATGTCGTGAGAGACTAGATAGCCCCATCTGGTTGGGACAAGGAGAAATAGGCATCCAAAGAACTCCATGACATGACTGGCAAATGCCAACCCATCCCTGGAGTGACCAGAGGTGGTACTGTAGACGCAGCATTGTGAATGTGAGCTGCAAGAGGAGAGGTGTTATCTAGCAGGATGTGTATTTAGGAACAGAAGGGGAACCGGGGGAGCTTTGGACTTGTTTTTTTATTTTATCCATCTTTTCTGGTAGCATTGTCCTCCTGCAGTGCCCAATGTCCTCTTTCACCTCCTGCTGATGAATCCTGTTTCTGCTTCGTGAACTCAGTGTGTGCATGACCCACTCAGGGTCACCTTGAACCTGTGCCATTCTATTATTTACAGTGACCCAGTTAAACAAAATAGCCTCACAGTTTCCCAGTTCCAAATATTTATAGAGAACTCTCATTGGCCCTACATGTTTTGAGCCTGCCTACGTTGGGTCACCTGTCTCTTTATTTTAGACTAATTCTTGAGGGAGGTGCCCTTGTGTTGACAATAGATGTTACCAGAGTGAAGCCAGGAGTACTGAAAAGGGCTGGACCCAGTAACAGAGACTGCGGGCTTGGGCAGGTCCTCTGAGATATAGACTGGATGGTACCAACATTTAAATAATAACTTGAGCCGCCTTGGTAGCGCAAGGGTTAGACATGCTGCGTTATCAAGCTACCACCAGCCACTGCAACTTGAGTTCAATCCCTGGCCAGGGAATAATGCATATGGCACAGCAGACCTCTCCTGTCTCTCCCACTTTTCCCTTCAGTGGTTTTTTCAGTACCTCCCTCTCTCTTCTGCTCTCTACTCTGTCTCTGGTGAACCCTCTCACCCCTCACACCTCTGGCCTGCACCTCAGTTTTTGTTTGTGACACAAACAAAAATAATCTTTAGGAAAAAAAAAAAAAAAAAAAAACACCTTTCTTACCTGATAGTCTGTTGCCCCTATAGTGTCTTTATTATCAGTTATTCAAAAAGTAAAAGGCTGTTGCTCTCAGAGACAAAGTCAACAGGTTACCAGGTCTTTGACCTGAAAAATTTCCTTTCATCTTGTCTACCAATCTAAAATATTCTATTAGTCAACCTTGTTAATTTTCAAGTCTAAAAAGCTAGTTTCTCATGTTCCCTCAAGTGACTTAGTAAGAGCTGTTTCACCTTACACATGTAGTATAGTAAGCTATGTCCGCTATGACACCTTCCCAGCACAATACAACCTGGAGTGCTACTCCACGATACCCCTCCTTTGAGCTCCGCCCAACCAGCTCTTACTCAGTTCTTTAAGAAGTGCTTCCTGGTTCCTAGCACAGAGAATGGACTCAGGCCAAGACCTCATGTCCTCAAGAAAATCATTTTGATGGTACAAACCCAATTCAATTAAAGAGAGGAAATGCTACCACTTTTCACCTGTCAGATTGGAAATAGAGGTTCCCCTGAGATGGAGAAGATGGACCAGACTCCCCGCTCTGACCATCAAAGGCCCGACACTATCCACAAAAATCAGTTTTTATGTAATTGGCTGAGAGATGGGAATGGAAAAGACTCTTCCTTTTGGCACTTAGCTACCTGTACTGCCTGAGAGAGCAAGTGGGCCAAGATTTGGACAATAATGTGATTTTCTGTTGAACAAAAGTGGAGCGTGGAACTCTACTATTGGATCTATCCTAGGGCATGAAATGCAGCAAAGCCTCATGTGATATCCAATAGTACAACCACAGGAGTGGATCTTTGAGGACTCTCTTGAAGTGGGGTTTCTATAGTTTTATTTTTTTAAAGATATTTTATCTATGCATATAGGAGCTGTAAGCCAGAGGAGTAGGGGGTGAGAGGATTCACCAGAGACAGAGTAGGGAGCAGAGCATGTAGACTGACTGAAATACACTGCTGAGGGGGGCAGCAGATGAGACAGGAAAGGTCTGCAGCGCCATGTGGGTACCTCCCTGGCTGGGGTTCAAACTTGTGAGGTGCTGCATTGGCTGTGGATAGCTTCATGGTGCTGTCTTAATCCCTTGTGTCACCAGCGAGGCCCTTTAGTACACGTTCTTTTATACTATGTGATTAAGATACTTACTTGGATAAGTCAATAACTTACAGTAATCCAAGCAGTCTGACGTCCCACACATGGTACGGCAGTGTCTGAAGGTAATTTTAAATCATGTTATTTCTGATTAGAAAATTCAGATGAGGATGTTAATGATGAAAATAATAATTTCAGTAAGTTCCATAGATAATTGAGAATGTTAAGTGTCTTGGCTGGGCTCACGATTGTATTAAACCGACCCAGTACTAGAGAGACAGATTTCCATGACCTTTAGAGGTAAACTTGTAGGTATTTGAGAATTTTACATATAAAAAGATCCATTCTTGCTCCATTACTACAGCCAAGGTGCCCTTCAGACTGTATTTTAAAAGGGGGAATATTGATCTGGACTCTAGATATTTCAAGTCTAAAAGGACTTTACTCCTCTTTCCATTTTGGATCACCTTCTATTTTGCCCACCATATGCACTGGGATGTTTGGAGGGGAGATTCAATGACAGGAATTAACTTAGGGGGCTGATCTGTGGCTTCATTTCCTTTCCAGGTAAAGGACACTGGTAAATACACACACACGTTTGGACACACACATACTGGTAGGAAGGATGACCCTAGGGTTGCTGAGACTGGGTTGCTCTCTACCGCTGGGTAGCTCAGCAATGCAAAAGGGGCCTGGCTTAAAGGAAGCCTGGAAGTACTCAGAACACGGCCAGTCAGTGGACTGATAAGTGATGTAACGCCTAGCAAAGTGCCTGAAGAACAGACCGTCAGTCATTACCAAATGGGTGAAAGTCAGTATCCTACACCCTACTATAAAGGCAGGGCGTTTTCCACAGACAATCTGCTTCCATCTTCACCAACTTCTGTGAGTTATCCCTGAGGCAAAAAGCTTTCTTAATGTTACATGTTATCTCTGAAACAGACACCTTATAATATTAAATAATTTTATCAAAGTATTGCTGTCAAAAAGATAGTGGAACTTTGTCATTCTGGCCATCCTCCTTGTCATGGGTAAACAGTGGGCTGGAATTTCCTTTGTGTTTGTCTATGCAATCCCAAGGAGGTCTAAAATTAGATTCCATGAATCCTGAAAAAGTGAGTTCTGCTCAAGACAAATTATATTGCTGTGAATATGCCACATAGCCAAAGTGTCCATCTCCTTTGCTGAGTAGAGCTGCCTGATCAGCTGTGGACACACAGTGGCTCACACTGTGGCCATTGCTGAGATTTACCAGATAAGCAAATTCAGGACTGCTTCAGGTTTCAAAGGGCATCTCAAAACAAAGATTGTTGAATTTTGTTATGATGCTACCTGCTATAGCTACTAATTCAGTATGAAATTAATAGCTAGCCTATGCAAGGAAGTTATCTTAATCAAATAGCAAAAAAGAATCTATCCTGAGAGATTTCAACAGTAAGGCAGGCCTATTGCATGAGTGGAGGGGGTGGAATGACTTAATTGGACTTGAAAATCTCAGAAATCTGTCTCTCTCTTCCTTTCCCATCCTACTGTTAACAGGGGGGTTCCCAGGAAATGGGTAGTTTCCAGGTTCCCTGCTCCACCCTAAGGAAGGTTGAGCTGAGTAGGGAAGAAAAGAATCTGGAGAGGAGGCTGAGGAGGAAGGAAGCAGAATGGAGAGCCAGAGGTGACGTGAGGAGGCACGTGGAGCAGAGAGACATGTGAAGAAGCAGCTCTTGCTTCTTGGCCCTGGACTGGTTGAAACAGATGTGGGTGAGAGACCATGTGAAGGTTGACTATGGCAGCTTTTATCTTGATTTTGATTTTGCTCTTTTGCCAGATTCTGCCAGACTTGTCTGGCCATCTCTGTCCCTGCTGGAAGGTGCTTTAGAGTTGTGGCAGGCTTTCAGGACTTGGTTTGGGCCAGTCCCATTTGGATAGACTTTTACCCATGAATGGATGGGTAGCTTTGGGTGTTTGATTTAGAAACTATATTCTTGGGCCCTCTCTGGTGGTGATACAGTAAATGGGCTCTCAGATAAGCATTTGCAGATTTGCCTCCTTTGACAAATTTATGATGAAATTGGTTTTCCCAGACTTCTTAATTGTCTGTGGGTTTACTTTTTTTCTCTCCTTTCCTTGCTTTCCTCTTCTTTTGACAGGCTTAGGGTCAAGGAAAGGAAATCCCAAACAAAAACAAATAATGAGAAAGTGGCCCGCACCAACTCCTCTTCCTCCCTGTGCTGCCCGCTGCCCCTCCCCATTACTCTTGCCGATTCCCCATTTTTGTTTGTCTTTGTGTAAATAAAGGCTGGTGCTCACTGGTCTCCATCCCAGCACTAACTTTTACTCCTCCCCTTTACTCCTCCACCCACCTCCTCTTTTTCCTTGTTGAATGTTGTATAAATAGCTCTGCAGCCCACCTCATTTGTCGACAAATAAAACCACTTTCCTTTTCCTCAAACTCTGTTTCCTTTTATTGGCTGAGGGAAACTGAGACCGGCATTCGGTAACAGTGGCACAACCAGTTGAAGCACGGCACTGCAAGGCTAGCAGCTTCCATGCAAGTTCAGTCCCCACCCCGGAGGTGACCCACATGGTGCAGTTCCTGTATCTCACACTGCTCCCCTCAGCAGTGTACTTCATCAGTCTACTTGTTCTGCTCCCCACTCTGTCTCTGGTGAATCATCTCACTGCCCCTGCAACTCTGGCCTGTACCCCAGTTCTGTATACATAAATAATAAATAAATTCTTTTTGTTTTAAAATACTCTTTGCCTTTCCTGTATTGCACACTAGTTCTATTAAAGTTCCTTTCCTTTAAAGGTCTTATATGTTTTGTCTTGGTGTAGAGGATGGCAGAACCTGTTTAGAGCGGGCAGGTTTGGGTGTTCAGGGGTGCCCTTCTAACTGCAAGAGGCCATTGTATCTCCTAAGTGATCTGTTTATCCTTGAAGGGGGGCGGGCTCCTCCTATTCTATTTCTAGCTCATTCCATCAACCTTTTGTTATAGTATCACCCCCCAAAATTAGTGGTAAGTAGCACAAGCATGGTGGCTGGGAACAGGTCCACAAACAGCAGACTCACACCCACGAAGGATTTATCTCAGTCAGTGGTATGGCCCAGAATGGAAGCAGGAAGTTTTCAACTTCTCAGCCCCCAGCATTTCTCTTTTTTGAGATAGAGAAATTGGTGTAAAATGATAACTGATCTCCAAAGTCTTTCTAGTTCAGCAAAAACATGTTGAGCCTGGAGCGTGATTTTAATTATTCTATTCACCCTTGCCTATTACCAGCCCATTCCCTCTGATTTTCTTCTTGATATATTTGTTGTCTTAAAGGCCCCCCTAAGTTTTAGCAACTTAAAATAGGATCGGGGTTGTCACATATCACATTTAAATTGTGTCTCTGTCACACAAAAACCCTCAATTCTCTCAAGGAGTAAGATGCAAAATATCTCCTTAATTAGTTTAGGCTGTAGCTATATGTGGGGTTTAGGAAGAGGGTAAAGGAGCTAGAAGATAAAACATGTTATTAAAAAATTATCGGTCTTCTCTGGTGGCACAGGCGGTTAAAGCACAGCACTGAGAAGCTTAAGCCACTTCTGCATGAGTTCGATTCCCGCCTGCCCCGGAGGTGACCACATGGTGTGG
>NW_004567109.1:45758496-45764679 GCF_000260355.1 Condylura cristata | reverse complement strand
AAGTAGAAAAAAATGCTTAATGGAAAGGACTTATTTCATAATATATCTCTACCTCTCTCTCTCTCTCTCTTTTTTTTTTTTTTTTAAAGCAGTTTATGGGCCCTCCCTGGTAGCACAGTGGGTTAGGACACAGCACTGAAAGCTAGCAACAGCTGCTGCAGTGCAAGTTCAATTCCTGCCCCAGGAAGTGATCCACATGGCGCAACAGACTTCTCCTGACCCGCCTGTTGCTCCCCCCCAGCAGTGTGCTTCGTTGATCTGCCTTTTCTGCTTCCAGCTCTGTCTCTGGTGAAGCCTCTCACCATCCCCTCCCCCTCTGGCCTGTACCCCAGTTCTGTATGGCTCCTTTATGGTTCTGTATGCATAAATAATTTTTTTTTTAAAAGCAGTTTAGTACACATAAAACAGTGCAAACTTCAAAATGATAAATCAGTAGCCATACACAGGTAGTCTTCTTTGGTAAATTAACTTGAGGATCGGGTACAAACTAGATTCCCCCTTGAAACTTGGCAGAAGTACCCCTATTAAGCCTACAGCTTACGGAGAGGGCATTTTCAACAGTGCCCCATATTAATGGGTCACATAGAAAAAAATATTATCTTGGTTAGAGCCAGCTACATAGTTTAAACAACAAATCCTTCAGCTCAGAGCTCACCCATGGAGATAAGGTCAGTGAACAGAATACCAATCCAGAAAACCTCACAAATCTGGAGAAAATTACCTTCAGTTGCATGAAAAGCATGAGGAATTTCAAGAAATATCATTCTTATTTTTAGAATTCAATGACTAACACCCTATTTAATCTTGAAATGCTGATATTACAGAAGCCACGGTGTGGTCCAGCATTGGCATATATAATGATAAAGCTGCTTTGTCAGAGATAGATTTGTGTGAGGGCTATTATGCTGTTCTTATATTAAGATTAAAAAAACATGTAGGCGGGTAAGCAAATCAAGCTTTGTATTTCGATCTGAGAGAGACTGAAAGACATTTTCTAAGGCAAGGATTTTTCTGAGTTCCTTTTGTTTGAGTGAATTATCCCCCTCCTACACTTCTAAAGGCAATTTTGGATGCTGATTATAAGTTTAGGAAAACTTTTTAGTGATGTGGTTTTGACTTGGTAAGACTGACTTCTGCTAGCGTCTGTTTTTTTCCCTTTGGTTTTTGCTTCTGAGTTACATATATGGCCTTTCAACTTAGGTTTTACAAACTTTGAAAATGAAGCCTTACCTGGAAACACCAGAGGGCTTCACACACCTGGCATTGTCGGTAGTGCGGTATCAGTTTAGAACACAGAGTTGACATCAGGAGAGATCACATGTATCGCGGAGCTCATCAAGGGAGATAATAGAGATGGAAGTTACTTCGCTGAGGCTTCAGTGACTTTAGGATGCTGTCAGGCCTCAGCTATAAACTTGTTTGGTTCTTAATGGCAGCGGCTGGAAAAGCAGATAATGAAACCATGTGAGGAGCAGGAATGAGTCTTCTTGAGGCCACAGGAGACCGCCAGGTAGCAACAGTGGCAGTGGCCAGGGCCAGCAGCAGCAGCCCCCAGCACTGGGTCGGCATTGGCCACAGCAGTGACTCTGTGCCCATGAGAGGCCTGAGGGACCATGAGAGACTCCCCTGGAAGGAGCCTTATTAGCTTTTATATGACTTTATAGACAAAGCCAGCACAGGGCCAAGTTTTGGCCTAGTTTACAGAAGTCTGTTTTGCCCACATGGGAGCTACACATCAAAGTTTCATTATTATTTATTGCTTTCTACCCATGCAGACTACATCTCAAGGCTGCATGTATCTACGAGGCCACCTGCGCTGGAAGGTCATGGCAAAAACAGTTTGAAAAATTCTGAGAAATCTCTGGTTTCCCACAGAAATCAGATGCTACAGATGTTAATTACCTCCAGGTGCTTCTTCTCCCTCTGGTCCCTTCCTCTTTTCCCTGCACCCTCCCACACTGCCCACCCAAGTCTCTGACCATTTTAGCTTTTTCCAGATCCTTAATATCCTGAACTATGATTTCAAGAAAATCAGAACAAGGACTTGAGCTATGCAAGGATCATTCCCAAGAAGGGAAAATGTGAACAGTTAGCAGGACAAATGGAACCAATAAATGAAGAGTGTAGACCCAAGGATACAGTGGGGAAAAGCAAAGTTAATCAGAGGCTGCACAGGGAAGTAGAACATGAGGAATAAAAATGGGAAGGAATCTTGAACAGATGTCTCCAGATGTACAGCCCATGGCGGTTTGGTGCAAACTACATTACATCATCATGACTCCTCAGAACTGTCACCAGAAACCTTTAGGGAATGAAACAATTTTTTTTACATAATTACCATTTCATTTTTCTTTGTTTTGGTGGTGGTAAAATATATAATGTATAATTTTCTATTTTAATAATTCTAAATATAAATTCAATTCAGTGGCATTAATATATTTACTATATTGAACAACCATCACCACAATCCATTTCCAAACTTTTTCATTACACTAAACAGAAGTTCTATGGACATTAAGCAATAATTCACAATCCTCCCTAATGCCCTCATTCCCAGGTAATCTCTAATATACTTTCTGTATGTTAGAAATTTTGTAAATTTGCCTATTCTAGGTATTTAATGTGAGTGAAATTATATAATATCTGTATTTTACATCTGGCTAATTAGACTGTTTTCAAGATGCATCCATATGGGAGCATTTACTGGAAAGTTTTAATGGCTGTATAATATTCCATTAGTTTGTAGAGAGCACATTTTGCTCATTGTTTCATTAACACTTGAGTTGTTTCCACATCTTGGCTTTTGTGAGTAATGCCACAAATACCTAGCCTTTTGAAATTTAACAATAGTTATTGTTCTTTACTACAAGGTTAATTCTCCAATAGTTTGTTTTAAGTATCTTTGCTGGGGATAAGTATTTCCATCTCTATCCCCACAACTTATTATAGTGGGAACCACATTTAGGAAAATCATTACCAACCTTGCCCTTGGTCACTAAGATGTTATTTTCTTTCTTTTTCAGGTAAGATCAAGATAGGAATATAAAGTTTGTTAGGGAAGGGAACTGAAAATTTAAAGTGATATCTTATCATTTTGTATATATATTTTTTAATACAAATTTACAGATAGTGTTGAGAAATGGCACTTCCATATTAGTGAATGTAAGAGGAGTTCTTAGTGCAAACAGGTAGAGAAGAAATCTGTGACTTGGGAGAGGGGCTAGCACCATATCAGAAATGAAGATTGCAGTCAGAGTGGTAGAAGTCTGGAATGAACCTTGCAGTCTCCCACCAAGGTGCTAAGTTGGGGCTCTGAATACAGTTCTGTCACTTTCTAACACGGTAAAATTGGTCTTATTTTCCTCAAGTGTCAAATGGGCTTGAAAGCATCCATTCCATCTAACTTTTCCAAAGGGTGTTAAAAAGACCAGGTGAGGTAAGAGCTTTGACAGAACTTTGTAAAAACAATCCAGTTACCCCCTGTGTAAAGGGATTGCTACTGTTATCATTCTTCTGAGCCCAGTAAAATGCCTTACAATGTAGAATGCTTCATATAGGTAGATATTCGAGAAATTGCAGCTGGCAACACATTTTCATTATTCAGTGTGTTGTGCTATCAGACTGGGACCAAGGAGACAGAGGTAGTTCTTTTCCTTGGAGAACTCTGAATCCTTAAGACTTATAAACACAATCCCCCCTAGATATATAAACAGATTCTTTGGATGCCAACTAGAAAGAACAATAATTGAGGAGTGCACTGGATATTGCCGGGCACAGAAGTGGGTCCCTAATTTGGCCTAGGGAAACTAAGAAAGACTTACTAGAGCAGTTGAGATGTAGAATGACAGACAGGGAAGGTGCATTTTAGCAGTGATGATCGGTTCTTCAGTTTTTTCTTTGAGGAAAGAGATATCTATTCAGAAAGAAGTAAAAACCATTTTTAAATGGGGACTGTGCATTGTGCACGAGTAAGTTCTGGCATTTCTCCTTGTCACCGGAAGATGATATTTTTGCTAAAATTTTGGAAATTATATATAACATACCTTACAGTAGGGTGTTATAGTTAGCATCTTTGCAGAAATTGTCTGGAAGTTGAGCACTGGTAGTTGGGCAATGAAACTGAGAGATTAGGAAAGGACATGAATTGACATCCAAATTCAAGCACCAGCCAAGGATGGCATGGGCAACCTCCTGGAAGATTCCTAGGCACAATGAAAGCAGGAAGAGGGGAATGGACATTGGGCAAGGGATTGCTCTCAGTGGGCCATAAAGTTCATGCCTTACCAAGAAATAGATACAAAATTCCATATGAAGCATGAATGTGTCTTTTCTTTTGTTTTTTAAGATAACAATCTGCTATAACACTTTTGGGCAGGTGTGTGTGTGGGGGGGGGAGGGGTGTTGACCTACTGTGTGTGTCTGGATGGGAAAAACTTCACCATGCTCCCTTCCTTGGGGGCCTCTGCTGCAATTTCACTGGTTGGAAGAAGCAGAAGGACAGTGTGGCCATTCTTCTCTATCCCTGGGAGCAGACTGCCCTCGGGAAGCACACAATCCATGTTAATCCTCCACTTGCATAGAAAGGGCCCATGGAGGGGAAAGAGCTTCTATTGCTCGTTGCAGCTCACTGTTCTTTGGGACTGCCATCTTTGAACTTCAGTTTTGCCTCCATAATTTTATAAAGAAAGTGTTTTAAATTCAAAGACCACAGCCTTCATTAGCAGAGGGCTTTTGGTTGTCATATAATCTCATTATACAAACACCAGTGGGCCAAATCAGACATTGAGGTGATGGCACATGATTTAGGTTGGGGAACCAAGTGACAGAGTGAATCTTCAACCTTGAGTATAGGGTGACCTGGTCTGATCCTGCCCTGTACCATTCTTCTGGGGGAAATTTCTTAGGGGGGGGGGGGATTCTAAATTGCCTGTTAATAGTTGGGAAAGGGTGATTTGTTCTCTCAAAGATATTAGCACACCACTGTTCAAACCTTAGATGTGGAAACATCTGAGATATGTTCAGCTTCAACTTTTTATATAAAGAAAACTTAAATGCATTCGGAGGCACTGAGTTCACAATTTTCAGTTCCTTCCTCTCACTGGAGGATTTGGTGGCAATTGTTGACAGAAAGTGTAAATTATACTCTGCTTTGCTCTTCTCCTCCAGGGAGGCATGTTTGTTCAGCACTTCCGGTGAAATTGGATGGGCAAGTCTGGTAAAATCAGGACTAAGTATTCCCAGGCACTCTTGTTCAGCCTACTACCTCATATCTAGATTCACTGTCCTCAGTATCAGTTTTCAATATAATATGTCCCACTTTTAGGTCTCTCTTTATTTACTCGGTTCTTGGATGTGAAGTTAACCCTCTCATGCTATTATGCATGAAGTGGAGGGTTTTCCTCAATACTCTAGCCCAGGGCTTTATCATGTGGCACACAAACAAGGTTGTACCTGTCACATCCTGGATGCTGACTCTGCCAGTCATGTGCTCCTGGCTAGAGTCACCTCTCAATCCAGGCTGGTGATATCATTGATTTGGAAAGGGGTTTTGCAGTGTATTTTTTAAAATATATTTTTTGTGTCTATAGTATCTTTTTCTTTTAAGATTTTATTTATGCATACAGAACTGGGGTATAGGCCAGAGGTGAGGGGCTGAGAGGATTCACCAGCAACAGAGTGGGGAGCAGAACAGGCAGATTGACAAAGTACACTGCTGAGAGGAGCAGCGGGTGAGTCAGAAGAGGTCTCCTGTGCCATGTGGGATGGAACTCATGTTGAAGCCAGTGCCTCTAGCTTTGGATGCTGTGCTTTAACCGGATGCGCCACCAGGGAAGGCCTTGCAGTGCATTTGTTTTTCCTCTGAATAGGTTATTAGTCAGACTTAATTTTTAGGTGCTATCCAAATAAATTTTAGGGTTTACATAACTCACTTTCACCACTGATACTCATGTAGACAAACACAAGCCAGTAACAAAAATACCTACAAATACTTTGGTTCTAATTTTTACTTACATGTCCTGAAAAGTACCTGAGACCCAATTGTTTTTATGTCAAGATGACTAAATCTATAAAATAAATAAAATGAAAAGAAACCCAACTGAAAACACAGAAGTACTCATTAAAAAATCCTGTTCCGGGCCCTTCCTGGTGGCGCAGCGGGTTAAGGCACAGCACTGAGAATCT
>NW_004567109.1:45745058-45757369 GCF_000260355.1 Condylura cristata | reverse complement strand
GCCACCAGGGAGGGCCCAATAAGCCTTTTTAAGAATTGAGTTATTTAGAAAAATACTATTAAAGTGTTTTCTTACCAAATAAAAGATAAGTGAGACCTCAATGTAAATACTAAATTTCCACCATCTAAAGGAGGGTTCTGAGCAAGTAAAAACATAAATGTTTTATTTTATAGTTACCTGGATTTTAAATTTATATTAATTTATTAAGATTAAGCATGCCTTTAATGGGTGGTTTTAAGACTTAGCAAACCGTGCAAGTCTTTTCATCATATTTATGACTTTAGTAATTTTGACATAAATAAAACCAGTTATCAGTGTCTACTAACTCAAATTCACAGACTAAATTCCTTGTAACTATTATGCATTGTAATTCTCCACTTTCATCATTTGCTCTTCAAAAATGGATCCTAAAGGAATTCTTGAAAGGTTTTTGTTTTGGTCAATGGAAATGATATTGACAGTAGTGGGCACTAGAGAGACACGCAACAGGAAGGGGCTATTCTTTCTGGTTCCAGCGAGTTCCTCTTGGAAGTTTCCTGAAACAAATGCAGCTTCTCTATGTGTCCATCTATTTCGGCATGACTTCTGCAAGGTCTAGAGCGTTCGATGTAGTGGGTTTTCCTCCTCTGGACAATGATAGTTTCTAATTGTTCCCTCCTGCCACTAAACAACTGACAGTCATCATGCCGCCCAGAGCCCTGTCCAGAAGTTTTGTAACTGCATACCTCTGGGAAAATATTCCCATTCTCCCTGGCATTTCCCTGAGTGGATTTTCAGAAAATTCTCCTAAAGTCACCAAAATGACTCCTCTGCCATCCAGTGAACAGTGTGTTCTCTTAGCACCATCTGGATGTCGACCCTGTATAGCAGGGCTGTTCCTATGTGCCTCTCTTACCCTAGGACAAGATTGCGTCTTATATCTGTTACTCCTATATTCTTATATGCTGACTTCTTGCTACACAGCCCTTTATTTCTCCAACCCCTTGTTATAGGTAAGAGCTATTTATATCAAACTCTCCTTGTGATAGTAACTGTAATTTTATTAATATCACACAGTGATTAAACACTGATACATACCCTGTAAACAAACCCATTTACAGAACTAATTAAGTACATATATTGACATTTTAAAACTTCACATGTATACTTAATACATCTATTTTTTTTCTGAAGGTATTAAAAATCTCTAAATACTTAAAATTCTAATAAACACAAAATTCCACTTAAGCAACCCTTAGAAACCCACTAAGTTAAATTTATAAATTAGGAAATTTCAAATTCATATGAGCACTTTCCAATTGGTTTATTCACAGTCAAATTCATTCTTTTAGAGAATTCAACTTAAATCAGAATTCTAAATCAATTACTGATTTAAATTTGGCATCACAAGGCTAATCTTTCATATTCAAAATGCCAAGGTATCTTCAACACTGTAATCACTTTATGTAAAGTCTATGGATTAGTGTGAATTTCCAAGGGTATTTAGTATACGTTTGAATAGCTTATTTATTTTGATACCTATTTCCAAGCCTTCCAGGAGGAGTTGAAAAGATACCCAAGTATGGGAGAGTTAATGAAAATTACTGGATCTGTAATTCATACACCTGTTACATTTGTCATCGTGGACAGGATAAGGAAATTGTGTTATATACTGGGTCAAGAGTTTGAGTCCACAGGAAGACACAAGAATGACATTCATCCAAACCTTTATTCTGAAGCATATATGGCTATGTCGAGAACTTTATAAAAGTATCAGTCCGTGAGGAAAAGAACTAGTCCTTATGGCAACAGAGGAATCAATGGCCATATCCTTCCTCCTTTCATGTGATTTGGGTACTAAAGATCCTATATTTTCACTTGGATTTCAGTCAACATTTTCCAGTTATTGATTGAATTCTAAACTTCTCTAACAATCAGTCACAATTTTGAAGTTATGCCAGTGCCATGTAATTAGATTTTGCGCTCCAACTCATATTTGTGTCTGGTTCTTAGGATCTCAACTCTAAAGTCTTTTAATGGCACTGACCCCGACCTGAGAAAGGGCCAGTGGGGTTGTGAGCTGGGGTGGGGTGAGTGGAAAAAGTATGTCATTTTGCAACTGTGTTTCTCAAATCTGATTGTAGGACCTGATGAGCAGTTTCTCAGGCTTCATGAAGATTGAGGGTTCAGATGTGGTCATTATAGCCTTTTATGTGTTTTAACGTAGTCACTTCTATCAACCCCCAAGGGTAGAGCTGCTTCTTGTAACTGCTATTACTATATTCCTTATAGTTCTCTTTACTTGGTTTCCCAGGTCACAGGAGTCTTGGGATAATGCAGAGAGCTTCCGTGTTTGGCTTAGAGTCCCTCAAATATATTCGCAAGTCTCAAAACCTGGCCTCATTTTATTCCCACAGGCCCGTAGTAGCGTACACATCTTTACATTATTATTATTTTTTAAGATTTATTACATTATAAAGGCATAATTTATCAATTATGGTGTCATCTTTTTACCAGTTTAAGGAAAATGTGTAAACTTTATCTCATTTTTTAAAAAGATTTATTTATTGGTGCATACAGAACTGGGGTACAGGCTAGAGGCTCAGGGGTGGCGAGAGGCTTCACCAGAGACAGAGTGGGGTTGATGAAGTACACTGCTGAGGGGAGCAGCGGGCGGGTCAGGAGAGGTCTGCCACGCCATGTGGTCACCTCCGGGGCAGGCGGGAATCAACTCATGAGGAAGTGGCTTTAGATTCTCAGTGCTGCGCTATAACCCGCTGCGCCACCAGGGAGGGCCTCTTTACATTTTTTTAAATGTCCATTTATTGAACTCTGTCTTTTCCAAGCTTTGTGATAATCGCCTTATATAATTTGTCTTAACTGTCAGGATGAAATAGATATTTTTTACTTTTTTGTAGATGAGAATTTCACTCTCTCTCTTCTCTCTACACACACACACACACACACACACACACACCTTTTTTGTGCCAGGTACTCTGCTAGATGCGAGGATAGAAAGAATGTTGAGAAAAATAGTAGTTCCTTCTCTCTTGGGGTTTATAGTCAGGTGTGTGGAGGAGGAGGTATGGATATGACTTAGAGTCTTATATAATCACACACTGATTAACACACAATAGAACCTGACCAAGGACTATTGAGCAGGGGAAGTTTCCCTTAGGAAGTGACATTTTAATGTTTATAGAAAAGCTATAGAAAGCCTCATTTACTTGAGAACTGGGTTCCAACAGACCTGGATTCAAGCTCTAGCTTTATTTTTCATGATCTGTGCTAATCTAAGCCTCAGGTTCCTTATTTGTAAAGTGGCAATGATGATGATGTTCATGACAATGGTGATGATGATGACTATAATGGCAAAGACAGAGACCTCAGCATGTAAGGATTACACAGGATTATTTGTGCAAGCATTGTACCATGTCTGGCAGCTGGATTTTGGTTCCTTGTCTGTCCAATTTTGACCATCTTTGTTGGGTCGCTTTAATTCTGATTTCTAAGGATCTGGCTATTGGTTCCAAAGCTCCTTCCTTTTGGAAAGAGCATGGGACTTTGAGGCTTGTAGAAATCCTAGAAGAATGTTCTTATACCCAAACTACACAAAGTGGGTATGCAGATTAGGTGTCCACCTCACAAACAAAAGATTCATTCCTTATGAGAAAAATCATTCACAATGAGCCATTTAAGTGTGCACAGGAACACATGTGTGTGCCTGCGTGCATGTGTGTGCTTTCTTGTTTGTTAGTAAGTTTTTCTCGGCCCTGATTCCCTGGGGAGTCTGCCTTCCTTAGGGAAGTTAGAAATCTCTACTGCTCCCTGCTTGCTGTGCAGTGTGGCAACCTTGCTGAGCTCGCCAGCCCAGAAAGCAATTACTGCCAATTGCATTGGGATATCTTTTTGTGTGTGAGGGAGAATGCCCTGTTACCAAACACACAGAGGGAAGCAAAACACTGATTATTTAATTTGCATTGTTTTTCCATGAAGCTGAAGAAACTCCCTTCTGCAAAGAGCATGGAGGCAAAATGATTAAGACAGAACAGCCAGAATAGAATAAAATAAACCTAGTTGCTTAAAAGAAAAGGGGGTGGGGGAACTCATGGAGAAGCAAAAGCAGTCATAAAAAACAATGTTATTTAAATAATACTATATCTCTCCTGACTTATCATTCTGATTACATTCAACTAATCTACAAAATTGAAAGGTAATGAGCAGTATTTCCTTAAAGCACATTAAATAATAGTGTCAAAATGCAAATTTATTCATTAAGTATAGATGAGTATGTTAAATATTCATGAATTGTTGCTCACAGTATATAATTAATCCCATGGTCTTTGTGTCCAAAGCATTGAGAAGATAAAGGCTTGCACCACTACTATTATAAAATGGTATCTTTCCCAAAAATACTCCTTAGGGCAAAAGTCAGGCAACTAGAACACCCCAAACTGAAATTTCATTTTATCAATACATTATATTGCATTTTAATAGGAATGTGGCTAGCTGATGACACAAGATTTATTTTTCCAACTCCTGCTGTCTGATAATCTAGGTAGGAAATAAATATTGCAAGCTTGAAGAAGCTCTTGCTCAGCCTGAATATTCTAGATCTGAGATCCTCTTTGTTTTTGACCTTGGGCAAATGAAAGCATTTTATAAAAGTCTCCTTCTTAACCAGAAAATGTCATGTTTCTACCTCCTTTTCCACCCCCCTTTTTAAGATTAGGTCTTTTATGTGGGTGGACACCTTGATTTTAGAATCTCTTAAAATTTTTTCTATATAGTCCATCTTATCTAGGGCCATAAGGAATCTGAAAATCATTTCTCTCTCAAAGCGACTAATAAATATTGTAGGTTCTGGAAAGTTGAACTCATGCAAAGCGTTCCTCATTTACCTTCTAAGCTATTTGTATCACTACTTATTTTGCTTCACAAGTATTGTTATTGATCCCTGGGAACACACACACATACACATACACACATGCCACACATGTCTAAAACAGCAAATGAAAAAAAAGTAGATTTTTACCAAAATTAAAAAAAACTTTATAAGTTTCATCTCTCCTGTTATACATAAGTTTATTAATAAACTTTGTGGTATTTGGAAGGTTTAAAGCCAGGAACCAGATTCTTCCAATCTGTGATTTCAAGAATGAACTAGATAAATCTGGTGCCTTTTATGCAAAACTACATCTGTATATCTCTGCATAGTCTGTACTCTCATTTCCTCTTCTTTACCTCTGCTTATAATTTTACAATACTAACCTTTGCCATATGGTTTTTGAAATATGATGCTCAAGAGTGGAGAGTATATTTCCCTGGTTCATTAATGTGTGACTTGGTCATACAATTCGTTTTGTCCACTGAAATGTTGGCACAACTGAAAGGGGACCAGCTCAAAGCCTAGGCTACTTTATGAGGCAACATGTGCTTACACTTATTCTCTTATGTTTCAGTCATTCACTGTAAGAAGAACATGCCCAGGGAGCAGCAGTTGAAGGAAAATGGAGCTGACCTGCTTCCTGCCCTCAGGCTAGAACTAAGATAGCCCTGGTACAAATCACAATGACATACTACGGCACACCCAGCAGAGCGGTCATAGTTAACAATCCCCATGGTATCAGCTCTCCAAGAAGATGAGAACCCGCCAGAACCCTCCTATATTTCTGGTGTCAATGCAAAATAATGTAGCCCCATTGGTAGTTCCTTAAATAGCTAAACACAGACTCAGCATATTCTCTAACTTCACTTCTAGACATTTACCTGAGTTGAATTCATATATCCATAAAATCCAGATGTCCATCAGCAGGTTGTGGACAACAAAATGTGGTACATTCTTACAAAAACAATACTGCCTCATAGATAGGGATAGAATATTTTCACAGGATATAACACAAATGGATCCCTCAAATATATGCTAAGCAGAAGAAGCCAGGCACAGACTGTTGTATACCACATGGCTTGATTTATATGCAATAGCCAGGAAAGACAGGTCTATACAAATAGAATGTAGACCTGTGGTCACTTCAGACAGGGAAGAAGAGCAGGAATCCTGGTCAAGTTGAGAATAGAGAAACTTTTTGGACTGATGGAAATGTTCTAAAACTAGACTGTAGTGATGTAAAAACTTACTTACACCAACTGAACTCTACACTTTAAATAGGTAAATTTTAATTGTGCAATTTATATCTCAATAAAGCTGTCAAAATAACCAACAAAAGGTAGAGGATCACAAGCTTCAGTTAAATGAACTTAATACTTTAATAATCTTAGTTTCAGGTCTTATGTGTAAGATTTTTATTGACTTTGAGTTGATTTTTGTGTGTGGTGTAAGATTAAGCTCCAGCCACATTTTTTCCCCCATGTAGTTATCCAGTTTTCCCAACACCCTTTATTAAAGAAAGTACGATTTCCTCATTGTGCATTCTTGACACCTTTATCAAATAGTATTTCACCATATAGCATCACTTTTTTTTTTCAGAGAAAATAACAAGCTATATTTATGTAAAATAATTAATTCCATAGACTAGAAGTAGCAAACGAGTGGTTCTGAGTTTGCCGTTGGACCCCTGTCATCTTTGGAATGGCTTATGTATGAACTTTGCAATAAAGAAAATTTTGTGATTATTAAAAACAAGGAAAATTTCTAGATGTTTGACTTCTCTTGGGAAAACTTATGAAGACCATGCAATAGCAGGTCTGCCTTCCATCGTGCCTGTTTTAACTGAGCACTGACAGAAAATCTGAACTGTCTTTCCTCTTACCCATGTCACTAATCATGCTACCTTCACTGGAATTTGTGATTCCTGGGCAAAACAGAGAGGTGTGGCAGCTTGGAACATTTAACTTCCCTAAATCCCCAAACCTCATGTAGAGTAATGGGAAGTGTCCGGGATTTGATGGTGAAGAACTCTGAGGTCAAATCTTGTCTCTTGGTGATTTTGTGTAAACAGATCAGCTCTTGAGAGTCCTGCTCTCTTAGCCAGTGGGGTGGCCTATATTTCTGGGCTATCGTGAGTATTGTGCGGTGGTAAATGAGGAAATGCTTAGATAAGTGCCAGGGCATAGGAAACCCTTGCAAGAGTTCCCTGTCTCTTCTTCCGGTCTAGTTTGTCAACAGTTCAAGAAGGGCAAGAACAGCATTAGCAGTGATAACTTTCATCTTTGGGGGCTTATTGATGCTAAGTACTATATTAAATATTCCACAACAACTATCCTTGGATCAATCATTCCCTATAATGGCTGGGAGTATTCTTTCTTTGGCTATCCTTGTAACTGTTCTCATTTTCTTCTTAAAATCATCATTTCATTAAATTGATCCTGAAAAAGCCTGTTTTTTTTTAATTTCTTTTTTTTTTAAGATGTTATTTATTTATGCATACAGAATTGGGGTACAGGCTAGAGATACAGGGGTAGTGAGAGGATTCACCAGAGACAGGGTGGGGAGTAGAACAGGCTGACTGACAAAGTACACTGCTGAGGGGAGCAGCGGGCAGGTCAGGGGAGGTCTGCTAGGCCATATGGGTCACCTCTGGGGCAGGGATTGAACTCATGCTGAAGTGGCTTTAGCTTCTTAGTGCTGTGCTTTAACCCACTGTGCCACCAGGGAGAGCCCTATTTTTTTAATTTCGGTATTTGAATTCAAGTAGCTTCTTTTTCTATGTTCTCTTCTTTGATCATATATACATTCAGTATATATTTATCCTCACTTGCAGTTTCTTTTCTATAAAATTTCCTTTACATATCATTCATGTCTTTAGTTAAGTTTTGAACATATGAAAAAGTTACAATAAGTGTTTTAGTGTCCTGGTCCACTCATTCTAAGTCTACATCCATTCTGGATTGGTTTTAATTGATTGACATGAATGAAAAATATGAATAATCAATTCTAATTTGTAGATTTTATTCCATATTTCTGTAATATTCTTGACCTTTGTTTGAGCCACATTTAAGTTACCTGGATGTAGTTTAAGCCTTCCAGATCTTGTTCTTCGACTTTTTTATTTTATTTTTTAAGAGTTATTTAATTATGCATCCAATTTAATTATGCATCCAAGAACTGGGTACAGGCCGGAGGTGTGGGCAGTGAGAGGATTCACCCAAGACAAAGTAGGGAGCAGAATAGACAGATCCAATGAAATAGACTGCTGAGGGGAGCAGCGGCTGATGCAGGAGAGGTCTGCCACACCATGTGGGTCATCTCCCTGGCTGGGGATGGAACTTGTGCTGCATTAGCTGCAGTATCTTCATAGTACTGTGCTTTAACCTGTTGTGCCACCAGGGAGGGCCTTCAGCTCTTTTAAGAGGATCTACAGAAGTAGCAAGTTTACAAATAAGTTTTGTACTCAGTGCCCTATAAATGATTAAATTTTCCCGTTTTGCTAATGAGAATTGGTAATTCCAATTATGTCCAGACACCCACTATTCCTTGCGGATTCTTCTATCTATTTTGGTGATTAATTCCGATTCTCAAGTGATCGTGCTGCTACCCTTATGATGAATTTAGGGAGGCCTCTGCAATTCCCAGAGCTCTTTGTCTATGCATTTTTCTCCTATCAGGTACTTGGTTTGTCATCTTGTTTCCTCTAGAATTCCAGCTTCTACTGTCAGCAGGTTATCCAGCAGTCTTGGCTTGGGCTGTCCTCTCTGAGACATGACCTGAAAACTGTCGGGACCTGGAGAAGTTGGGAGCTGGGGTAATCATAAGGCACCCTTCTCAGCTTACTGTGTATGGCTTCCTGATATTCAGTAGCTTGAATATGCAAGTTTCACTTTAAAAAAAAATTACCTCATTGTTTTGATTGTTTCCATCATAAAAGGAATCCATTCTTTGTCAGAGCAGAAGAGGGAGTATTTCATTTCTTCTTTACTTAGCAAATATATGTATGTACATATATATGTATGTTTGTATCACAAGAAAGGTCAGACGGCTTGAATTTACTGCAGTCATTTATTGAGGGGGAAGCCATTTTTGTTATGTGTCCTGGCCAATATGGTTTAATTTTTTTAATGATAGATTTAAGAATTTTGAAGCAGACAGCACATGAAAATATGGAGCTAATCATCTTTTTTTTTTTTTTTTGTAAATAGCACACTATCAACAACAGAAAGTAAAATAAAGAATGTGTCTGATTTCCCTTGTGAGTATCTGGGGGTAGAGAGGGCAGGAAAACATCTGGACATAATTGGAATTACCAGGAAGCCGGACCACAAGCAAACTAAATTTCAGGACATCTTTTATCATTGTCAGTCAAATTATTAATGAGACAAAAGAATACACTGTGTAAAGCATTAGAATAAGATGGTGTCATTGTGAAGGACATCTCTTTGAGGTGTCATGATAGATGGAAATGAATAGTGACTACATTGATTCTTCCCTCTGGAGTTGTGAGCCCATAGATGCCAAGAGTGATAAACAAAAGGCTTCTCTAAGCAAGAGCATCTGCATTTGTGTGGTCCTTGATGTGGAAGCAGACCTGGGTTGTCTGATAAAGCATAGCATAAACTGTGGACTGGTTAAGAACTGGACTTTTTGAATTTTCTCCAATAGGAGGTATGAAGGTAAAAGTGAGGGAGCAGCTGGGAAGTGACATCTGTCTGCCTAATTATCACCAGGTGATCTAGGGATATTTCTGGCATTTTAAACACAATCCCAGATTATTTGCGTATCTTCAACATGACACCTCATCCCATATGTTTATATCTTGAATTCTTTTTTTCGTAGTGCAAATTGAAATAGAATTGTCGACTGTCATTGTGATGAACACATTGGCTGGAACAATTCAATTTGATTGTATTTCTTGTATCTAACTGATCATGTAAACTTTTTGGTTTCATTTTATATGTAAATAATTCATAAACCAGAGAATGAAAGCCAATAATAATAGTAGTAGCAGCAGATAATTCTTATAGGTTCACTGTAGGCCAAGTCCTTGGGATGAATCAACTCATTTAATCATGGCAGTAGCTACTGAAATTAGTTGCTTTGGCATTTGTAGAATGCTGAAGAATGAAAACTATTTAGAAGTAAAATGTAGACATCTTCCTGCACTTAAATCTTGCATGTAGTCTTGATTTGTGACCATTAGCCAGATCCTAAGCTATATAAAGAAATGCTTTTATATTCTTCTTAGATGATGCTTGGAAAGGTTTAGTCATTCACCCAAAGTCATATGTTTTATGAGTAGTGAATCTGAAAAGTCTCAGATTCTTCATCTGAAAATGTAGGTGATTATTGGATTCCTTTGACTTGTTAATGTTACACAATAAGGTACAGGGCCTCTCAGAGAGTGAGCACCCAACACATGATAGACAAACACCTCTGACCTCATCATCAGTGTTTTGCTCAAGGCCACACTTAGTAAGTGGGAGTCGAGATGCAAACACTATGTCCTTTGATACCAGAACCTAAGCTTTTAACCACCACTCTTATTGATAATTTAAAAAAAGTGTTGTCATCAATTTTATGCAAGCTTTGCTGTTCTTAGAAACATGGCTCAACTCTGTATACTTTACTTGTATTTCTCTAGTAGGGAATTAAGCAGGGGACAAAATGTTTTAATACAATTTGATATTGAGATTAATAGAATCCAGTTTCATGTGAGCCTGTCTAGTTCTTGTTAGCCTGTTTAATGAACAGGCTTATATGTTTATCATAAACCTTTCATTTTGGTAAAATTGAACTTGAACATTTTATTCCTAGGCTCTACAGGTCTGACATTTTATACAAGATCTCAACCTCTTAGAGGCAGCCAAAATCAGCAATGCTTTGAAAGGGAAAACAGCTTATGTCATTGAACTTTCCTTCTCTATGATATTGGTTTCTCATATCCTTGCTTCTTTAATGGTTTTCCAAGTTTTCTAGCCATTTATTTTGCTCATATTTTATTCAACCGTCCAAGTTTCTCTTGACACTAAAAGTCTTATACAATTCACTATACCACTGTTGGAATCAGACGTATGTCAATATTTTCAAGTTATATTTTTTGATGTACATATTTTTTATTTACTACTTTGTGAGAAACTCCTAAAGGACAGACCCATTTTTACTGGTAACACCTTCACTTATGTATACTATATACTAACTGAATAAGTGAATTTATTTTGGGGAGTTTCCCAGTTGAAAACAATACTAACATTATTTTCTTTGGAAGAAAATTTCCCCTAAAGATGCTGTTGAAGAATCATTGTGGTACATGAATATAGACTCAGAAAAGTAAGCCAGCTAGACTACATCAAAGTTTTAAAATAATGTCAGAAAAGTCAGACACAAAAATTCTGAAAACCTTTAACTCTCCAGGATTTATTCATTCTATGCGAAATAGGTGTTCTGCTAGTGACACTTTGATCCTACATCCTCCTGTTGTTGGAGTTCACAAGCTTTAAGGCCTCAAAGTGCTCCTCTGATTTTTCTCCTGAACCATAATCAGGTTTTGATCTATTGCAGAAAAAGGTCTAATCTCTGGAGTCCAGCAGTAGCTATGACACCAGAAGAACAATAACTACAGAGACTGAAGACCCAGCAAGGGACAAACAACTGCTAAATGTGTTATTGGAAACATCTGTCCACTTCCTTCTTCCCTTTCTTTGATTACTTGTCCTAGCAATATTTTATTTCTTCTTTTCTAGTCATTAAAATTGTAAGTATTTTTATTTAGTTAAAAAATATTTAGTGTTTTGGGGCCCTCCCTGGTGGCACAGTGGGTTAAAGCACAGCAGTGAGAAGCTTAAGCCACTTCCTCATGAGTTCGATTCCCGCCTGCCCCAGAGGTGACCACATGGCGTGGCAGACCTCTCCTGACCCACCCACTGCTCCCCTCAGCAGTGTACTTCGTCATCTGCCTGCTCTGCTCCCCACTCTGTCTCTGGTGAGTCCTCTCACCCTCGCATCTCTGGCTTGTAGCCTAGTTCTGTATGAATAAATAAATCTTAAAAAAAAAAATTAGTGTTTAGCATGGGCTAAATACTATTTGGCAAATGCTCAGACAGGGTGAATGCAGAATGGAGTATGAAAAGTATTAAATATAACACCTTGTCCCCCATGTGGGTGACAGATGTGTGTGTGTCTGTATGCAATAGTATATATGATGAAAAGAATATATTAGCCTGATAGGGTGAAGTCAGAGCAGGTTTCCAAACTCCAGATTGAAACATCTCTCTGAAAAATATGTATTTATTGAATGAACAGATATCAAGACAATTGTTGAAATGTAAGTTCTAATTGCTACAGAACAGCTTATATCTCAGTTGTTTGTAACTGAAATTATAGGAAGAGGGTAAGTTAGTTTTATAAGAATAAGCAAAAGTTATTAAAAAATAAACACCTC
>NW_004567109.1:45711154-45744104 GCF_000260355.1 Condylura cristata | reverse complement strand
TTCTCAGTGCTGTGCTTTAACCCGCTGCGCCACTAAGGAGGGCCACCAGTTATTTATTTTTGCTTTTAAGGTACATCTAGTAGTTTTTGCACTACCATCTTTACCTTAAAAAATTTCAAGGTCCAGAATAATGAACAGCCGTATACCAGAGACATTTTGTGGGGGTGGAGTGAGGAATGGGATCAAAAACGGAGGAGGGAAGTGCACAGCACACGGGTGACTCAGTGATGGGAAACCCACGGAGATTACAATAGACATGAAAAAAAAAAGTACAAAATGATGTAAACATAAACTATTATAAAGAAAAAAAAAAGAAACTGCAAAGCTGAAAAGAAACAAAAATATTTCAAGGTCAAATAGTGGGCATAAACTTGAAAATTATGTGTTGTATTATTAGGTTGTTAAGTTCTTGAAGAAAGAGTTCTCTTTATGAGCATATTTTCCACACTGGACCCTCTGGAACCCAGGGCAGGGTACTTATGTAGGGCCCAAAATGTGTAATATTTAGAAAAACTTCACAGAAGTAATGGGTTTATCTTTGATTAGATTCCAAGTTAATGAATCATTACATTTCTTTTTTCCTTTTATGGTTGAGGTTCCGTCAACTCAATTAGTAATTCTAGTTTTCTCAGCTTAATTAGAAGTTTAAAGTCAATATAAATTTCTCAGGTTTAAAAATGTAAAACAAATTACTTTTTACTTAATAAGTGCAATAATAGTTGACAATGTCTTTCAAAACATGGAGTCTTTATATCATTGGTAGATTTTATTACTCTAGATTTTTTGACAGTAAATTAACTCAAACAGCAAAAATTCAATTCACTTTTTAGACAGTCTGAAGCATAAGAGAAAAGGGACATTTATAGGCTCATGTCATTGGCAAAAACATCCTGGCACAGGTTGTATTCATGATTTTTTTGAGGGTTCAAAAGTATCGCCAGATAGCTTCTTTATTTTTCTACAGCTTGGACATTTTCTCACTAAGGAGAAGTAGCTATTAACAAGGTTGATTATGTAGCAAAATTACAGTTTATTTCTCTCTGGATCTATACCTATTCATGTCAATCACCCTGGTCAAGAAGATATGGTGCAAAATTTGGCTTACCCTAGATTCACCCTAGAATCTAATCAAAGATATCACCCTTACGGTCATAGTTTGTTGTTGGATGAGGAGAGAGAAAAAAGACTGGGTATCATGAGAAGAAAACTAACAACTACCCAAAATTAACATGGAGTGTGATAACAGAATCAAATATACTAAATATCTGTTCTCATAGTTGGAGTATTTGATATTTTGTCTGTATTTTATTCAACTCATGCCAATCATTCCTTTGAGAAAGATTATGATCAAGGAAGTTCCTGAAATTATTATATACAGCATATGCTGATTAACTATATCAATTAAACTATAATAATAAATTATTAATTATATTATATTATGATGATTAATATAATATTAAATTTCACTCTTACTTAGTAACTACTAAATAAATAAGCTATACATTAATAACCCTATAAAATTAGAATATCAAAGAGTTTTGTCTGGTCTTAGAAATTGCAATTTCCTTTCTATATACTTAATATTTATAATGAATGTGAATGAACCACATTTCTTAAAATGTGATTTCAGCATCTTTTCTCTAGCCTGCATTTCTGAAATCAGAATTCCTGATATCACACCAGTTTAAACAACTTGAAAGCATCTCTCTGCCCTCTTTCCATCTTTGAACCCATCCAGGGCTGAGGTGTTTGGGATTCTCACCTTCCCATATGTTTATTCCTTCTCTGGAAGCATGCTTTGAAACAGATTTCGCTGACTTAGCTCTTGATAACAAATGAATAAATAAATACTCCTTCATTCATAGTTGCGTATTCTGCTTATTCTTTTGATCTTGGTGTTCACCACAAAGCCACTTTGTGGCATTTTTGTCTCATGTAATGTCCTAGGTTTATTATGACTTTTTACATTTTGTTCAGTTTGGTCCAGGATCAATACTAACACAGGAAAATCAAGAAATTTTGCTAATCAACAGAATGTGAAACTAAGGTGTCTATTCTGCCTTTTTACTGACACATCCTGCCTCAAATTCATGCGTCACTTTTATGTGGAAAGTTTTTCTTTTTCAAGATTTATTTATTTATGCATACAGAAGCTGGTATGTAGGCCAGAGGTATAGGAGGGTGAGAGGATTCACCAGAGATGGAGTGGGAAGCAGAACAGCCATATCCACCGAAATAAATACACTGCTGAGGGGAGCAGTGAGGGAGAGAGGTGAGATCTGCAACACCATGTGGGTCACCTCCCTGGCTGGGGACTGAACTCATGCTGCAGTGGCTGCTGATAGCTTCAGAGTGCTGAGAATTAACCTCTTGTGCCATAAGGGAGTCCCAACATGGAAACTTTTTACCTCTTCTGTGTAAGGATGGAAAGGCAGGTGGCTCTTTGGTCTCCCTCACTGATGCCATCGATTGCTATTCGTGGCTTCCTGTGATCCCCTCCTACCAAGGAACTTGCTTCCAAACAACAGAAAACCTTCTTGGTGAGGGATGTAGGTCTGAGACAGAGAACAAGAGGCTATGACTTTTATGTTGATGCGACACTCTCTCTGTGACTTTGTTGAAGCTGCAAGGTTGTGAGCTAACGTGCAGAGAACCACATGGCAAAGAACTAAGAACCACCATTAAGGAAATGTATCTAGGCAAAAATACACGAGCATCCTAGTGGTACCTTCCCCACTTCAGCTTCCAGATGAGAGTACCAGTTAACATCTTGACTGCAGCTTCCTGGGAAACTGAAGGACCCAGGTGAAAACTGCCCTCACTCCTGAACACACAAGTGTGTGTTGTTTTAAGAAACTACCTTTATGACAGTTTGTCAGATAACTAAAAGTACTTTTTGATGATACTCTTTGCATATTTCTAGCACAGAGCTTAACACAGATGTGCCAATGTTTACTTCTGTGACTCTTATTTTCTTAATATTGTCTTTTAAAAAGAAGTTTTGAATTTGTGTAAAGACTACTTATTGATATTTAGATCTTAGTGTTTTTGCTTTTTGTACCCTAGGAAATATTTTTCTAACCTGAAGTCATGAATACATTATGCTTTGTTTTCTTCTAGAATTTTCATTGTTTTATATTTTGTGCTTAGATCAGACTTTCACTTGAGACTGATTTTTCTGGATGGTTGAGATAAGAGTTGAATTTATTTTTTTCTAGATATAGATCTGGCTGAGTCAACACATATGTTGAAAAAACTGCTCTTTTCCTATTTAATTATGTTGGCATCTCGAGGAAAACCAATTGACTAAATGTACAGGAATCTCTGGACTTAATTGCTATAGTTTGAGATCATCTGGGTATCCCCTTAACTGAATGTGTAATTCCTTTAACTGAATGTTAGGAAAGAATCTAAGATTTTAGCAAGGACCAGTAAGAAACTTATTAGTGTATTAATTCACCATCTTACAGGAAGCCTTTACCCTTGTCTCCCACCCAGGAAGCCCTCCTACCAGAGAGGGTGGTAATTCTTCTTAGAAGATATATATAACTTTTACGATGTAAGTAGATTATTTAGGCCATGAAAGCCATTTAATCACATAAAAGAATGTGAATCCTCTATTAGATGTACTTTTGAAGTTGTAACAACAGGTGAAAGTTGGGACAGGTGCTCATTATGATTTTTGCTTTCCCAGTCTGTTTCTTAGCTCTGCTTAAGTCTTCAATTAGATGCATATAGCTATCATTACATTAGAAAATTTTCATTCAAGCTCAGTAGATAAGTATAAATGAAACCATCATAAGAAAAAGCATAATCAGGGTAATTCACATTCATGGTAACTCCTAAAGCTGAGAGTGAATGCCTATCAAGAATAATAACATAAGACTAATTGATCTACATGGATAAAAGGGATAAAATGGATCCAAATTTATACCTACATTGGTTCCACATCCTATGCTATTTGAATTCACAGCTTACTTTGAAATGTCTTTGAAAGGTGCTGTTTGTTCAGTGAACACATTTAAAAATAGTACCAGAGGCTTGTCTGAACCTTGGGGTCCCCTGACAGATTCTAGAAAAGACAGGACTACTATACTATGGACATTTTCATTTTATTTTTCAAAAAGTAACCCCTACACTTACAAGTAAACATTATTCAGGAAGGCTCATCTTGTATTAGATGTGACTTTAGGTCTTGATTGTCCCCTGTATTAACAATTTCTATAAGACATTGCTCATAGAAGCTCAAGATGTGCTTCCTGAGATTCAGTATGTGTTGTGTCATTCTGACAGCTTGAATCACCCTAGAGGTATATTTGAACATTACTTGCACATATAAAGACAATTTTGATATCTGAATACTCATTTCCTTATTCTTCTGCTTAACATATGCCATTTTTGTTTGCCATTATTCTTGTGGCCATTCCCTTGTTCTGGGTTATCTTACACTATTTGAAATTTTGATTTATTTTTCTAACTCTTTAGTAAACTCCATAGAGATAAATACTAGGGCCTATCTATCTCTGTACTGTCTAGAGCCCTAATGAAGTAACACAAATTTAGTTACATTTAATGCATATTTGTTAAAATAATACTTTTGTATAGATATGAAGAAAGACTAATTCTGGGACTAATTCCACAGTTATAAAGTAATCATATTATCAAGCTTTTGCTCTAGTTACATCGCCAGGAGCACAATTAAGCTCATGGCCTATCCAATTCTCAGTAATGAGAAGACAAGTTTGACAGTGTGGGATGATTAAAATGCTTAATGTTCAATTAGCTTTCTTGGATTAAGTCTAGTAAAGGAAAAGGTAGGTAATTTAAAGTTATATTATGGAGAATAGCATTTTGCAAAAACCTTAAGAGGGCAATTTGAGAAGGGCATTGATTGCTCAAAACTTAAAATATCCAGGACATCATTTTGAAACTACAAAGACCAGATAAAAGGATTATAAATACACTGTAAGTGAATGGTACAGACTAGAAAAATGAAAAATGTAGCAGAACTCGATATGAAGAATTTATTTAATCTAGCAGAAATAGGAAAAGGTGGACAATATAAATGACTCCTAAATCTACAGTGACATCCATTATCATAAATTACCGACATGAGGAATGCAATGATACTAAGTGTAATTTTCTTGAGTCATTACATTTCAAAGACATAGCACAATAGCAAGGATATAAAAATATGGATATATAAAATGTGAACAAATTTCTCCCTCTGGGAAGCAAAGGAAGTTATAGTTCCTTGGGAAGCATTACAAGAGTCAAGTCAGTGAGAGCAGCACTGGGGAGGGGTGCTGGCGTGTGTGTGTGTGTGTGTGTGTGTGCGTGTTCCAACCTGCCATCAAATGTATTATCAGAGTTTGGAAACTAATTCTAACATGAACTTGGCAAAACTTGCCAATATCAGAAATAACGCTTTAAGACATGACTTGTGACCGTGCTGCTGCTAAAACAATGGGCTCTCAAAACCCGACTATTTTTGGCTTTTTTGTTCCACTTCAGTGTCCAGTTTTGCCTTTCCCTCTCAGAACTGTGGTCTATTTCAACCAATGTACGTGCTAGATGAGGCCTTAGGGTCCATTGAGTCCAACTTTCTCTGTAATCACACGAATCATTAAACTAGTAGGTGGTCTGATCTACCTGGGAATATTTCACACATAACTCAGTCTTAAAATTTGTACTATAATTTCAGACTCTCTGAATGTCCTCCTGAGAGAGAATCTAAAATTTCCCTCATTGGTGCTGACTCTGCCCAATGGAACCATAGTTTAAGACTAGCTTTGGACCTGCAACGCTTTTTAAATACTTGCATTTAGTTCTCCCCAGAATATTCTATCAAGCTGGCTAATTGCTTTGAATCCCTGGTGCCATCCGACTTCTGGTTCCCCCATGGCCCAGGTTCCTTTTAAACTGTTTCCTCTCTTTTGAATGAATTCTCATTTGCAAGTATCTTTAAAGTATTGTGACTCCCACTTCTGTAGAAACATAGACAATCAGAAGAATTAATTCACGAAAGAAGAAATACGAATTGCCAATAAACATGCAAAAAGTTTCATTTCCATAGTAAGCAATTAAATGTTAATTAAAGCAAGATAACCTTTCTGCATACGTAAAACTGGCATAGGTGGAAAACAATCACCAATTTTTGGCAAGGAGGCAGGGAAGGAACCACCACTTGGATATTGGGGTTATAAAAAAAAAAATCAGAGAAGTGTTCAAAATTCATGACCAAACCTGATTATCATATAGAAAAGAGTGACAAAGAGAAAATGGTTAAATAGATTATGGCTCAGTGTAACTATTGAAAATGGTTTTGGATAATTTAGTGGCACTGGAAAATGCATATTCTTATTAAAGAGAAAAAGCAGGATATAAAATAACATTTTTATACCTAAAGTTTTATTACTATCTATAGAAAATGATGGCTGAATACTGGGCAAGGTGATTATGTACATCATACCTTCCTGTCTTTCAGTATTTCCAACAACAAAAAGATACTATTTGTCCAATCAGAAACTGAGTAAAAGCAAATGTTAAAAATACTTCCAGGCATAGGCTAACCAATCCTAGACCTTGTTACTGTTCTTAGAACCACTATTCTCTGCCTTTTAGGTCATACTGACCTGAATTGCTATTTCTTAGAGTGTTCTAAAACCCCCAAATATTTTTCAGGAGTAATACTGTTAAGTCATGATCCTGTCTTTTTTGAACTGAATGCCTGGCTTTACATTTGTTCCTGTCAAATTTCATTTAGTCTCATGTTGTGTTGCTGAATATATATATTTTTCCTATTGTTGTGTGTTGAACAGTCACCCACAGCTGTGACATTAATATTCTCATCCAACATTAATGTCCTTTTATCCATCAAAGATTGAAGAATGTGCCTTCCCCCACCCCCCAGAGATGAAACCCATTTTAGTCAGTATTACTGAAAGATGTATTGGGCAAGCCATTTTAATTTGAAGTAAAATGGCCCATGAAGATGGAAGAAAATTTTAAGGAAATCTCAATGGATGTGTTATTCTTCTGGGGAAATTGAGGCACTTGGTAAAGTTATTTTGAAAGATTATACAAAAGTGATTTCATAAACAGAGAAAATATTATATTTGCACAGTTTTACCATGAAAGATGCAAGATACTGCTGGGTACACACTCTGTTTACTTGTTTTATTCAGGAATGTTAGCCATGGGCTTAGGTGAAGTGAGAACCAAGACTTTCAATACAACTTACAAACTCAAAAAAACAAAACAAAAAACTTATTTTTGTAAAGCACCTTAAAATATTCTTATCACCATTTAGATCTCTTAGACATTTGAATTGATTCCATTTACCAATGAGGTACTATTATTTGTTGTCCTCAAAAGAAATTTCACATTGATCTGGAAGATGGCAAGCACTGGCAAATTCTCTTCTCTAATGATTTTATTTTTAGTGTCTCAACTAATCTCTCTCAATGGACAAACTAAGAAAATTTATATGCTAACATGCAAAATATTTTCCCCAAGACAGTAAATAGTTTCCTGTTAGGTGACAAAGAACTTTAGAATGTGAAATACTATTGGCATTAAGGGAAAAGGATTTCTAGATTGTGTAAAGAAAATAATGTCAAGGAATAGAAAGTATTGAAAAGGAAGAGACCTATTGGAACTGAAACCATGAGCAGAGTGGGCCTATCTCAGTGAGACTGTATCCTTTGCTGTTGCAGTGCTGGCCAGTGCTTGTGTAGCACATTTTATTTTACCTTAAGCAAGTTTATGTGCCAATGGGAATAAAGAACAGGAGAAGGGGAGAGAGAGAGAGAGAGACATACATAATTTTAGATATGAGAACCAGCAGTTTTATTTTTATACATTAAAAAAACTTTGCAGCATTGCATAGTCCTGGAAACCAAAGGAGAGTTGAAGGTGGCTAATGATTGTGACATCTTGCTAAAGAAATGGGCACTCACACATACAAACACACACACAAGCAAAATGAGTTATCAGTGGCAAAGAAGGATTTTAATCACAGACCACAAAGACATTAAAAATCAGGTCAGTTGTTGATGAAACTCAACAAAAAAAAACAACCCCATCAAAAAGTGGGCAGAAGAACTAAAAAGACATTTCTCCAAAGAGGAAATGCAGATGCCAACAAGCATATGAAAAAATGTTCAACATCACTTGTAATAAGGGAGATGCAAATTAAGACCACAATGAGATCCCACCTCACCCCAGTGAGAATGGCACATCTTCAAACAACTATCAATAACAAATGTTGGCGAGGATGTGGAGAAAAAGGAACTCTCCTGCACTGCTGGTGGGAACGCAAACTAGTACAACCACTATGGAAAACTGTTTGGAGGTTCCTCAAACTGCTAAACATGGAGCTTCCCTATGACCCAGCAATCTCACTCCCAGGTATCTACCCAAAAGGCACAAAAACATTGACTCAAAAAAGATACCTGCACCCCCATGTTTATTGCTGTTTTATTCACAATCGGAAAGACATGGAAACAGCCCACATGCCCAAAAATGGATGACTGGATTAAAAAGATGTCGTACATATAAACAATGGAATACCACTCAACAATAACAAAACAAACAAAAAACCCACATGTCTTTTGCAGCAACATGGATGGAGCTGGGAAAGATCATGCTTAGTGAAATAAGCCAGAAAGAAAAGGAAAAATACTGGATGGCTTCACTCATAGCAGGAATATAATGGACCAGGCGAGAAAATAATAATAATAATAATGAACAGCTATATACCAGAGACATTTTGTGGGGGTTGAGTGGAGAATGGGATCAAAAACAGTGGGGGGAAGGAAATGCACTGGACTATGTGATGGCACATGGGTGATTTGGTGATGGGATTACAACTGAGATGAAAAAAATGCACAAAATGATGTAAAAATAAACTATTATATTATATTATTATTTTTAAACAATCAGGTCAGTTCTACTGTTGACAGAATTATGTCACTTCAAAGTTTCCAGCTTACCAATTTCTAATTCCTTTGGTAGAGAAAAATCACAGCTTCTCTTTTAGAATTATGGGACCTAGAAAACATTTTTTTCTTAATATATTGTTTATGGTATAGATATTGACATCTATGAAAGGACAATTTGTGTCTCAAGTATTCCTAACTCTTGAACAAGGATTATCAATATAAACAATTATTTATACACTTGCACAAAACTGAGCTTTTTTTTTTTTTTTTAGGATTATAAGTGATCATTATTAAGAACATTAAGGCAAAGCTGGCTGAAGAACCATCAAGTTTTTTTCTTTTCCTCTTGGGCATACAGTTAAACAACGTTGCCCACTTTATTACCAAACCACACAATTGAGCCTGGTCAGTGAAATGTGTGCAGAATGATGCTTGTCACTTCTGCACTTGTCCAGAAAGCCTCCCAATGTGAGGTCCCCCATACTTTCCCCAGGACTAGGGCAAACAGAGGCCTGCAGCAATGTACAGGAGGTAAGAGTCCCATGATATACGGATCCAGTGTTTCTGCTTCATCCTTTGATGTACATTGGTCGGGGAGGAACCATCTAAATAGCATTCAACTTTGGGAGAGAAATAAATCTTAATGTATTGAGATTTTAAACTAGAATTGTGGGGTTATCGATTACATTTGGTAGCCTGATATAACCAGGGTCAAACTCTCTGGGTTTGGAACCTCTTTCTATCACTTACTATGCAAACTTGGGCAAGTTACTTTACCTCTGTGTGTGTCATTTTCCTTATATGTGAAGTAGTAAAAATATCATGTACTTTGTAGAGTATTTGAGGGATTTAATGAGCTACACAGCTCTAAAGCATTGTATTAAAATAATTAAAATTATTATTTAAACCTGGCTTATAAATTATTCCATTTTTCCCAAGGAAGACCATCACTAAGATCAGACCCAAATGAGGATCTCCTTTAACTAGTAAATCAATTGTAAGCTGATTTGTAAAATGAGAAACTATCCAGATGTGACAGACAACTGCAAAAATGCTAGTTTCCTTGAAAGGAGATAAGGAGAAGTGGAGGGAGAAAAAAGAGAGGTAAAGAAGGAGGGAGAAAAGAACTTTAGCTTTTTGGCAGTTTACATACTAATTCAGCTGAGCTAACAGGTCTGACACAGCAAAGGGAGGAAATTCACAGCAGCATCTTACAGTTAATGTGGACAAAACAGAATTCAGAGACTGGCTAACAGTGCCTCTTGTTATCAGCTGCACAGACATCTTTCTCCTTGAGTAGGGGCTATGTTGAATACCTTTCTCCCTCCATCCCACCTCTACCTGGCTCACTTCTTTGTTTCAGTGATAAATACTGCTCACCTCTCCTCACTTGTCTTATTGTCAAAGCAAAGCAAACAAAAATACAGCAGTGTCCCCTTGCCACTTAGAAAGCTCCAGGCACGGTGACTATAAATACAGCAATATGATGCCAGGGAAACACAGCACCTCACCAAATGCACAACTGTGCATTTACAGTCTCGTCTATAAATAGAGGAAAATTACAGGTTTTTAACATGAATGAAAGGCTACAGCAAAAATTGTGTGAACTTAGAAAAATGAGTGAAGCATAAAAGTACTGTCTGTAATAGAAATGGATATTTACTCAGGAGCACGACAACGAAGTTAAACACAAGGAAATTCGTACTTTGTAGGTTTGGTAACAGAATCTTGAAAACCCCTGGTTTTGGTCCTTTGGCAATTCTGAAAAGAAAATACTCACTATATAGGCAAATATTTGAATTTAGTTGTTGACTGTTTGTTAAAATGTTCTTCAGTCTTATGAAAGTGAGCTTCTATTTTTCTGAAGTCTCCAAGGCATGAACAAAAACAGACATATCTGTGGAGAAAGAAAAGCCTTTTACTCCATAAACAAATTGTGCCTATTCTGAAAAGGAAAAAAAAAATGAACTTGGAAAAAAAAAAAAAACTAAATGAGTTTTTCTGCAGTGTTACAATGCCCAAGGACAGTTCTGGTTTGATGCCTTAGCAATTTACATGGAATTTTACTCTAGTGATTTCTCTAAGGTTCAGCAAAAACAAGCAACAGAACAATATGTTATCTCTGAGCCACAGGAACCATTTTCAGCGTCTGGTGCATATATTTTCAAAATCCTCCTCTTCTAACTTTCATATAGGTGGACTGTAAAGAAAAATCCCTTTCAATCTTGTATGGTGATTGAAGCTTGTGTGGCTTTGGGAACTTCGCTTTACCCTTAAGGATGATATCTGGGTTCAAAGATTATGTGCATTATAGAGATGAGGGTGAAACCAAAGGGTAGCATTTCACTAGCCAGTGAGATTAGCTCATGAACTCAGCCAGCTGAATGAGAAAAGGATGAGGACACCAAGATTCTGGGGAAAATTCCCCAATAGGATTTGCCGTGACAAGACACAACCTCCACACTCCACAACTCTGAAGAAAGGAGAAATAAACTTATTTTGTTTATATTAGTCCTGGAGTTTTATGATAATGGAACATGGTCTAATCTTTGCAGTAAATGTCAGTAATAGAGAATATAGGTATGGGATATGTTCCTTCAAGTATGTGAATAATTTTATACAGTGTGAGGGTAATTCTGAGCATTATTCGAACCAACACTAAATTGGAGTCCTTGCTTTCCAGGATTAGAGTCTTTCAGTAAGTCACTTATTCATTTTTTCTAGTTACTGTTCTAATCTTAAGAAAGAAAAAGAGTAGAAAAAGTCTTAGAGGAGAGATGAGCGAGAATGTGTCTTGATGTCATTCATCTTTTTTATAGTCACTTGTAAGTCACTTCACCCTTGTAGGTTTATTTCCTCAACTTCAAGATGCAAGGGTTGGATGGTCTGGCACTCAAAGCCCTGGCAAATCTAAAAGTCTAAATTAGTTACAAAGGCTGGCATTGTTCATCACTAACTGCATCTATGAATACTGTTAAAATGTGAGGTGTTGGCCCTCCCTGGTGGCACAGTGGGTTAAAGCACAGCACTGAGAATCTAAAGCCGCTTCCGCATGAGTTCAATTCCCGCCTGCCCCGGAGGTGACCACATGGCGTGGCAGACCTCTCCTGACCCGCCCACTGCTCCCCTCAGAGGTGTACTTCATCAATCTGCCTGTTCTGTTCCCCTCTCTGTCTCTGGTGAATCCTCTCACCGCCCCTAAGCCTCTGGCCTGTACCCCAGTTCTGTATGCACAAATAAATATTTTTTTTTTTTTTTAAATGTGAGGTGTTGCTTTTAAAAATGATGGTAAGTAGGGTCCTCCCTGGTGGTGCAGGGAGCTAAAGCACAGCACTAAGAAGTTAAAGCGACTTCAACATGAGTTCAATCCCCTCCCAGAGGTGATCCACATGGTGTGGCAGACCTCTCCTGACCCTCCCGCTGCTCCCCTCAGCAGTGTACTTCGCTGATCTGCCTATTCTGCTCCCCCTGTGTCTCTGGTGACCCTGCACCTCTGGTCTGTACCCCTGTTCTGTATGCATAAATAAATAAATCTTTACAAAAATTTGATGGTAAGTAAAAAGTATTTTGCCACATTACCTGGGACTGGAAATCATGTTCTAAGACATAAACAACCAACACTAAACAACATAGCTTGTTCTTTGCATTGACATGCAGCATTAAACGCTAGGTGTGTTATTAAAAAGTTACTATTTGATTGTGTTTCCTTCCTTATTAAATTTAAATCAAACTCATAATTAACATCCAATTAACACCACCAGGTGAATTATTTCAGTGTTGTCTTTTTTTTCTAAGGATGTAAAGAGTATTCTCTTCTGCTAGCTTTATACTTGTAGAAAGGTCAGTAAAGTCCCCAATTCAAGCTCTTGCTCCCACATTGGCTGACTCATTCCAAATCCTCAAAGAGCAATCTCCTTATATAATTTTCATTTTTCACAATGGTCACAGTTCTCTAACCATATAATAAAAATCATGCAAATGTGCGTTTGCTTACATTAAAGACAGTCTCGTTTGAATAGGGGGACCAATGTTCATTCATTTCAGTGTGAATGAAGCTTGATGCGATGTTTTTCAACGTGACTTTAGCTGAGCTGCAATCTTGGCCGAGCCTACCATACAGATTATACAGATTGCTATACTTACAGGTCTGATTTCTGACAACTGCTGGCACCTAATTGTGTTCTCAGTTCTAGATTTTGCAAATTCTCCAGCTTTCTTCTTCTGGCTAGCCATTGAATATGATTTTATACACTTTGAGTAATCAATACATTAAATTTGGACTTTTGCTTTCTTTTTTCATCAGTATTCAAAAGGTTTCAGATGAAGACGAAAATACGTTTTTCTAAATGAATATATATACTGATTCATATATACCAGTAAAACATACAAAGCACATAAACCATTATACACAAACACAAATGTGCTATATACACATATATGAACATCCCCCATCAATTTATTATTTTTAGACTGCATTTCTTATACTAATTTCAGAAATTTGTGGCCATTTTCTGTGTTTATTTGCTTAGAGCCTTGGATGTTACATACATACTTTTCATAGATGTTAATTAACTTTTGGGATATGTACACATCAGTGATAAGTGAGTTCAGTTAAATTTTCCAATGTTTAATGCTAGGTGAAATTTCTTCCAGTTTACAAGAACCAGTGGAATTCCCTAGAAATTTGCATGACAATGTAGTCTCTTGGAATTTGCTCTTTAGCCATGCTTTCTCTATCAGCTAATCTTACATGGGAAATTTCTCCTCAGTGTGGGAAAAATTAGAATTTGTATTTCAACTAGAATTAGGAAGCTGAGGGTAAAGGAGAACAGTACATGAAACTAGAGAAAATTAAGACTCTGGAGAAAAATTAGCCATGAGATTGTATCAAAGTGCTGATTACACTGAGGATCATTCAATTAAGTTTCTAAATTGAGAATAATATGCTTTTGTTTCCCACTTTTAGGGGAAAAAAGAGACAAGAGAAAACAACAATAAAAAGTGTAGAGTAGAGATTTAGTTAAGATAAAAGGAAGGGAAGAGAAGGGAAAAGACAGGGAGGTCAGAGTAGAGGGAGGGTAGAAGACAGAAAGAAACCTCTTCTCTTGCAAAGGAAGCATTGTATACTCTGTTCATACTGCTGTCATAGAATGAGGAATACAGGACAACTAAAAAAATCCATGGAAGGAGCTAGAATGAAGCAGAACAAGTAATCAGTCAAACTCTTGTCATTTTTAAGGGTTAAAACAGAGTTTGGTCCTCCATTTACTAGAATACTAAATAAATGATGCCATTCCCTGAAGCATTTTGATAATCAAGTGTTCCTTTTTATTTAAAAGTAGACTTCTATATCACAATGGGGGGGGAACAGTCGGCTTTACAATTCTAACATTTGTATCTGTTTATTTTTCTTTGATTGGGCATTTCTATTCATCATTAGCTTGAAAAAACATACACAGAATTGAAAATCACATAAGGAAAAAAAAGAATAGCAACAATAATAGTTCTAGTGATGGAACTGGCACTTTGTTATTTTTATGAATTTGAGTACTGGGGTACTAAGATGGCAGAAGAGAGTGCAAAGAGGCACCTGCCCAAGATGGCCCATTCTGATAATAACTAACCGTAGGACTTTTAGCACTGGTCAAGACCCCAGTACCCCTGAGGTGAAATGCATCAGTACTTTCTTTCCAGCCTCCAGAATAGTTTGTCAATTAAGCCTGTATTTTGTCTTTTGAATGATTTGCAAAGATGTTTTGGTCTCTAAGCAAATCAACCTTCTAAAATTTAATGATCAGTATGGAGAACAGAATCATATTACGATGGGGGCAGGAAATTATTTTTCTGCTTCCCTTCCTTCCTGCTATCTCATCCTTTCCCCATCTAAATAGTCATTAAAAAGTACCTATGTCCACAAGGGTGCTGGTCTATGGTCAGGACCATCCTTGTGATACTTTTTGCATCATCTAGATATAATGTATTTGGCACTGAAATCAATTGCTAACCTATGAAACTATTAGCACAAGGAGTAATCTGGAGTACATTAGACCAATTAACAAATTACAGATCATTGCTAAGGACATACCAGAAGGTGTAGGCAATAGTCCAATGCAATGGTCTTGGGCATTACATGGGATAATATATCTGTGAAAGGACCCCAAATTACAAACCACTTTGGGCATTAAGGTCATTGCTGTTGCTAACATGGTATGATAACTGGTACACTGAGGGGAAAATAAACCCCAAGAAGGCAAAACTCTGATTAGATTAAATGCAACGAATCATATCCTCTCCATGTCTAAGAGTTGGCACTTGGCAAAGATAATGTAATGTATGAAGAGGCATAATCAGGCCTATAAAATAGAAATTTGAATATACAAATATATATTATGAAGTATGGTAAATTACAAAGTGATGTAAAAATATGCTTTGCTTTCCCTGTTTCATGATTTTAAAAAGCATATACATTTGTGTTGTTGGTTGTTGAAGAGTTAGTAAACCCTTTTGGTGATGTTGTTTTCACAGTATATGTTGTTACAGTGTTGGTATCTTACATGTTAATAGCCTTCTGAAATGTTTAGGGCTCAATCAAAAATAACTAAACATTAACATAGATCATTCTATTAACATGTTTCGTTATAATGTTTGGGGTAGTGAGAATGGAGTGGTAAGAATGGAAATTCATCAAGATTTGCTATTTGGCCCATTTTGAATTAAGTATAAGAGATAATCAAGTAATCCTGATGGGAGGGATGTCCATGATACTTTGCTAATCAGGTAATGGCCTGAGGCTTTAGCTGTAGAAATTACTGTAGAAAGATGATCAGGAAGAGATTCTTCCCTGTCCCCAGACTAACAAGGAACTGTGGTAAGCACTTGCACCCCAACTTCATTTCTGGTGTGAGTGTTTCACAATTAACCATTCAAGATGATAGAGGTGCTCAGGTGCACGAGCCCCTGGAGTTAATAACCTGGCCTCAGGAGGCCATATTCCAGAGTTTTTAAAATCCTCCCTCTTCAAGAATTCTCAGCAGCTATATTTAAAGATAATCTTTCCATTTCTTGAGTCACTGCTGCCCAGTTACTGGCCTTCATTTAATTCCAGTTAAATTATAAAGTGCAGTATGTAGTATTGAACCTTCAGAAAGAATATAATGAGCACAACCACCCTCCACGGGTCCCAAGTTCAAATTACTGGTAGAGCCACCACCCATATCTGAGAATGTACAGAAACTTGATCATCGTTGTTGATGTCACCATCACCATCACCATCATTCTTAGCATCATAGTTGAAGTATCATAATCATGTCAAGTGGTATGGCAAGATCAGAAAACCAATATCAAGACACTGTCCAGTTTGGGTGTGTAAATATCATTCTGTGTTTCTTGGCCCAGTTAGCAAACACTTTCTTTTCAGTGATAAATCTATGTCCCCCATATGGAGCATGTTCATGAAGAAAATACTCATCACACTCATCTCTTCCTTGTTCATAGTAATGGTAGGGAACTTTTCTATACCCTTCTGTCCTAGAAAAGAAAAAAAAAACAAAAGGAGGATTGAGATGAAGAATGAAGAATTCATTTACAAGAATCCATTATGTGCTCAGTAAATGCATTTACTTGCAAACCCTTGCATGATTCTTATCCATGGACTCAGTTAAAAGCTATTATATATAAAAGCTTTTAGGAAAATGTACCAGGTCCTTAATATTTTAATAAATCAAATAAAATGTACATATCACGCCAATTACATTCAAACATATAAAACAATATAGCTATCCTTTGAAGGAGGAAGTAGTATATAATGGGAGTAAACTTGCAGAGCTGGAAGAAGCTTTGTGATTGTTCAAGAGTGAAATATTTGGTTCATCTGTACTTCATTATGCTTATAGATAGGGTAGAAATATTTCACCATGAAAATTGTGACTTAGTTACCACTTTGACAATATGATTAAAACACTCTGAATTAGTTTGTGCCAGTTGTTGGTAGGGAAATATTTAATTATCTTCATAAAACATAGAAGATTTGTTTGATTACCTAATTAGAACCTATTCCACTAGTGCGGATATACTGTGGATTAACATATCCATTTTAAATAAGGATGTGGGAGATTATTTATTTATTAGTAAAGTATAATTTCGTGACGTTGTCAGTTTCTCTGTGGTTTCAGGACATTTTGCATTTCATGTTCAGATATAACTATTGAATAGGCAACCATCTATCAAGTGAATAGAGGAGCAGAAATGACAAACTTGCTTTGCAAATTAAATAACCACTGAACTTGCTCTGGATTTCCAGCCACAGTCCCTGCCAAGCCACTGATTAAAGGGAAAATGTTCCTTCTGACATTTGACATTAGATTGTGGTAAATATTTTTCTTTTTATCACCCTTAAAACTCACAACTTCACGTACTGACAATAAAATGTCATGTCAGCAAAGAACCCCAGGAAATAATTGTTGCTTTATCTGTTTCTCAGATTTATGATAGTAAAATGAATTGTGATATTTTGACAAGATATCAGAATTGGAGATGCATAAAAATAATTTCCTGTAATCTTACTTGCAGTAGGTGTCATTTATCATCCCGTAGACGTGAATACTGTAGCAGGCATCCATGGCCAGAATGAAGGTAAACCACCCGGTGCTGAGATAAGAGCCAGACTGGACTCTGTGGGGGGAAAATCAACAACAACAAAACAACATAGGAAAAAAAAAATACACAGAGCAATAAAGTGTGGTGAGAAATGACACTTTTGTCAAGAACATAGCACTTGTTATCAGAAAAAGCATTAAGAAATGACAATCTGTCTAAGTTACACACTTATTTTGAATTATCTCTGAATAATTTATAGGCATGCTCTGATTCTTACTACCTTAAGCCTAGAAGCTATGTTATACGGAAGAGAAGCCATATGGCAAATATCTGAAGTCAAATAATCCTGCTCCCTTCAGGTGAAAAATAATTTATTTGATTTTCCGTAAGACACAAATTAGTGCTATGTATCAGAAGACAGGTTTCTAAAAATTGCTTGGAGCGCTGATGGGAACGGAATGATAATAGTTTTATCTTGCTTACCTGGACATATCACTTTCTCAAGGGTTGCTGGATTTCTAAGTGAAAATTGGATGTTGTATAGGTGACTGACTTGGTCTATGAAAACTCCTGAAAAGTTTTCTTTCACTGCTTTCTAGGCATCACAAGAGAAGACTTTTCTTCTTACAGGTCTAAGTTGCCAATCTCTTCAATACATTTTTATAGCACACCTACTATGTGCCCATCCTTGCTGCAGATGTGATAGACCAGTTAACCAGACAGTGAAAACCGTTGACTTCATGGAGGCTGAGGGTTAGATTTGGAGGTAATGATGTTAAAAGCTTGATCAGTGAAGGCCTCCTTGATAAAGAGATCAAAGGTCTGGGGGGGATAAATGGAGAGGAGAGTCACGGGAAGAAGTCACGTGGTTTATGTTGGGAAAAGCAGCCTCATATATGTTGTCTTTCTACCTGTTTCAGCCACATTAACAATGGGCCTTCAGGTGGGAACACTTCTTAACAGAGTGATGACAGGCTCTCACCACCTGTGTGAGAGGTGCCACTGTGTGTGGGAATATCTTGCCCTGTTTTAGACTTAATGTGTGCGCCTCTGTTATGCTAAGCATGTGTGCCATTTGGCATCTGGCAATATTGCTGCTATACCTGTCTCCTGTAAAGAGAAGAGGCTCTTTGTTCTATGGCACAAGAGAGCTGCAAGAAGGCCAGTGGCCAGGCAATAGTTGCTGGGAAGGACCCACTGGCCATGAGGAGCTGATGCCCGTTATTCGGGCTGACATTTCTGTTGCTTCATCTAGTGCTTGAGTGTTTTCCTTGGTGACTCTGATGCCAGGATGCAATGCCACACATGTTCAGACTTACACTTCTGGTGATAGGCAACAGATGCCACTTGTCCCACTGACTATATGAAAGAAAAGTGTTTCGAGAAGAGGAAACGTTAAGGGCAAAATCACAGGTATGGAAATATGTGGTATGTGTGAGATGAGAAGCAGTCACTGAAGATGGAGAGTGGCTGCCGTAATTAGGTGGAGTGCTGACTAGAGGGGTCTGGTTAAGTTCTAAATGGCCCTGGGAGATGTTTGAGGAAAAGCTGGGTTTCCAGACTTGTTTTGACAAAGGTAGTCCAATCCACCTGAAACAGGAGCCTGCTGATCTCCTTAACACTCTCCCTACATGGGCATTTGGGTCAATGTGGGTGACTTCAGGTTCTCTGGTGTCTGTGTAGCACCATTTCTAAAACAGGCCAAGTTCCCCACATTCCATCTAGAGTCTTTGGCAAATGAGCACAGCCTGCTCTTCTACAAAGTGACACTTTGCCACTGATAACGCCTACCAGGGCACAGCCCTCCGGCCGTCAGTGCCCCCACTCATGTCCAGTCCTACTGAAGCAGTTCTCCAGGACTAAGCCATTAGTGTGCTATACTTAAGAACCCAAACCTTTTTTTTTTTTAACAGGCACTGTGTAGTATCAAATTACTTACAATGGCAAGCATTTCAGGAAGAACAAAAACTCACAGTGGGGTTGGGTAACTGTATTTTTTAACCTTTATTTTCATTGACTTTGGATGATTTGCAAAGAGCGACAAAGACAGTCCACATGTATCTATCCCCTCTGCTGGCTTGTCATTGAATCTGAAATGCCACAGTGTAAGCAGCCTTCCTTTGTTTCTCCTGGAGTGTCTTTTAAATGGAAAATATTCCAGAAAGAGGATCACGTTGAGTTACATGCACTTTCCTGTGTGATAGGAACAGTAGCAGCAGCATGGGTTAGGAATGGGAGCCAAATGGGTGGGAAGATGTAGAGGGACATGAAATCCAGTAAAGAGCAGCTATGCTTATTATACAACGCAACCTGCAGTCAATCCTGCGTTCCTGGGTCTGAGGAGGTATAGCAATGATGGGAACTGCTTAAAGTACCATCTGCTTAAGAAGTCCTTATTTGAAAATTGGGAGAGATCAAAAAAGGCAAGAGTCTTGACAAAAAGCTCCCAAATTGAATCTAGAAACTTTGTCTGTGCACTGAGTTTCTCTGCTTATTATTCCTACACAATTAGATTCCCTCTCCTTGCCTGTTCATCCTACTTTTTCTACTTTTTAGCTGATACTTACTTCTTTATGACTAGGCTGACCAAACATTAGCAGACTGCTAAAAAGTACAGCATTTATTTGTGTATGATGAGGAAAAACAAACCAACCAACCCAGATCTCACTTATTCACTGTTCACCATTTATTCATTTTTGTCAGCATTTATTGGGATCCTATTATGTGCCATTGACTGTATTAGAAGCTGGAGATGAATATTTTCTTAAAGAGCAGTGGTCAAGTGTGTCAGACATGCATGTTAAAACAATTACTCACGGGCCCTCCCTGGTGGCACAGTGAGTTAAAGCACAGCACTGAACAGCTAAAGCCACTTCAGCATGAGTTTGATCCCCGCCTCAGAGGTGACCCACATGGCGCAGCAGACCTCTCTGTGCCCACCCACTGCTCCCCTCAGCATTTTACTTTGTCAGTTGGCTTGTCCTGCTCCCTACTCTTTTCTCTGGTGAATCCTCTCACTGGCCTGTACCCCAGTTCTGTATACATAAATAAATCTTAAAAAAAATTACTCACAATTTAGTGCAATAAAGCATAATGCATATGGCATTGAGAATGAGGACACCTGATTTCATATTCTGGTTCTGTTACTACTCAAATATGAGGCTTTGGATAACTTACTTAACCTTTTTGGTTCAGCTTAGTTTCCTAATGTCTACAATGAGATTGAACTAAGTCATATCATATACTTCTTCCAATTTTAAAATCAAATGATTCTGTGGTCAACATTAAATCAAGCTGTTCTAAGTTCCATATATGTTGGATGTGAGCTTAATAAACATATTAACTAGTTAGAGCACATTTAATGTGTACTTATGTGACAGGATGCTGCTAAGTGTCTGGTGTATTTGAAAAGAGTCTAAAGTTTTTGCCTTACAAGGTAGTGCAATCATCACTAAACTTTGGGAAGGGGGAGCTCTGAATTTTCCTCCTTCATGTTATTGCTCATGGTACTGGAATGGCTGCCCATCATATTGAAGGCAAAGCTTAATTTTAGTGAGGGAAAAAAATCGAAGTGGGCCAAGCTATTTTTCTTTCTTTACTTTTTTCCTAGGAGTTGAGACCTTCATGGAATTGCTAAGTCTCAAGGGTCAAGATAATATAATAACTGCAGAATAAAGAGGGAATTGTATGACATATGGTCCCCTACTCTAAAAAATAACCCCTCTTGGTTCATTCTAGTCATCCAAGATAGTCTTTTTTGAGAGTTCAACAGGAAGCTTTCAGAACAGAACCCTCAAAGGACAAATAGAGCACAATTATTGAAGTGGACTGTCTGTCCATCTATCTTTCTTTACCACAGGAAAGAGATTCAAGAATATCAGGGCTTGGCATCTGGTCAGAGATCTTCCCATCTCACCAGCCAATAAGGAAAGGTTACCACATTTCTGATCCAAACCTAACCTGACTGATTTTGTTTCCAGGTAGAAAGATCATAATAATTAGCACAAAAACACTTTCAGTGAGCTGTGTTGCATCTGATTCAGACTGGGGAGGTTCATATTCCCCAAGTGCCCTGTCCTACAAGTAACACTTAATGAGGCTGTGGCTTCTCCTTTTCTTGATGCTGCTAATATATCTGAGACATGAAATCATGTCCGGTTTCCTACCCATGGTTCATACCAGGGCTATCAAAGTGGATTTGTTACAGCTACATCTCCACGATAGGAGAGAGATCTTAGCACAGTAAATATAAGCCATTTTTCCTATGCCCACTTATTTGTAGCTAGGAAGGAGCAGGAGAGACAGCTGGAAAGACACTTGGAGGAGATGTGGGAGAGAGATATGAGGGGTTGCTCCTGGTCCTTAGCAGAGACAGGCAGAGACTTGGAAGTCATTGACGTGAACTTGTGGTACATTATTTGGGATATGTTGAACTTCAGGTCTTTCCTTCTGTGCCAGCTTCCTGGGAACTGCCTAGTCCCTTTCTTATGCTTCACCTTCAGAAGGTCCTTTAGACTTGTGAAAAGCATTTGGGGCTGAGTCACACCACTGTGGGTTGAGCCTGTTTGGCTGGGCATTCGCTCATAAGAGGAAAATATAATTTTCAGAGTATTATTGGGACTGATATTTGAAATCCTTTTCTCTCTCTCTCTCTCTCAGTTCTATTAAAGATCTTTTATACCAAGAGTATGCTTTTTCTGCCTGTGTGAGTGCACATGGTCAGACCTCTTTTGGAAAGTGTACCCCTTAACACCTTGGGAGCCCTGGGTACCCCTCATTTACTATTTCTTCTAAAAATCCTTAGAGTCAATGTCCATAGAATGATGCCTATGATGTAATAATTGCAATAACAATTATTAAGTTAATCTAAAAATTCATCCATATAAATGCAATGGTGTCCAGGGTTTCTGAAGGGATTTACTGAGCTGGATGGAACTGCCTCTGGGGTTCTTATAGCTGCACCATTTCTTACTTCTGTTGTACAGACATGCTAGAAAGGAGAGGGTATAAATTATACCCAAGTAGGCCTTTTTGAGAGTCTGTGAAAACAACAAGGAAATGACTTGAGTTGATATATAGAAAATTGTTTATGTTTTTCAGCTTGCAGAGTCCTAGCGATAATTATCAGAGGCTTTAAAAATTTCTTAAAGGGCCTTCTCTGGGGACCAAATAGTGTCTTGTAATTTGTCATTTATGCACATGGCTCTAGTTCTGTACAGCCAGTCATCAGCCATAACACTTTTTGTGACTTCCACATTTTGGACTCTCTGCAAACCATTATTGTCATTTGTAAATCAACAATCAAGATTTTCTTAAGAATGATAATAGAATTTAAGCCCCTAATTCAATAAAATAAGCAAGCTTAAATTAATGCAGCAGAATAATGAGCCATGCAGGAGAAAATAAAGGCAGGAGTGTTAAGAGGAAGCTATCAATCATCTGTTTTCACTGGCCAAGTTTGCATCCTACTGCTCTTTGGTAATCAAGATACTTACCACTTGGAAACTACTTAAATTTACTTGCTCATCTCTTGGAAAAATGATGCTGTCAACAACTTGACGCAGCATATGCTTGAAGGTATATTATTTAAAACATGATCTTTCATCTAGCTTATTACCAATAAAATATAAGCTACCTTGCTTCTTCAAATTTACCCCTGCTCCTTGATATCTAAAGGCCGTCACATGTTCAAGGTTCCTTGTCTGTCAAATCATCCTTTTCTAAAGAAATCTTAATAGTTTCGGCTGTCGGTGACCCTCATTCACCTGCACCATTGCTTCTCAGCACGCTCTCCCATTTCTTTTTTGGAAACATATGTGAAGCATTTTCTTCTATTGTCTGGAATGCTGGAACTTTCTAAGTGAGTGATATTTCCCTTTTGGTCAATTGATGAAACTGAAGTGATTAATCTTCAAAAGTAAACTGGATTATATTACAGAATGCTCTGCTAATTATTGAACAACATTAGTTCAGTGACTTGGGTTCTGAAATCTATAAGTTCATACTTTAATGGGCAAAATAAGAGCTCTTTCTCTGTATTAGCATTTCTCAGCCTCAGCCTTATTGATGAGGTAATTCTTTGGTGTGTGTGTGGGGGTAGAGCAGGTAATTGTCCTGTGCAGTAAATTTTTCTTCACACTTTTAGCAGTGTCACCACTGGCACTGTGGTATTCCAGCTTCACCTGTGCCCTCCCAGAGTGCCTGACTTCCTACTGACTGCTCTAGGTCTAAGGTGGTCTTCCCTGGTGTTTTCTACCTTAAAAATCCAAGTTCTCCTTACCTAGTTTCTGCTTTGCCTGTTCACTATCTCAATCACTTTCTTCATCTAGCCAAACAACTTACTCTTTTTTCCTTATTTACAAGTCTATGTGGAGTCGTTCAGACTCAGCCAGCACTGAGTCTTACCTTTTAACATCACCCTATAACGGGGGATGTGCAATCAAGAATGGAAGAAATTGCCAGGGAACACGGACAAAGAATCTAGTAGCTTCGGTCTCTGCAACTGCCTCCACTTCATGGAATGGTTCCTTTGGGTACCTTTGGCTCAAACTTTGCAGTCTAAATTCTACTGTTTCTCACTCATTTCGTCCATGAACTGATGAAAACAAGGCCTGGGACACTCAAAGCTAACATTTCCAAAGCATAAAAATCATTTATCAAAGCCCGAAGGGGATCAAGACCCACCTAATAATGGAGTTTATTGGAAAGCACAATATTGGCGGCAGCTTCTGAAATCTGCTATACTCAGGAGTAAAAAGGGAATTTACAAAAAAATTAATCAATATTTCATGTCTTGTTTTAACACTATTGGACCCCAGTTCTTTCATCAATATACTACACTGGCAGGATAAATAAAAATGGCCAAGTAACTTTCCATATGCTTTCCCAGGGAGAAGGAGTACCTGACAGCATACAGATTATTCAATTAAAAACATTCTTTCCTCCATTTTTTTTAAAGCACATGGATAATGAAAGAATACATTTAAACAAAGAGACTGGGTAAGAAAAACAGCTGATGATTATCAGTAGCACCTAGGGACTCAATCTAATACTCTGAAGCAGTCTAATGGAAGCAGAACTCAAAGCGTGGAAACAATTTCAGCTGTCCTCAAGTCATATATTTTGGTATATCATTCGATAGTTGGGAGCTATGGAAATACTCTGGAATTGGCCTCCTATATTAACACTGTATATTTGTACTATCTATCAATAGGACATGCCCAGAAAATCTTTAGGCAGCACAACATTCTGAAAATCAGGCAGCAGAATCCTCGATTTTGGATGGCATCATTTACAAATAAACATGAATATTTCTAATATGTAAAACCATTGTACTGTGGATGGCGATTTTTAAGAGATTGTACTAAATGAAAGGAACCCACACCTGGAAAATAATGAAAAATGATCCATAGGTAAATGGAGAAAGGAATAAATTTTAGAGGAGGACTTTCCTACCATACTGATCAGCTAAAGCAAAATGCCTGTGCTAATCAGTAGGCACTTGGACTGCGAATGTAACAAATAGTTTTCCTGCCATAGAATCAACAGGACTCTCTGACTAGTGATGAATGCAATGGAATTGTACAAAAGGAGCATAATAAGAAACGACGGCGTTCTTTTCAAAATGTACATTTAAAAGTAAAATGGTACAGCTCCCAAAGGTATGATTTATGGCTGTTGGAGAAATTGAAGATACTACTCACAAAAATTACCTTGTTCATTCATCTCAGAAATTAAAAGGTTATTTTGTTTTTGCTCTTAGACTTTAAAGCCCCTTTGATTGGAAATGTGGATTTCTGGGATTTCAGTCACTTTTTTACATGAACAATGGAACTTCAGGAATGTCAGGGATGAATGATGGGATCTCTTTGGTTCACTTCATTAAGTCAGCATTGGTCCTAAATCACCAGTATTTACATCTGAGATGTATCCCTTCCAAGTTCACATGTTTAAGCCCAAACTTTCAGTGTGATGGTGTATGGAGGTTGGGGTCTTTGGGAGGTATCGGACTTTCTGTGATGTCCTGAGGGTGTGGCTCTCATATTTGGATTAGTATCCTTTTAAGAGAAGGCAGAAACACTCGATTTTCCTATCTTCTCCCCAAGGCTACAAGCCAGGAACAAAATTCTCAGAGAAACTGATTATGCTGGCAAACTTCTCACAGACTTTCAGCCTCTGGAATTCTAAGAAAATAAATTTCTGTTTTCTATGGTATTTTCTTAAGGCAACCCAAGCAGAGTAGACAATGTGTATTTCTCAAGGTCCTGACAAACCTAAATTCCCCACTGTATTTTCCTGGAATTTTCTTATTGATCTCTCTTGTCTCGTCATGGAGGTCATTTATTGCTCTTTAAACACATCTTGTGTCTGCCAACCTCTTTTCAGTCTCTTTACTTGTGTATACTTTCCTTCTTCCTGGGGAAAAAAAAAAAAAAAAACTCCTTCCACATCCTATCTGGTTTCTAATCTTATTAAGTTTCATTTCTGCTTACTCTCCTCCTTTTCAAGAAAGATTTGTTGAGTGCATTGTATGAGGCATTAGAAATACCCAGCTGTTTGTGATCTCAACTCACAGTAAGTGGAGGAGAGAGGCTCCATGACTATTTTCAAAAATAGGGCTGTGAAGGAGGTAAGATCCTTGCTAGAAGAATGCAGAGGAAGAACTAGACACAATTGGAGGAAACTGAAGATGGTAATTCCTTCCCCAATAGGCGGTAAAACTTGAGCTCTAGATTAATGTTAAATAAGAGCACCAGACAGAAAGAGAATCTTTCAGGCAGAGGGAATAACCTGTGCAGTTGTGCTGGGTTATAAGAATAATGGGAATTCAGAGGAGTTCTGATCTACTCCCTACTCTGGAATGGCTCTGAAAACATCATTAATATATATTTCCATAATAGATTATTGGGTAGAGACAGTGTGCATAAGTAACACTGATTTATTTTTCTTCTTTATATTATGTTTTGAAATATAAGAGATGGCTTGATGTTCTGGCTAGTGTATTTTCAAATGATGGAAATGTATGAATCTGGAGAAAAATACTGAGAAAAAATAGGTAGAATTGTGTTTTTTCTTTCTCATTAATTTCCTCATTAATTCAGAATTGTGAACAAATGTAAACACTATATGACATTGAATAATGATAACTTAAAAATGTATAGCCTAGTAGTGTTAATCTGTTCCAAGTTATGAGCAAACCCATTTAATCTCCACTGACCACCAATACGCATTTGGAGGTTCTCAACCTTTTTCATTTAAAAAGTAAATAGTTCTTATATAAACAATGTACTATTTATTTTTTTCTTTGATTCAGGGAAATGAAGACTCATACCATTGCTGCTTTTAGGATATGAATCCTCCGAAACATCTATTAGGTCTGGAAATGCTATTGAGCTTAATGACTTCTAAAACTACCTCTCGTATAACTAAGTGAAGCTTCTGAGAGAGGGGGAAGAGGCTTACAGACCCTAATATTCACTCTACACTAAGTAATTCTGTTGCCTTTCTTGGATCTCTGTTTTTCCTAAGTAGGTCATAACTTTTGAAGACATGAGTTATTATGGATGCCTGTGGGACTTCTAAATTCAGACTATTAAAAGTACACAGAAGCCCTTGTCTCAGTGACCCTAAGTTTTCTTTCAACTTTATTGTGTGAGTGGTACTGTTCATTCCCTTCTTGAATGTGGCTTGCTTGGGGGCATAGTAACTTTCCTGCCTCCCTGACACTGGCTTGGCCAAAGAATTGCCTGATGATGTAACCTAAGTAGAAGTAAAAATTGTTTTTCTTCCCAGTAGAGATTTTCAGAAGCACCACCCAGTTCTCATTTCTTATACTTCTTCCCTCCATTAGTTGAGCACATCCTAAGTAGGGGTTAATCCTTCAGCCTGGGTCTTGGGATGAGAAAACTCATTCAGTAGACAGGAGCCCCAAATTGGAGCCAAGTTCAGTTAACTCAGCAGAATAATAGCTGATTACAGAGCTATGAATACGAAAGAGCTGTTCTTATATATCATTGAGTTTCAGGGTTCTTTGTTCTTTATCAAAGAGCTGACTAAATTTGTAGCTTAATAATGACAATTAACTGTTACAAATATGGAACATGTATATGTTCCAGATAGTGTGCCAAGAGCCATGTTTAAGCTGTCTCAGTTAATCTCATGACAACTTCACCCCAGAAGGAATATCAATATCCCCTTCATACAAATGAAGTTTTAAGAGATATGAAGTAGCTATCCAAGGACAGTCTGGTATCAGAGAAGTCTGGTTCTAAATTAAATTCTTTCTCTTCATTGTTCCCAGTGTCACCCCAGGCACCACAGCTGATAGCACAGCGATCCAAGGACCTTGACTCTTCTGAGTCTACTGCTAATGCTCCAGGAAATCTGGGCTACATTTTATTGATGACCAAAAAAAGGGGGACTAGTCTAAATAGAAGTGGGGTACAGGCCAGAGGTGCAGGGGTTGTGAGGATTAACCAAAGCCAGAGTGGGGAGAAGAAAAGGAAGACTGATTGAAGTACACTGCTGAGGGGAGCAGCAGGCAAGATGGGAGAGGTCTGCAGTGCCATGTGGGTCAGCTCCCTGGCCGGGGATAGAACTCATGCCGCAGTGGCTGCTGGTAACTTCGTAGCTCTGTGCTTACACCCTGCGCCATCAGGGAGGTCCATCCCTACTAGCTTTGTATTTGTAGTTGCATTAGTGTGAGACAAAGGGGTAACTCAGGCACCTCAAACACTAAGGGTTGTACCTTCTATGTACACAAAAGCAAAGGAAGCATACTCTATGAAAGACATTTACAAATCAAGGTGATGGCTATTATTGCCTCAGGCTCTACATATCTTTCCAATATCTCTTTCAAGACTCCACCACAAGTCTCCTTTCAGTCACTGGGTGCAAACTGAAGCTGGACAAAGAAAGAAAATGGAAAAGCAGAAGACAAGCCTGACTATCCTCTGTGTTATACAGTTCACTCAGTTCTGTCCCTAGTATTCAGGAGTTCCCCACTTAGGAAGCTTGCTTCATGGCATTCTTGTATTTGTAATGCATGTAACTGGAAGGCAAAACGGTGCCCTTTCCATGTTCTTGCTCCTTTCATGGAGAATCATCCGCAGCATACACACAACAGTCCATGCTGGATAGATTATACATATACAGCCATATTTTTAGGACAGACTTGCTCTTAGCACTTAATATATTTGTTTTCAACTTCAGATGCAACATATTTATTTAGAATTTCAGTTCAACTATATGCTCAAATATATGTTCAAATATAGCTTTATGTCATTGATGAGTATATATGCATCAACTTTGTTTTTATTTTTAATTTTATTTTTTGTGTTCCTTTTTGCATCAGTTTTAAACTAAAGATCAAGTTTCTGGATCTATTTCATTTCCCAGGTATCTCGGCCTTAGGTTCTATCAACTTTTAATAAATTCTCCTCTTTGGATTGGGTGAACTGGAAGAGGTGTCTTTCCTTGCAAACAAAGATTTGAAGTTGGACTGATTGACTTCTAATATTCTTTCTAACACAATATCTCTATTAAATACTCTTGGTAAAATTAGGAACTTTATTTCTAACCAATTCTTAACTCTTAATCACTATTTAATCTGATCCTACTTTTATATGTAAGCTTAAAAAAGTTGCTACTTTCTAACTTACCCTTCAATTTATCTTAAAATCATGCCCTTCCTAAATTGATGTGTGCTTCAATATCCTGAATGCTAATCACCTTTCTCTACCTAAGGCATGCTGGCTGCTAACCTGATAAAGGTAATTAATGGAAGGGTTGCCTTTTCTTCTAATTCACTTATCAGCCATTCTCTCTGCTCATATTTACCTTAAGACAAAAGAAGAAGAAAAAAATGAAAAGATTGGAATCAAGGAGGAGTACATCTAAGTAGATAAAGAACTTTTCCTGCCACGTTACCCTTTTAGAAGCGAAATGAAATGATTCACTCTCCCTTCACTTTTTCACTTAACTGGAACTTGAGTTAAACTAAGCTTTTTCCATGGAAATAGGTCTAGCACAAAATCAGACTTAAGCTTGCCCCGACGTGAATGCTTTCTGAGTCCCTAGCTCTCTTTGAAAATGAAAATTTATATTTAAAACTAACTTTTAAACAACTAAAAGTTCTAACAAGGATTTAAGACAGAGACTTGAGGTGTTGTCACTCTACTGAAGGAGACTGGGCACCCAGCTCACTGTGAAGGTCTGCGGTAGCTCAGGGACCGGGATCATCATTAAGCTAGCCTCCACCCAAGCCCCAGCCGGGAGGGTCACATAACAGTGAAATTTCAAAAACACAAAGCAGCTTTGACCTTCTTCTGGCTAAGAAAGACTAATTTTGCTGCCACTTTCTGCCTATTATTGCTTTTCTGACTGAGTTACATGGCTCAATAATTCCTGAAATAAATTATTTCTAGGGCGAACATTTATTTTTAATAGGAAAAGCTATGTGGTACCCCTACTCCCCCCATCTATTAAAACTGTTTTTATCTGGTTCACTAAGGGAGGATAATTCAATTAGAAAAGGTCAGAAGCAACAACTGACATATGGGTCTGCAGGCACTGAGAATTTTAGCCTCTAACCTAAAGAAGGAAGCTTTATTTGTCATTTTTCCAATAGGCTGACATTCACTGACTACCTTATACACAATACCCTTGCCAAATAATAGGCTATTACGAGTGTATCAAAGCAGACAGTGATCTGGTTCTTCTACTCCAGCACCAGTAAATTCCTAAAAGGGAGTCTGACACCTGAAGTCAAGGATGGTGATGGACTCACCCCCCAAACAAATATTAATAACTATTAAATAAACTGCTGACTAAAGAAGACATCATCCCAATTTAATTGTGCCCAGGAAATTCCATCCTAAAAATTACATCTCTATTTTTGAGAGGAGAAAATTCTTTGATGTTTGAGCAGACTTTCCAATTAAACTAGTTTCCTCCTCTGGTGAAGGGAAAACTTTCATGGAGGTGATATCTTCTCCATAGTGTTGTACAGCTTGGTCAGAAATCTATGGGGAAAGGACCTGTGTGTTTGTCGCTGTGCGTGGTGTTAAAAAACAAAGTGAAGAAACAGGTTCAAAATGAGTTTTTCATTCTGGGCTCAACAAGACCAAATACCTAACCTAATTGCAGTTTCAGCTGCTCCCAAAGTGAATTCTAAACTAATCAATCTGGAGTCTCCTGGTCAGTGCTAGTGAGGTAATCTGCATGATAAGACACCCCCACCCCTCCACCAAGGTGACATTGCCTGAAATAACCTTTCTTCTCTTTTGCTGATAACCTTGTTCCACTCTCTTTCTAACTATAAAAATCTTCCACTCTGCGCAACTTCTTGCAGGGCTTTTCCGCTTGCTAGATGGGAAGTTGCCCCATTCATGAATCTTTAATAAAGCCAATCAGATCTCTAAATTTAGTCACCTGAATTTTTTTTTTTTTAACATTTCCTTCTTGTGAACTAGACAAAGGGAACTAGATAGGATGCTGACATTGGCCTCTGACAAGCTCCTCCCCATCACTGCAGCACCAGTGTTCCTGGAGTTGAATATTCCAGACTCCTGAAAGACCTCTCCTCATCACTGACATGTAAGAGCATCCCAAGTCTGAGCACTTCACCCCTGTGGCTTCTCTAAGGAAGACAGCTGGGGAACTTGGAAGCAAGTCCTAAGTTTGGAACCAGGAGGCAGAGCCAAGCATCAGGTTAGACTTTGAAAGACAGATTCTGTGGATGGTTGGGTGCCACCTCCTCTTGTGGGGCCTTCTGCCTCTGCAAGGACCACCCCTCCCCAATATTGTAAGGCTCCCCCTACTGCAGGGCCTCCAGCTTCTGCTCTCACTTTGGCTCCAGAGCACTGGCAGGCAGCAAGTTCCTACTCCCTTGAAAGACCACAGTAGTGGCCATCTTTACCTGGTGGTAGACTCAGTTTGGTGATACATTTTGTATTTTGGTTCTTTTCCTCTTCCAACCCTTTGTACCCTGCAAACCTCTAGTTTATATTTCCTGCAGGAAGGCTGCCTTGAATTCATTTGCCTGGTGTTCTGTTCTTTGGCTGCTCCACTTTGAGCCCTACCTGCCTGACTGAACTTTTCGGTCAGGGAGAGATGGCAGACTTCAGGAGTGTCACCTGGAATTTATATTTGGAAATCCTTTTCTCCCCTAGTCTTCTTCTCCCTCTCTCTATTCCCAGTGAGTCTCATCTATTAAAAATCTTTGTGGACATTAGAGTTCGATGATTTTGATTTTATGTATTGGTGGGCATGAACCTCCAGAACAGTCTGTCAGGGTACCATTTAATAAGATTAAAAACTAAGTCCCTACTCCTTGTCCAATATGCAAGTTTGGGAGATTTAACTGGATAGAGGGAGTGGCTAGGTCTGCCCTGGAAACTGGCATATTGAGGTGATAACCCAGATCATGAGTCCAGTCCAGACATGTCCAAGGCCAGAGTCTCAGCCACTGATGCCCAGAGAATCAAAGGACCCCCTTGAGACCTCACCCAGAGCAGCAGACCTTTCCCATGTCTTCCACTGCTGCCCTCAGCAGTGTATTTCAATAAGCTTGTCTTTTCTGCTCTCCTCTCTGTCTCTGGTGAATTCTTTCACTCCTACACCTCTAGCCTACACCCCAATTCATCCCTCAAACACAAATAATATGGAATTTTCCCTTAATAGTGTGAGGCCTATAAGTACTTAGATTTCCCCAAAAGCCAAAACCCCAAATCTCTTCAAAGGTGTGAGTGCTCAACTCTATTCCTTTTCTCAGAAGTAGTCTCCTCATGAAGGCCATGCTACCCAGAGCCCACAATACCCCACTCCCCTGTGTACTCCCTGACTGCTACACCCCAGTTATAGTCCTGCTACCAGTCTCTTTAGACACATTGTGTCCTGCCCCATTTCCCATCACTGCTAGTGCTGATGTGATGGATACTGATTTTATGGTCCTGGAGAGGACGGAATTGGTATTGGTACTTATTAAAAATTAAAAAAGAAAAAAAAAAAACCTCTTGTAGATGATTGTAGTGTGATGCGTGCAGTCAGGGTTGAAAAATCACTGCTACACATGGTGGTTAGATTTGAGGATTTCTATTAGAAGTTGAGATGAAGAATGATGTTAAAAAATACATATAAAAAGAAAAGACAAACAAAAAATAGACATCCTAAAATATATATATATGAAAGAAATTGAGATCCACTTTATGATGAATTAAATTAGCATTTGAGGATTGGCTTGAGACTTGAGCCACTATCTTTACATTTATTTCTTTAGGAAAATGTGTCCTAATTTATGAATCAGCAAAAGGGTCCCATGTTAGTGACCTCTGTCTGGCACATAGTTGGCACTCAGTTTGTCCAATTAGGTGAATAATTTTGGGGATACAGGCTATTCTTTTTTTTTTTTT
>NW_004567109.1:45683114-45710199 GCF_000260355.1 Condylura cristata | reverse complement strand
AAAAAAATGTAATTATTCTTGACGGGGGCTTCTGGCATTTGGCTGTACGTTTAGACTCTTAATTCCTAAGTTATTTTAACTTAAAGAAATATTGATGTTCTCCATGAACAAAAGAGGGCAAATGCTGGTGTTTCATATGACTTTCTGATGTCCTGATGTCACATTGTGGCCTAGGAGTCATTTGCTTCTTTATCTAACTCCTTGGTTATTAGTGTGAGGTAAAAAGGTGGGTTTGCCAACAGGTACCAGAGTCCTACATGGCTGCTTCACAAAACAGGGCAGAACTTGTTATGAATTCATGACTATGCAAATGGCTTTGCATACTAGAATGGGGTGGGAACGGGGGTGTCCCTAAACTGTTACAATATGTTCACAACTATAAGGCAGGAATACAGGCCAAATCACCACTCAAAATTTGCTAAGCCTCACATGTACCCTTTGTAACATTTATCTCTGTAGTCAGGTTTCCTCTCTAGCATGATTGAGATATTAATGACATAGAACACATGTAAAATTAAAGGTTACTAATGTTACTAGATACATACACACAAACACACACAACAAAATGACTGGCACAATAAGGCTAGATAACATTTCTATTCTTTCACATAATTACAATTGTGTGTGTGTAGTGATAGCATTCAAGTTCTACTCTCTAAAATACTCTCAAACACCTACTGGTAATTACAATTACAATGTTGTATATTAAATCCCCAGATGAGATTATCTTCTAGCTCAGACATAATCAGGTTTCAATTCTTTCTGATAGTCTGTAGAATTCAGCCAGAATTCTGATTTTCACTATCAGGATTATCAGGATTGAAAAATATATTCTGGATTTTTATAAATAATGAATTATGGTTACTACAGAGAACGAAGAGCGCTAGGGCTGCAAAAGGTGGGAAGGTATTTTTTTTTTTATTTGTAACTTATTGGACCCACAGGAGATATCACACCAAGAGGTAAATTCACTGTTAATTACAAAATCATGGGGGTAAAATATTAATTTAGCTAAATTAACTTTTGTCTCTTGAATTTTCACTGCAAAACAAACTTTCAGAAAATTAAGTGTCACTTGTGCCTTCCTGAATTTGTGCAGCACATATCTAATGGAATGTCATGGCAACTGAAGTCTTAGGTCATCCCACAGATACATTCAGGACTCTTTCCTCCTTGCTTTTGGCTGCCATCATTTGTCTCTCTCACTGTTCTGATCCCCAGTTTCATAATCAAAAAAGCCCAGCGGTGATATTAGCATTTTGGCCTCCCTACAAAAGTTTTCGTTGTCTTCCTGTAAGCACAAAGTTTCTTCTATTACATTCAGTCTTAGAAGTGCCATTTTTATTTGTGAAAAGATTACTCTCCCATTTTTGAAAGGCTTTGGACCTGCCACTTCTTTGAGGCAATCTTGATTCTATGAGAAATTGTCATTCACGTTGGGTTGGGCTTATGTAGCCAATCTTGATTCTATGAGAAATTGTCATTCACCTTGGGTTGGGCTTATGTAGCCATCTGCCATGACAGGCGTGCTTTCGTATAATAGAGCTACTGTATTCAGGACGATGGCCTGACATACTGAGAAGACGTTCTAAAACGCAACATGCAAATTTCAAAACCAAGCTGCTGATTTGTACATTGTAGGAGAAGAAAAATAAGCGCTCACTGTAGATGTCTCCAGCTCCAGAATTATTTAATTAATTTGTTTTGGGGTCGCCTTTGCCTTATCCCGCTTTCTAATCCTGCACACCCCATTAACTAAGCTGAGTCAGCTGACCCTTCGTGGTGACCCTCACATGTATTTCTTTGTCTCCCATGGCTACTTTAAAAACCTGAGTAACAAAGTACCTGTGTGTAAGCCTCAGATTAGCACATCTGCCCATCACAGAACACCTGAAATGTAGGTTCTTCTTTAACAGAAAAGAATGAGGTGTTGGATGATCAGGTGGCAACAGCAGATGGAATCCAATTCTAGGAAGTCACATCAACACCACAACATCCCTTCACAATCTTGCCATTTTCTTTAAAATCACAAAAATAAGAAGTGAAGAAGGGGTAAAAAAATTTTTTTTTAAAGGAAAACACTCAAGCATTGCTATGGGAGAATGATTTGTTTTCCTATCGCCCTAACCAATAATTTTCTCCAGTCACAGGTGACTTTATTGTAGAAACAGCTTCTATGTATTTCCTGGTGAGGTATTGGAACTGAAAAAGTGCAAGCTGGGTTAGACACAAAATCAATATTCTTTGATTCAGTTTCAGCTCTTCACTGTGGCACTTTCTCCCATCATCTCTTTCAAGAAGGCAACACAACAGGAAAGTCAGATTTTTTTCTTCTCATCAAGAATAAGGAATGATTTTTAGCTTTGTGATAATCAAAGAGCTTCAAAGAACTCGGTGTTGGTTAAAATATTACAGCCACTCAAATCCTGATTTCATGTTACAAAATATCACTGAATTGTCTTTTGATTACTATTATTTTTTCCCTTTGTGCACAGCAACAGAGGTTGCAATATGTACTAAGTATATTAAACATAGGTCTAGCACTATTAAATGAAAGGACCTTTGGATGGATGAATGGATGAATTAGTTTCTCCCAACAATTTATCTAGATAAACATAGAGAATGAGTGAAAACGAAGGGGAGGGAACGAATTTCTTTTGATAGCTATTATTTTTCTCTAACACACCTTTCCTTTTGTGGGGGAGGGGTGTGGGGATGCTGATCACAGCACAGAAAACAACTCAGTAGTATGCAACCTTAGCAGTTACATTATGTCTTGAAAGAAATACACCCAGGATATTGTTCAAGAATTGCATCATATGCAATTAGCATTTTAGACAAAGGCATATATTATTATTATTATTTTTTTAAGATTTATTTATTTGTGCATACAGAACGGGGTACAGGCCAGAGGTTCAGGGGCGGTGAGAGGTTTCACCAGACACAAAGTGGGAAACAGAACAGGCAGATCGACGAAGTACACTGCAGAGGGGAGCAGCGGGCGGGTCAGGAGAGGTCTGCCACACCATGTGGTCACCTCCGGGGCAGGCGAGAATCAAACTCATGAGGAAGCGGCTTTAGATTCTCAGTGCTGTGCTTTAACCCGCTGTGCCACCAGGGAGGGCCAGGCATATATTATTTTTATTCTTAGGCTGCTAAGCATATGACGACAGAAATAGAAAAACCTGTAACTTATTAGCTTATTTAGAAAAATCATTTTAGTATGAAGTTCCTTTATACTAAGGAATCTTAGTATAAAATACTATACTAAGTATAAATACTATAGTATAGTATACTACAGTATAGTATAAATACTATACTAAGGAATACTAAGGAATCTTATATACTAAGGAATCTTAGTATAAAGGAAAAGGATCTGAAATTTTAGGTTTCCATGCTAATATATGCACTAACTAAGCAAGGCTAAAAAATAAATATTTAGCCACTAAGGAGATTTGTTTTATATACAGATAGCCCCCAGCCCCTTATGATGGTTAGAGTGAACTATGACTCAACTTAGGATTCTTCTACTTGAATGGTGTGAAAGCAATAGGAATTCAGTAGAAACAGTACTTGCATTTTGAATTTTGAAATTTGTTTCTTCCCCCCAGTGCTATGGTAGATGGCAGGACAGTCTCTTGTGATGTCGTGGTCACGAGCTGCTGTTCCTTTCAGCCACAAGGTCACAAGGGTGAACTACCAACACCCTATAGTGAACTGTGTTGTCAATGGTTTTTAACTATGAGATTTTCAACTTATGCTGAGTTATCAGCAAGTAACCCCCCTCACAAGTTGAGGGAGGTCTGTATAATAATAATAATAATAATAATAATAATACACCGTTGGATTAATTTTTCTCCATTTCATTAATGACCCCCTTTTCAGAAACACAACACTTGCCTAAAAATGGAAAGATAACACATATGGCTTGCTTATTCTACAAATACCAAGCATGTAGTGAGGTGCTTCCTGTAAGGCAGGCCCAGTACAGCTCAGGTATTTTGCCTTTTGCTGTTGAGTAATTCCTGATCAGATTTTTAAAATTGTTTAATCTTTGTGTGTTTTTTTTAGCCTAGGTCCCTACAAAATATGCAAGGTATTTTGTCTATAGTAATATGGTACCTCTCTGAATAAAGGATTCTGTGGCTTCATCTCAAAAATGACCTTAACACCACATTTCTCCCCTTACTGATGATAAATATTCAACTTTGTCCCACATTGCTTCAAAGAAAGTGACTTATAAAGAGGAATGAAACTTTTGGGTCTTTTTGAGAGCTCTAGACCCCAGTATTTGCCCAGCTTTCTTGCTTCCCTCCCACCAAACCTACATTAGTGTCACCTCACATCACTCCCAGCCCCAGGAAAACATTCCTGGAGAAGTTTGATCCTCCTGTCTGGGATGCTATCCTTTTCTGATCCTCTGACCTGACTTTGATGCTCCCTGTTCTGTGCTAGACTTGAGCAACAAGAGCAGGCATCATGGATTCGCGACAGAGTAGGCTGTCTGAACTGTTAACCCTCTGGAGCAAAGAGCAATCATGTTTACTCATAGTGAGGAAAAATGGAGACAATTGAAGCCTTGTCAGTAAAGAAAATGGAACTAACAGAGGGATTCAATTCTAACCTCACTGACAACCAGCTAGTATTGTGTTTGCCTGTGTTTCTTTTGACTATTTTTTTTTATTAAACATTTACTTATTTATACATACAAGAAATGGGGTACAGGCCAGAGGTGCAGGATGGGCGTGGGAGGTTGGTGAGAGGATTCACCAGAGACAGAATAGGGAGCAGTACAGGCAGATTGACAAATACACTGCTGAGGGGAGCAGTGGGTGAGACATGAGACATCTGCTGTGTCATGTGGGTCACCTCCCTGGCCACGGACCAAACTCGTGCTGCAGTGGCTGTGGATAGTGTCATAGTGCGGCACTTTAACCCGCTGAGCCACATGGGAGGGCTTTGACTATTTTATAGAAAGTATTTCAGGCCCTCCCTGTGGCGCAGCGGATTAAAGCGCAGCACTAAGAAGTTTAAGTCACTTCCCCATGAGTTCTATTCCCGCCTGCCCCAGAGGAGACCGGGGCAGACCTCTCCTGACCTGCCCCCTGTTCCCCTCAGCAGTGTACTTCCTCGGTCTGCCTGTTCTGCTCCCCACTCTGTCTCTGGTGAATCCTCTCACGCTCCACACCTCTGGCCTGTACCCCAGTTCTGTATGAATAAATCAATCAATCTAAAAAAAAAAGTATTTCATATTAAGGAAATAAAGTTCTATATTAATTCCCATGCTGCCTGAATTGCTGCAGAACCCAGAACAATATGGAGCATTTCCCAACTCATATTACCCAGTCAATATCACACTAACAGCAAAACCCAGAAGGAACCAAAAGGGAGTAATGATGAAAAGGCAGTCCAATGTCATTTATAATTATAGAGTTAAACCCCCTCAATTTAAATCCAACCAACTGATCTTAGCCCTGCATTAAATAGGCATACTCGGTAGCCAAACAGGTTCTATTCCTGTTTGGGGAGTTTACTGCACTAAACTCAGTAAAAGTTAACTGCTTTTCTTAACTACCATATTTCTCAGCTTTCTCATGGGACAATGAGCCAATGAAGCACCAAGAAGAGACTATGATACACATTGTTTTTGTTTCTGACCAAGTTATCTGACCAGATAATAATCTCCCCCTCCCTGCTCAGTTTTTTTCATGGAATTTTTTTTTTTCATTGTGGAAAAGTGTTTGCAGAGAAACATTTCTGACATATCTCGTATTAATATCTCATATTAATATATTGTATCGGTCATTCCAAAAAGAAACACCATGTAATTTTTTGACAAATGCCGGATAATTTGATAATTCAATATTTAATCCAAACAAAATTACTTTAATCAATGCTAAAAAGTGTATCTTTCTAACCTAATAAGGAACACCCTTCTTAAAATAAAGACCAGCATTATAAACATGGTAAAATGCTAGAAATCATGTGTCACTAATATCTGGGTCCCCAAAAATGTGTAGCTATTTTTTTTTAACACTGGCCTGTAAGTTTTAGTGAACTGAACAAAACATAACATGTTAAAGATGAGAAGAAATAGATCTTATATCTACTCAAGCTAACTTTAAAAATATAGAAGACACTAGCAGAGTAAGAGGATTTAATAAAATGGGTGATTATAAAATATATATTTTAAAATGAAGAGTTTTTTCGTATAACCAGTACTCACAGTTAGAAATAAAAATGTTATGAAATAATCCTAAAATTTATTAATAACAGCACGTGTGTATTTTCCTGCACACACACACACACACACACACACACACACGGCTAACTTAAAAAAAAAAAACCTATGAGGCTTTTAAGAACGGACTAACAATTTTAACTACTGGGAAGATTAAAATTGAAAATGTTCAAATTAATTTATAATTCAAATCAATACGTCTGAATGCAATTTTAATAAAAATCCCACTATTGCAGTATTAATCACAAAGGTAAACTATTGACAAAGTAGGGGGAAAATACGGGTCACATATAGGAAGTGCAGAGGGTTAATATTTTTATATAAAAGTTATTCTTTCAAAACAATTGAAAAAAGGTCAGTGTAGAAAATGCCCACAGGGGTAGGTACACACACTTAATAGCTCAGGGCGCCCCCTTCTGACCACTCTCTAGAATAGCAAATGCACCACCTTTACACCTTGGCCTCTCATCCACCTAGGTTTTTCTCGGCAGCATTTATCATCACGTGAAATAATATAGATTGTTCATTCATTGTCTTTCTCCTCCTATTCAATGCCATGAAGGTCACTGATTTGGTTGATCTCTGTTTTCCCAGGATCTAAAAGAATGCATCTCATCTTGTAGAGGCTCAATACATCTTTCTTGATTGAATGAATAAGTACCATTTAGTTTCCTCTATTGAAGCATTTCCTAAATTCATTGGCCATTTGACTCATTTATTTGATGTGTGATTGTCTTTTTTATTTATAACCAGCATGTTCAATGCTCATGCCTTAAGTTCATGTACTTATTTCACTGATTTAGAATGAACTTGCTCTTTTTAATGAAATTGTACTTCATATGAAGCCTGAGACTAAGAGTTGCCTAAAAACCATATTTTAATCAGAGTTAGTTATAGGTCCAGGAATAGCCTGATTTGTGTTGACTTATTTGCACATCTCAGGTATCAGAGAATTATTATAAAGGAAGGAATTTAAGAGGAGCTGTCACCTAGCCACAGGCTGACTGCCAGCAATAATTAGGCAAACACTGTGCTTGGTTGGGTCAGACATGGAACATATAAGGTACAGGGCTGCTGATCAGAATCAGAGCTGTAGGTCATGACTATGCAGCTAGTCCCAGGGGACAAGGGGACATTAGGGCACATGGCCAGGAGGGGGACTGGGGAAACATTAGACCTAAAATGAGCCTTTATTCTCTCCGTAAGGCGTATTCCTTATTTATGGCTTCATCAACCCAGAAAAAGGAATATGCCTTTGAATAAACCCTCACCCAGAGGGCTATCTCTCTCTATTGTAGCAAAGGTAAGGTATATGGCACAATGGAGACTTTCGCTAGTAAACTAGACCATAGTTTAGAAGACAGAGAAAAAGAAAATCATCAGAAATTCTACAATGAGGACATTGCTGTAACTGAAGGTAACAGAAAAGGCCCTGGGAAGAACTACTACTAATAAGCTGTTAGAGGGGCAAAATGCCTAATCAATCGCAAGAAGCTTACAAGAAAAAAAAAATTAAGCAAAGAGAGACCAAGGAGAGAACAATTTTAGAAACATGATTTTAAAAGAGACTCTGAATAAGTTTACACCCAAAATGAGCTCAGTAAGACTGATAATAAGAAAAGCCTAATGACAGAAGGACCAATTATACTTCTAGTCCTTAATTTATACTTTTTGTGAGGTCCTGGCAAAACACAAGAAGGATGACCAGGTGAGGACCCAGTAGACTGGATTAGATGCTACAATGGAAATCCAAATAGAGTTTTGGTAGTTTAGAAAATGAAGTGACTATCTTTTACTAGAAATTTTGGAGAAGGTATTCTATAGAAAGTGATATTTCTCAGTATTGAAGTATAAGTAGGAGTTTGTGTGTTGGAGGAAGAGGACAGAGCATTCCTAGGAAAGGAATCAGTATATTAAAGAGAAGTTAAATTACAGAACACTCAGGGGATGGTTTAATATCACTATGGCATACTGCATGTACAATGGATGGGGCAGAAAAGACAAGTAAGGCAGAATTTGGAGGGTTAAACTATAAAAGATTATTATTTGCCAGATTTGTGTGTTTCAATTATATCTTTTAAGTTATGGAGAGCCAATAGATATGTGTTAGGAAATAATGTGGTTAATTTTTTATGACAATGAATCCAGCAGATTATAAGCTATATTTGGGAAATATTCATGATAGAATGACCCAATAGGAAATTCAGTTAAAACATAATAAAGATGAATACTAAAGATTGACAAAGGTTTAGAAAAAAGAAAGGCGAGTACAGAAAACATTTGAGAAGAAATAGCAAAATAATGCAAAATGCTACATAGAGTCAAACTGAAGTTATTTCTAATTTGAAAACTAGGCATGATGCTGACACCCTAATGGAGATGGAGAATCCAAAGACCAAGTTATGTTAGGCTGTAAGACAGAATCTATATTTTTGTGTAAATCTGAGATATTGCTTACAAAGTTCCAGGATAAATTTAGATCATGAATTTAGTCAAGTCAGGTCGGGGAGAAAGAGATCTTGAAATAATCAGATTATTGATTGAAGGGGAGGGACAGAGATCAAGGAGAGGAGTAGGAAATGGGTCTTTAAGGTACTCTAGCATTTATGTGTTCACAGTGGGAAAGGGTTCAAGGAAAGTGATGGAGAAGATACTGTCAGAGAGGTCACATGAAGCACAATTCTGTTAAACCTTGCTAGCTAGAGATCACATCTTTATTCTTGCTTGAGCTCTCATAGAAAAATATCTGGATTTTGCATACTTCTCTTTAATTTTTTTAAATTAAAAAAACAGTAACCAGAATACATGTTTTCTCATGAATTTCTAAAAGTGGGTATAGTTCCAGTATTTTCTGGTCATATTTGATTACAAAAACTTTAAACATTTGATATCTCAGACTATATCTTGGAAAATATGATATTATATCTTTTAATAATCTTGTTCTTTATGTACAGATTTGTTTTAAGGTTTTTTTTTTTTTTTTTTACTTAGTAGCAACAAAACACAGTCTAAATATTTAATCATTCTTTAAAAGAATTCTGACTTTGCAAGGCCCAGCCAATTTCTTATGCAATTATGTAATTAGGTAATCTGGAGTCGAAGTCGTAAACACTTACTCATTTGAACCAAACATGTGTGTTTATAAATTAATACATTTTCTTCCATAGGCTTGACTTCTCATTTCCTATTTATTCTTTGCCCAAGTTTATATTATTTGTTATTAAGAAATATCTCATACATATGACTAGAAGTATTGTTCATATGTCCATAGAATAATAAGCTAATAAATTTAAAATATCAGGCCCTTGTTTTCCAGTCACATTTCCCTAGGAGTAGCTATTATTTCAGGTTTTGGATTATTTCTCCACATTATTTTTCTGTATAGTTTTAATTAATTTGTCCATGTACAAAATATCATTTGGCTTTATTAATTTTTCAACTCTGTATAAATGACTTTATTTTGCCTGTATTCCTCTGTGACTTGTCTTTTTAATTCAATATTTTATGTGTGAGATACATCTCCATTAATACTTACAGCTATTCAGTCCCCGCCTTTTACTATTGTACTCTTTATTTATGAACACATCATTTATTTATCTACTCTGTCAATGGACATCTGAGATGTTTCCAGTTTTCCTTGTCTCCTTGCAAAACATTACCACTATGAGTAATCAGACATCATTAAGGGAATACCTGGAAGTAGCATTGTTAAGTATAAAGGTAAGCAAATATTTAACTACAAGATAATCCAAATTGTTTTTCAGTGGACTGGGATCAATTTATACTCTTATCAATAGCTGAGAAGAGTTCCTGCTATTCTTGTCTTTAGTATCAAGTATATCTTTTCAGTTTTAAAATGTTATGCCAATCTGGTAGTTATCAAACAGTATTTAATTTTTGTTTGAACTTTCATTGCCCTGATTATGAAAGAGATTGAGAATATTTTCATATGTTTATCAACTACTTGTGTCTCTTCATGAAATGAATTGTATTGCATTTTTCATAATTTTTTAAGAGTGCTTTATGCTACCTCCAGGTGTATGTGTTATTAAGTATCTTCCCCTGTGGCTTAATTTTTAGTGTTTTTCTTTGAAATTTTACATTTTAGCTTAAAATCAATCCATTTGTTAACTTGATAATTCCTTTTAAAAATAGAAACCAAAGCATTAACTTAGTAATGCAATTAAGAGTAATCACACATACCAATCTTTTAATTTACATGTTTTGGAGCTGTTTTTAAGAAATCTATCCCTAATATATCAAGTTGAAGATTCTTTAAAGAGTGCACTTACTTACAACTTACAATCACAAAACTATTATATTAACTCAGTATTACCTACTATATTAACTTAGTATTACTATACTAATATATTACAACCAAAATAATTCAAGGGGTCTCAGAAGTATTTTTGTAACTTTTGTCTTGCTATTCTCCTTCTTGGTCCCTCATTAGATTTATTCATTTCAACAATATCTTCTCATTCGCTTGTATTCACTCATAGGTGTGTGTGTATGCACATGCATATACTCACGTGTACACACATACAAGTATCTGTGTCTCCCTCTTTTTGTCTCCCCGTTTTAGTTCCAGTTTTGCCTCCTCGCTGAAGCAGTCCCCAGTCATAACTGGGGTGACTGAAAATATGACATTTCCACACTTTAAGCTTGTTCCTATGACTACATGAAATCCTTAACCAAACTGTAAGTAGTTTTTTCTTTTAATCCCTATGTACCTCCCTTTCTTATTCCTTTCTCCTTTCTTCTCCCTTCTCCTCCTTCCTCTCCCTCCCTCCACTACGCTCTTATTTTCTGCCTCCATATCTCTCTTCTTTTCTTTTTTCACTTTCAACAATACTGATTAAGTCACCTGAAATATCTGTTGCATTTAAATACTCAGTCATGTAAATAGATAAACTATTTCATTTCAATAGACACTCAATATTCCACATACTTATGTCACTTCAACACAACTTCTCACACCAAGACAGTACTTTATTTCATACATTTTGCCTCCTAAATACCCCCATGTGATGTTTTCTTCAGATCACAAGCACTCTTTCTAGAGAAGTCCTATTAGCCCATTCTTTCTCACATGTGATCACCTCATCTCTTTCTTAGCAATTAGAGACTATTTAGAAGTCTCTGAGATTTCTTCCTTCTTGTCTTTTTCACTCCTTCTTCTGAACTTTTCTGCCTTCAGTGTCTGTTTTCACTCGTTTGGGGAGAAGCGGGATGCCTTCTAGCCCATGGGGACCCAGTGTTCAAATCTTGCCTCTACCAGCTCCAGGTTAGATTTCCTTTTACTGCTTGACAATATTTCCTTCCTGGTTTTTCTCTTCACTATCCTATGTGCGCTCACCTTCCCCTCTTCCGGTCATTTTCAATAATGCCTGTTCTAATCTTTTTTTACCTAATTCACCCATCCAGTGCAAACTGGCTTCTAATCAGTCTTTAAATCACAGACTTCAAATGGTGTTTCTTATGAGACCAACATTCAAACCCTGACCTACCACTGACTGGCTGTTCTGAGCTTGGGAAGACAGAAAAGGAAGATCAGCCAGTTACATCATCCTTTTAAATATGTATAATCATCCCTCCTTCATCAGGTTGTTGTGAGAATTAAATAAAACATGGTATTGGGCCCTCCCTGGTGGTGCAGCGGTTTAAAGCATAGCACTGAGAATCTAAAGCCGCTTCCGCATGAGTTCGAGTCCCGCCTGCCCCGGAGGTGACCACATGGCGTGGCAGACCTCTCCTGACCCGCCCGCTGCTCCCCTCAGCAGTGTACTTTGTCGATCTGCCTGTTCTGTTCCCCGCTCTGTCTCTGGTGAAGCCTCTCACCGCCCCTGAGCCTCTGGCCTGTACCCCAGTTCTGTATGCACAAATAAATAAATCTTAAAAAAAACAAACAAAACAAAACATGGTATTTAAAGTTGGGTGTTATATCAGCCCATGATAGGATATTTATATGTGTAAAGTCGCTTTGTTATCTGTTAATTGCCTCTTCTTTAATCTCTCTCAACTTTAAAAAATAAATTTGGATTGATTCTTAACAATTTAATAATTTAAATACTTTTCTGCCTTAACTATATCTTTCAACCAAAACCCAATTTCCTAATTTATGTACTTATTAAAATAATGATAACTTCCCTCAAATTCTTTTACTCATTACCTCATTCTTATTATTTATCTAGTAAAATTTCAGTGAACTCTGGAAGAAAAAAAGCAAAAATAACTGAAATTAGTGGACTTTAATACACTGTTTTCCTGAAAGAGAACTTTTCAGATGGCATCATGATCTCAATGCATTTTGTCCATTTTGTAGATGACCATTTCCAAGAAATTTTCCAGTGACATGGGATTTGCAAAAACACATTAGACAAATGGCTTATCTAATCTAATTATCAAAAACAATCCATATTTATAAATTGAAGACTGGCAAAAAATATGTTGCTTTGATGCATCTATTTTATAAAAACCTTGACATTTTCTAAAATGTGCCAGACAGACATCTTCAAGACCCATCACAGTACACTCTCAGAACAGCAAAATACCACAGAGGTGGGACAGATTTATTAACTAGATGATGAAGGAACTGGCATGTAGTTAGGTCCAGGACTTTTTTTGGAAGGGAAGGGGGTACAGAAAAATATGGGGCCTTTTCTCTCTGTTTCTTTCCCAGTTTCTACTCAGAGAAGCCTGCACTAAATAATGAGGAAACAGTGGAAATATGACCTCATCTGAGAGGTGATGGTGATCCCATTTCCAGATCAGTGTACCTTTAAAATAAACTTCATTTTAGAATAGATTTTTAGTTCCTACCTATTTCTCTCTTCCCAAGAGGTCATATTTCCAACTGCAAAGAATCAACAATTAAAATATCAGATTGTGTAATCTGAAAATTATGTAGCAATAATCATAATCTCACTGATACATATAAGCTAATATAATAAAATATGATAGAGAATGGAAATATTTTTCTATATTTTATAAGCAATTCTCTTTCCACCACACACATACACACGAATGGAGTGGGATAATTAAAAATCAAATACTTCATTTTATCATAATTACTTGGATATTCTAGGCAATCCAGGATTCTGTTTGGAAGTATACTAGAATTTTCAACTGTGGACACAGTACCTAGCTCCTTAGCTCCTTTTTTACTGTGATATGTTTATAATAGACTAATATTCTAAAACTAAAAAAAAGTAATCATACACAAACATTTCAATTATTTTATGCATAAAATGATAAAAGATGGCTTTTTAAAATGTGAACAGCTAATGAAAAATAAATGAGAAGCATTAATGGTAGTTCTATCAAATTTATGGAGATCAACAATCCTAAAAATATCCAAAGAATGAAAGCAATGCATGGATCCACAAGCATGAAAAACAAAGAAACAAATAATACTAATAAAGGCAGATAACTTTTGAAAAATAAATATTTCACTGCTCATAAATTTCTTCAAGTGTTGCTATTTTTTACGAAGAAAACACCTAAATGTGTAAGACTCAGATATATTTATATTCCACATTTTTTTAAATCAAAAATTGATATCTATACAAATGTGAGAAGTTTATGGTAGAGACTGGTATTATTGAAGACATGCCCTAATCAGTCTTCATTTAAACACTTAGTGGAAAGAATCCTCTTTTTTGTTGTTGAACCGAGGCTTCCTATTTATGTATTTTTAATTTGTGAAGCATTTATGGCAGGAATGAGCAGTGAGGCCTTGTTAATGAAGTACCCTTGAAACACAAGTACAGAATAGAGCATTACAAGGGTTAGCAGAGGTCTGAAAAGGTATTTCCCCCCCTCTAATGCATATATTGGAATAGATGAAAAAAGTGTTTTGATCTAGGACTGAAATAGTATTAGAATTCATATTTCTTTCCCAAGGTCTTACCATCAGTTTAAATTCTAAATCTGTAAGCAATATTGCAAAACATTCCTACTTGTCATCTTGACTCCAGTCATTTTTTTGATATCCTGGACAACTTATCTTGCTGAAACCCAGGAGGCTGCATGGTGGGCAGAAATGTATGAACGTGTGGGATCCCCGTTTTCCTCCAGTCCTACTGGCATCCTGCTCAGGAAGGATCTGCCATCTTAATTGAGAAGGATTTGATTATATGCATTTGAACTGAGCTTGAATGACTAAAATCAGTGCCTGGTGGAGAGAAGGCTGCCAGATGGCAAAGAGCATGAGCAAAGGCACTAATTTAGACATGTCTTTGAGGAAAAAGCACAGAGCCCAGGGCTCCAATTCCAGTTCTGATATTTATCAGCAGTGTGAATTGAAGCCCATGACTAAATCTCTTTGAGTTTCAGTTTCTTCATTAGTAAAAGGACTTTAAAAATACAGGAGTCTTGTATTTACTAACAGCTTAGGTTTATAACAGCTGTTCAGATGCCAATTTCCTTAATCCCAAATAACCAATTATAGAATTTCTTTTAAAATCACAATCTAAACAGTTTCTTCAAAATTTAAAATCAGGAATACTTTCTTTCCTAATATGTTATGTTCTTATATGTTATTTGGAGATTTTTTTTTTTTTGGCTGTTATTTTCCCCTCCCAAATAGAGTCCTTTTGCTTATAGACAATCTAAAGAGAAATATGTAACGATCTCCCCCATGTTCTCCCACCACAGTGATGCCCATATTGACCAGAGAAAGCACTGCCAGCTCATTTATCTGTCTGACCTCTCAATGTACATTTCTTCACATGGTGTAGACTGGAAGAGTCTATGATACTATGGAACCAGTGCAAGGTAATAGTTTATCAGCAGCTGTTTCCCCATGCTTCTCGAAACATGCTCAACAACTCTTGAGTTGACATGGATGGGTCTGAATCTCACAACATAAAAGCCAGGTGTACAAAACACACAACTTTCTTAATTAGTATATTCAATTCCTTTAGCTACCAATTGGCAAAAGTGAAGTAACATGTGTGCGTGCGCTTTTCTGTCTGGTTGTAATTTCCACAGAAAGGGAAGGAAATTCACTACTATCATCATTAGGCCCAGGCCCATGGTAACAGAGTCCTTTATGGAATCAATGAATAAAGGATGGCTCAAAATGACTGACTAGTGAAAATGATACACCTAGACTCTCTGCTCCTTTGTTAGGTCCTGTCCACACTCATTGAAAATTGTGGGTAGGAGGATCTTCAGTGGGCCTTCTGCACTGATCAAACAGGGAAACTAATTAGTAGAAAATGGCCCAGCACCACTTTCTTTATGTTTTTAGACTAGACTAAACTATGAATTTTCTTTCCTTTTATTAATGTCTCCAGAAATCTTTTAGGCTAGTAAATTTCTTTGAAAACACAGCAGTAGTTAGCAAGAAGGGGAAAAAGAAACTTTTAAAGACATCTCTTAAAATGAACTCAAGAATAACACCTTCTTCTAAAATGGCCCCTTTTCACATACATGAATTTCAAGATTGAAAGCAAACAGCTTACATTACACACGTGTTAAAAAAGGGCTTTTAAAATATATATTTAACATCTTTCTCCTAAGTTAAGTTTTATTAACCTTTTGCTTCTTGAATGTAAAAAATAAATAAATAAATAAATAAAACCCTGGCCCTCCCTGGTGGCGCAGTGGGTTAAAGCACAGCACTGAGAAGCTAAAGCCACTTCCGCATGAGTTAGATTCCCACCTGCCCCTGAGGTGACTACATGGTGTGGCAGACCTCTCCTGACCCGCCCGCTGCTCCCCTCAACAGTGTACTTCGTCGATCTGCCTGTTCTGTTCCCCACTCTGTCTCTGGTGAAGCCTCTCCCCGCCCCTGAGCCTCTGGCCTGAACCCCAGTTCTGTATGTACAAATAAATAAATCTTTAAAAAAAATAAAAAATAAAACCCTAAATTTTCAGAGATATTATTTATATAGGGAAATATGTAGGGGAAATGTATATTCTTTTATAGAATGAAAAGTAGGACTAAGTTACTGGCATATGAGACATGATAAGTGAACTTATTCCTCACCTACCTATCAGGTATGTAAGACTTTTACTTCAAAACTAGTATATAAATATTCAATATTAGTATATACATATTCTAAATAGGATATAAAATATATGTATTTTATGTATGTATTTCAATCAGGAAGATAACTTTTGTATTGTTCCTTTGTTGTTAGGGGTTTTTAATTGTCATATAAAGGATCTCTGGCTATAATATTTCTAGACAAAATAAATCACTGACAATGATCCCATACATTTTGTGTGTGGAGGTCCAGACTGTGTTTGGCCAAGTGCACAGTGCATTGATGGCAACAGATATTGAAATGTTTTGATGGGAAACATGTTTTTGGGGAAAGTCCTGACCGATGTTATTTCAGTTTTGCTATGGCTCAATGGAGTCAGTCATTTACTTTGTTAGAAATCCCTATGCTGCTACATATGGCTTATTTTCTAGAATGAGAAGTTAAACTAAAATATTTAGATAAAAATTTCATACCTGCAAAACAGCAGTGTATCTTAAAGTTGCAATAACACAAAAATGTAATTTGTCTATACTGAATTTCTTAGAATTGAAAGCCTGTTTGTCCAACAATATTTTTTTCAATTAATACTAAATTATATACCTATATAATATATATACATATATATATATTAAGGTTTCTGCCCACCCCATCTTCCTCGAACACTTTTGAGCAGCTACTGTGTGCCAAGAATTGTGTTATGATCTGTGGTTATCTCACAAAAACAGGCCATAGTCTCTACCTTAGAGACCAAATGTCTAACTGGAGAGACAGGCAGTGAACAAATAATTATAATTTCACGTGATAAGTAAAATAAAAGAGGCATGCATAAGTAATTAAAGAGAGACTAATTAATTCAGCTTGGGTGGCAAAGGGGATAAAAAGCCACAGTAGAAGATCCTTAAAGAGTTTTCCAGGAGTCCTCCAGGCCTAAATTAATAAAGAAGCCCTACATTTTATATATTTATCTGAATTAAAAAGATAAACTCTACATTTTCTAATGTCCTGGTTCTCAGCCTGGGTTGTACATTGGAATCACCTGGGAGCACTTAAAATATGGGGAAGAGAGAACAACACAGATCAATTAATTCAGAGTCCCTAGAGTGAGCCCCAATCACTGGTACTATAAAAATATTTCCCAAGTTGTACTTCAAATGATGTAACTAGATCTGACAACAACTTTTCTATAGGAGCCAAAGAAATATAGGACTCCCTCTTTGTTCAAAGCCAAGGGGACCATTATTTGGGGAGGAGATAAGAAAAAGAATAGAATGACATCTGCTATCTGTCCATCCATAAATCCATACACCCACAATGCATCTCTCTCTCTCTCTCTTCCTTTCTCTCTCTGTGTGTGTGTGTGTGTGTGTGTATTTATGGAAGGGGATAAGGACAATAGAGGGGATTCTATGACTTAGGACTGATCTCAATTGCCCACTGGCCTGTTAGCCAGAGAAACATGATGTTGTATCAAAGGACAATGAATGGAGGTAGGCAGGAGGGAAGGGAGCAAGATGGCATAACTTTCCATACACTGCCACTGTCTAGAGAGCCTGACTGTTATTAGTGGAATTCAAATTGTTCTGAAATCAATCCTTGGCATGAGTGAGTTAGTGGGAAGTTTCCTTCTTCTGAAGGGTACAATGCTACTCCATTTACGTCAAAGCATGTTTTGCAAGAGAGACACCTCAAGTTGTACAAAACTTCCCCAGCTGGAACCGTGGTCCCTCTCAGTCCTGGCTCAGAGTTTATCATCCCTGCTTCTAGGAGAGCTCACTAATGAGCAAGGGATGCCTAGAAGGAAGTGGGCTGAAGAAGACTATCAAGTCACCAAATTCACTCTTTCCCAGCATCTGCTCTTCATTCAAGGTGACTCAGGCTGGTTCCAACCCTGCAGTCCACTGTCCCTATCCCATTTGGATATGCCATCCTTTCCAGCCCATGGGAACTAAGTGATCTCTTGTTTGACCTTCAAATCTCACTTCAATGTCACTTTCTCAGAGAGACCTCCCCTGATCCTTCCAGACTGAATGGGACCACTTCTCACTTTTACATACACATAAAGCAATGAACACTTGCAGAATAATCTCAGTCATAATGTACTTTGTCATTAGATGAGTTAAATCTTTCTTCCTTGTGGACACTGAGCACAGGGAACCTCTCTATTGTTCCCTTCTCTATCCTCAATGTTTTATACTCAACGTGGCACAATGTGAACTCAATAGACATTTAGTATCTGGATAAAAAACAAATAAGTAAAATCCACAAGATCACTTTTGTACACCCAAATGCACACTTCAAAGTGGCTTAGTGTGTACAAATGATATTTACTGATAGCTACTTATTGGACATTGAGAACTGCAAATCAGTGTGGACCTGAAGACTCTTAGATGCAGAACACTTTGGGATTGTAAATACTTGTAGTTTTCCTCTCTCAAACTATTCTAAGTGGTTTCTGAACATTTACGTATGCAATGGATAGAACATAGAATATATTACCAAGTAAAGGTCTCCATTTTTCCTTATAACCATAAAATATAAGGTAATTGGAAAAATATAGATTTCAGCTAATAATGCAATGCATAAATATTAGTTGGTTAATGTAAGAATCTTTTAACACGGGAGACTGGGTTTAACATATATGGGAACTATCTATATATAACAAAGTTTACAATATATCAAAAATAAAGTTTTAAAAGTTTCTTTTTTATAAAGTGTCTCCATTTTGTTTTTAAAGCCAATATACATCACTCATTGCCCCCTTTCTCCTTCTGCATGAAAACCTGACTTTCAGCTAATTCTCTAGATCTCTTACCCTATCACTTACTAAGATAGGATATCATCTATATTTCTAGGCAAAGGTATTATAAAAATGATGCCTAGTTTGATAAATTACATCCAAGCTGGAAGCACTATAAATATCTGCTAGGAAGTTATAGCTGTATGCTTACTTGAGTGCAAAGATTCCTATTTGGCATGGCCCTGATCTAGTGAGGCCCCAGCTATGGTTATAGGAGATATTGGCTCCTGTAAGACATGCGGTTTTGAATACAAGGCAACTCTCTCACAGAATAAGATTTTAGACAATAACTGAATGCCAAGACAATAACTGATAGACAACTGTATGGATTCTGGTGTCACTCAAAGAGAAGTGTCTGATGCTACCTTGTTGTAAGGAAGGCCATATTTCTTGAGTTAAAGTTCTCTGTGTAACTAATTTCCAAACACGGTCTTTGAAGACCTAAGAGTCTCAAAGGAACACTTTTGATGGATACTGACTACCTAAAAAGCTGTACACACAAGAGAAATGGTGTCTTTTCTTTCATATATCCAGGAGTACTTTCATACATTTTTTTCCAGTGGTCACATAGGTAAATTCAAGGAACAGTGGGAGTATAAGTACTTATTCCTGATAATGCTGCTGAATCACAGTTAAGTCAAAGATGATGAAAGAAATCACCCAAAGAACTATGTACCTACCTACCTACCTTTATTCTTCTCCTCCTCATCATCACTTATACATTATTTACATCTTCACCTGTCCATCACCTGTTTATTGTATTGAGGCTTTTTTGATAGAGGAAAATATCAGGATGTAGTTGATAATTTTTTTTATTTTATTTTTTTTTTATTAAAAAGTTTATTTTTACATCATTTTTCACATTTTTTTTTTCATCTCAATTGTAATCCCCACGGGTTTCCCATCACCAAATCACCCCTGTGCCACCACCATAGGTAGTTGATAATTTATTATAGATATACTTTGGTAACACAGGCCCTCTAAAAAGCTAAAAGTAACATGAGGTTATTAGAGATCTTTGGTACTTTTGAAAGTCCTACAAGTCAATAAAGGTATTGAGGGACAAACATGTTTCTTTCTAAGAACAGAGAAAATAAAAAACTTGAACAAGTTGGGAAAATGTGCTATGTTCTCTTTTTTCAGTTAATCTAATACTACAAATGGAAATTGTGGGATATCATATTTGTAATAATGACTGATGGGGCTGCTAGTTTTCTAATTAAAAACAAAATTAGTTCTGGATGTGTAGAAATTGATTCATTTTTATGTTAGCATTTTTTCTTTACATTTCTCAGAAAAATACATTTATTTCCAAGACCCACAAATAACATCATGTGGCCACATGACTGGAATTTAGCAGCCACTGACTGTTAGCCCCAGCTTTGTCAGAGGCATGTCCAATGTCATGGAAAGTTCCTACAGATGAAATGGAACAATCTGGGGGGGGGGGGAGCTGTCTTTTGAATTGCTTTTTTCCCCAGTCCTTCTTTAAGGACAATATAAGGTCCCTCTTCCATTTCAGGTCTTTTGATACCTAGTTGTGATGGACTCTGTGTACCTGGGTAAATTCTTAGAGCTTTCCTCAGGTAAGTGTGCAGCTTATTCTGAATGAGGAGGTTCACACCCTTTGTTCTTGATGCCCCTCCCACATACCATAGCACTTTAGCACACAGCATTGAGGCTCTCTGCTTACAGGTCTGTGCTTCCCACTAGATTCCACTGTGAATGCCTGGAGAGCAGAGTCCAGGTCCTATTAATCTGATTGTATAATAGTGAAGTCACAACAGATGAGCATTCAAAGATTAACTGTTGGAGTGAAAATAAACATTTGGGGGAAGTAGAGCAAACAGTTTCATATAAATAATCAGGGAGGCGACCTAAAACTCTGGATAGGTTTTGGTATAATCTTAAAGAAAGAAAATTAAAAGTAGTTTAGAAAGATCATTGTTGATTAAATATCTTTTTCATTCTGCAAAGTCTGTTCGAAAATCATGCCTTTTAAAAAGCTATCAGAGTCTTCTTAGTAGCCTCTGTTCTATCCTAAATGTATGTTTATTTCTAAATGTTCATCATGGCAAGATTTTGTTATCTAATGTAGGCACTTGGAACTCTAGATAGGTGCTAATAACCTTGCTGCTATTAACGATACCAAATTAAAAATTAACAATGCAATCACATAAAATTCCAATGATAGCATCACAATTAGCTCTGCAAAACAACATAGTTCTCTCCAGAATCTTCTTTTGCTTTTATACTGCATTTTGTCTGATAAGCACTTGCCAACAAAGACATCATACTAATTACAATTTGTTATACAAAGGGCAGGAAAACTGATAAATGATGCATTGATTATTTTCTTTCAGAAATAATTCTTCCATTCTTGCCCTTAAGTTACATTTGGATAACAAATGGAGCCTTTAAGTGCTTTTCCAAGGCATTATTTAAAAGAAATCATGTTGACAGTTTTAATTCTCAGAACTTAGTGATTGTTGAGTGGATACCCTTTAAAAAAAAAAAAGAACAAAAATATTTTGTGCTCTTTGTTTGTGGAAATGAATACGTCTTTTAAAAGTAGATCTGTTTCATAAAATGTTCTTTTGATATGCTATAAGATGTTTCATTCCCTACCATTTCAAATCATGTGAAGAGTGACTTTCTCTGCTCTTAGTCCCAGATGCATGTGTCAGCAGGACAAGATGTGACTTAGCATTTATTCTGGTTTCCCCACCTTGAGGACAGCAACAAAGAGCCAATCTTTGCAATGATGATGGTTGGGTAACAGCAGGAGTTAGGGCAGAGTTGGGGAGGAGTGAAGAGTTGTTTGTGTGGAAGGAATATGAACCACTGACAAAGTGTTCAGTGACTAAGAATGAATGTCCAGTAGAGTAGAAATGGAAAGGATGGATGGGGACAGAGAAAGTGGCAGGGGGCTTCAAGTTTATCTCTGATGCCATCCCATTCCTAAGTCATTGAGTGAGTGAGTTTATGGTCCTCAGATCTAAGCCAGTGGTCCATTGGAATATTTTTCTTTTATTCATAACATGCCTCAAACATGCCTCTTTGTTTTTTAAATCCTTTTTCCATTTCTGTATTCCAGTCTCTGTTGATATAGTAAAATAGTCATGTAGGCCAGAAACACTTTTTCATCATTCCTGTCTCCTTGTTTTCCCTTCAGTTCTACATGTTATTGCTGGATTTTACTTCATAAAATTTCTTGAATTCATTAGCTCCATCACCCTTCACTCAGAATTTCATTGTCTCTTTCTGGAGATTAACTTCTCCATTGGTCTCTTGGCCTTCTATCATTTCTCCCACTTACCCATTTCCTAAAATGCTGCCACAGTAATTTTTTTATAATGCAAACCTGGTAATGCCACTTCCCTTGTTTAAAAGATCTCACTTATTTTCCATCATTTCGACCAGAGAATAAAATTTAGTATTTTTTTACCCTGCATTAAAAACTTTCCATTATTTTAATCCCATTTAGATTTTGGCTCCCATATCAATAAGATGACTCTCTACTTGCTTGGTACATTTGAACCATCCAGAATAACATGTAGAACTCCATACTGTACCAATTATAAATTAAACAGATACTTGGTGTAGATATCTCTTGTTTAGCTACTAGGGGCCAAGACTTCTAGCTCCTGCAGATGTGAAGGTGATGCTTTTGCAGTTTTCTTCTGGAATGCCCATTCTAGACTTCCTTTAAATTATGCTCACATATCACCTCCTCTGTGTAATCTTCACTGACTCTCCCAGACAGAGGTAACCAAGTTACTGACCAGATGCATAACAGAAATATGTGCTTTGGTGCCTTTTCCTCTCTCCTCAGTCTGCAAAGTGAGAACTGAAGTTCTTGAAAACAGAGGTTGTGCTTCATGCACATGCGTTTAGGGTAGTGTCTCATATGAGGTAGGTGTCCAGAAAATGTGTTCTGAATGAAGACAACATGTGTCCACTATTTCATGCATATTGGTCCTACACTCTACACAATACAGACCCAACAACACAGAACTGCCATACACATCTATTGTCAAATTTCCCAAATTTCAGGATCAAAATAAATTTATTTTACTGAAAATCAGAAATAAACATTTTTGGAAAGGAAGGTTAACAACAGTTGTTTCAGGGTGGTGGGCTTCCAGAAACCTGGGAACATGTTCTCTGCCTGAAATATCCACTCTAAACCCATCCTTTCTCCCACACACATTCCTATCTTGTTGCCTAGTTAATTCTTAGGATATCTTCATATTTCAACTCATTTGCATTTGCATTTCTTAAGAAAAAATTTCCCTGATCTTGCCCTCCCTTCATATTAAGTCATCTCACTGTTGCATATTCATAAAGCATCAAATGTCTTTTTTATAGTCTTTACCTACCTGTAATTTTACTTGTGTAGTTGTTTGCTTTCTATTTTCTGTCTACTTTCTATTTCTATTTCCCTTTCAACCTGTTCAATAAGCACAGACTCCATATTTGTTACATAGGAGAAGCTTAAAACATATTTGCTGAATAATAAACAAATGCTCTAGTTTAATCTTTACCATAATTGTTCAAAGTAAACACATCATCTGCATCTTACAGAGAAAATGGATACTTTATACAATTAAATAATTTGCTCAAGGTCACAAAGTCAGGGATGAAGTTCTGAGACAGTTACTGGTTTTTTTAACATAGTGGTTTTCAGTATTGAGAATTGATCTAGAACTATTTAAAAACTTTAAATAAATGTGTTCAGCTTTATCATTCATTGCTGAATGTCTCAGAAAACTATTAATTTTAAACATGAATTAAAATAATATGAGTAGATCCATTGAGGATTTGTCTATTTTGATTTCTTAGGTCTGACGGGAAAAAGTCAGTAGTAACAGTGTTGTCGAAATCCCCACCATGATGATCTGAGTTGGTAGAGTTTAACAATAGAGAGGTAAGCCTATTTTCTCCTCTAATATATGGTTCTTGTATAATTCCCGGTGTGAGTTTGAAATAATTAAAAAAGTAATCTGATATTCGCAGTTTAGTGAAACATATCTGACAACTGGGTATTTAAGAATTTATTGGTGTGTTATTTTATAGCCTTTCTAAAATTCTAATCGCATTTCTCTTCCTGAATGGGTATATTCTTTCTTATTAAAAGACACTAAAAATCAATGGCAGATGAAATGTGATCACATTGATCAGTTGCTCAGAACTTTGGTAAAGCATGGATCTTGATTACAGGGTTCTATGAACCCCAGTTAGTAGGGAGTAGGATCGAGCACCTCTTAAGGGCAGAGGCACTGCCTGGGCAACACTCAGTTACACTGAGCACATTTTCCAGGGCCACTTGTGGATTCTGTTCTTATTGCCATTGGACAGTAAGTATTTACCTTGGATAATTATTGTAAGGGGTTAAACTGCCATCACACTGTCAATTATTGTATGGATTCATCTGCCACTGGAGATAAGATGTATTCCTGGTTTGCAGGATATTTAGTCCAGTAAAAAGAAAGGTAATAATGAATATCAAATGGATTATAAAACCAGAACTGGAATCTACCTTCTTCTACCCTCAGGGAGAAAATAAGAACTTTCACTTTCTCATTATCCTCTTCTTCTCTAGCTTGCTGTGGACAAAAAGCTAACTGTGTAAAGGAGTGCTGGTCATCAAAGAAGAACAAGTTTCTAATTCATTAAGTAAAAGCCCAGTTTAGGGCCCTCCCTCGTGGTGCAATTGGTAAGGACACAGGACTGCCAGCTAGCTTCAGCCGCTTAGTGCAAGTTCGAGACCCGGCCAGGGGTGATCCACATGGCACGGCAGACCATCCTGACCCGCCTGCTGCTCCTCTCAGCAGTGTACTTCGTTAATCTGCCTGATTTACTCCCCACTCTGTTTCTGGTGAAGCCTTTCACTGTCCCTGCACCTCTGGCCTGTACCTGAGTTCTTTATGAATATATATTTTTTAAAAAGCTCAGTTTATTTGGTTCTAAAGGCATCCTGCTATTGTCAAAGTGAACTTAAGCTACCCGTGATAATGAGCCAGTTTTTCTATTCCCTTTCTTTAATAGATTCTGTTAACATTTTTCAAGCAGTCACAGAGTTAGGACCAGAACTCTGAGCTCTGAGGAGTAAGCTCCTTTCCCTGACATGTTCATCACATTAATGTGGAGTTTCAAACATGAATTATTTTAATGACCCACTTTATACACTACTATATAAATCCTTACAATAGCCAGAAAATTTTATTCTTTAGTCATGTAATAAAATCTCTCTCCAGTGTTTCTCACTTAGAAGGAGATGGTAGAGAGCAAGCTACGGCATATTCATCCTGTGGTCTAGGCAGCTTCCTTTACACCAGGGCAATGGGCAGATCTTCTGGTGAGCAGAAACTGTGTGCCAGGAAGCACAGGGTGAAGAGGAAATTTATTTCAGAGCTATTTTTTCTCACCTGGAGAAGTATTGATTTATTGAAAATTACTGTAAAAGTGTTTGATTGTCATGTGAAATAGTTTAGACTTAATGAAAAATCCTCAGAAAAACAGAGAGGGGTATTTGCAAATGACAATAAATATTAGAACAGAGCAGTACATGGCTTGATGCCTTAGTCATGCATTTTTATTTTTATCCAAAGCTATGTAGACATGCGTCTGCTTAAATATATTAATTTTTCCACTCTAACCAAGTTACTGGTCAAAAGTAGGTTTATATCACCATAAGCAATGTTATCAGGATATAGGCAAGAAACAGAATCCATAGATATAAAAATGGCCAGCAGGCACATTAAAAAAAAATGTTTATAATGATTTATTAGAGAAATGCAAATCAGACCACAAAGAGACACACTCTCACACCTGTTAGAATGGCCCACATAGAAAAGACCAGAAACAAGAAGTGCTAAAGTGGGTGCAGAGAAAAGGGAACTCTCCTACATTGTTGACAGGAATACAAACTGGTCCAGCTCCTATGGAAAGCTGTATGAAAGGGTCTCAAAACATTAACAGGGATCTGCCATTTGACCCAGTAATTTTACTCATAGATGTTGACCAAAAAAATTCAGAAATACTAATTCAAAGGGAACTTTGCACTCCCACATTTACTGCAGCACTATTTAGTGTGGATAAGTTATGGAAATAATAAGTGGCCCAGGACAGATGAGTGAATGAAGATGTAGTACATTTACATAATGGAATACTATGCAGTGATCAAAAAGGATGAACACATAGCATTTGCAGCAACATGGATGGAGCTTGAAAGGATAACTCTAAGTGAAATAAGTCACAGAGATAAAACTAAACACTGGATGGTGTCACTAATATGTGGCTGAAATACTAACTCTTGATAGCAGACAATAGCATTAAAATACCTAGGGGGTAGGTGTTGAGGTAAGGAAAACAATAAAGAAGGGAGGAAGCAAAGTGGTCTATGATGGTAGAATGTGGGTAATTTGGTGGTGGTTGCACTATGGTGGTAATACCTGGCAGGAGTACCCCAATATTACCTGTTAAAAATAAAATAAATAAAAGAAACAGAATTAGTTATACACAATTCAGACAGAAATGTAGTTACTAGAATGTTTGCAGATGATAGAACTTCTAAAAAGCCCATAAACCACCCAAACATAAGCAACAGTAGGAAGTCACTGCCCCTAGGAAGTGATAATTCCAGAAGCCAATTCACTCTGGCTGGAAGAAGTACCACTGTGGAGACTGCTGACAAAGTGGGGGCAATGGAAGGGAAGTAGAGCCAGAGGGGACACAGCTTTTGATTGACGTGCTCCTCAAGACAGAGGGAGAAAAAAAAAATACCTTGGCTTCTCCCTCCTCCGACCACTAGTCCTCTGATAGTCATCCTGGTGAGTGAAACTACCAGCAGTTGGTGGGGCGGGGAGCCATCATATTGTCTCGGAAAGCCCGGGACAATATAACAACAGTGCAGGCTGTTCTTCATTTAGACCAGCATCTTGACATCCAGAGAACTTTGCTTTTCAACCATGTATCTCAAAGCCACAATTAACAACTCTTCTCTCTCTCTCTCTCTCTCTCTCTCTCTCTCTCTCTCTCTCTCTC
>NW_004567109.1:45626833-45683014 GCF_000260355.1 Condylura cristata | reverse complement strand
CTCTCTCTCTCTCTCTCTCTCTCTCTCTCTCTCTCTCTCTCTCTCTCTCTCTCTCACACACACACACACACACACACACACACTCTGGGCAGGATGGGCAGTAACACCTTCATCAGCCCAGCTGGCCAGCAACAGTGCACACGCTCACAGTGTCCTGGCCAGGACTCACACAATATGCTCCCCAGGCCCTGGATTCCTAGTTAGTCTCCCTTCTCACAGAGGGAATGGTGTCAGGTAGTCAAACACATACCTTTCCTTGTCTCTTCTCATTTAGGGGACTGTATCTACTTCCTACAGCTTATTTTGTATCACTGATATAAAACCATTCTAATAATAATCCACTCAAACCGACTTTCATATCTAGTGTCTGTTGGAGTATAACAGAAATCTTTTCATTTCAGTTTTAAAGCATTGCTTTCATCCAACCAGCTGAGTACAAACTGACACACATTCTAAACCTAAAGGTTACGGATCAGCAGGTAAATGCAGACATTCTATTAGTTTTCAGATCTGGTGTTTATGCCATTCGTTTTAAATAAGACCAAAATCCTACACAGAAATAGGAAAAGTATCATGGATAGATTAATTTGTAAAGCATTCACTTACCTATTATGTAAGCACTAAGAAGGCAGTCGTTTCTGTATTCATGTAGGCACTTTTTATTTCTGTTCATTGACTTTGACAGAGACAGTAAATACCATACAGAGAATAGATACTTTCTGAAGAAATATTAAAACACTGATTAATGTAACATTAAGAAATGTTAAGTCCCTTGCATAAGGAGAGAGAAAAATTAAAATGTCTTTGGTTCTTAATGAAACTGTACCAGGTTTATATAAATCTGAATTCCTTACCTTAACCTGAGCTTAAAATAATGGACTAACTTGACAGAGCTTTACAAATCCTAGCAATGAACATTATCATTTATTACCAAAATGAGTGATAAAAAGACTAGAAGGGAGATACCGCAAACTGGGAAGTGTTCAAAGAGTTTAGCAAGACAATATTTCTTTTGCACAATCCAAAGATAAAACAGTCGTAAAACCAAGGCTTCATTACATTCACATGGAATTCACATGGGCAGGTTGGTGTTCTGGTTAAACAGATTGCAACCCTCTCCTATAGGAATGTAAAGGAAAATGAGCAAACATGAGGTAATATTCACTCCACAGTGCAAGAAGTTACATGGATTTAAAGTCCATCATTGTAATTAAATTTCAATGTTGACACAGTACATCTCAACATTTAGAGTTCTAAATATAGTTTATACAGTGCCTGTGAGGAAAATGTGATGCACATGAATATTTATCTCACTAGAGACGATTCTTTTGCCACATGCTCAAAAAAGAAGGGTTGAGATTAGGACAGACCAAAACAGAGTCCACAGAATTTGATAATAATCATTTCAAATAGTTGAAATGATCTTGTGGCCTTATCTGAGACAGTGGTGTTCTAAGTAATTTTGGTTTCAGAGTCTTTGTACAAATGAAATCTAATTAGAACCTAAATATTTAAAATGGATTGAAGTAGTTGATTTATGAGGGAAAGCAGGATGTTTTCGGTCCTGGACTGCTCAAAATCACAGTAGAACCGAAATGCATAACCTAAAACTACTACTCCACCCATAAATAAGTAAAATAAAAAAATCTATTTGGTGTGATTGATTTAAGGTACTGTAGTGACTTTAAGACACTGACAGATGGCCGAGGACTATGTATTTGTAGAACAAATCATGGAACTGGTTGACTATGATAAAGAAGAGGCAATAAGCTGAGTAGAAGCAAACCTTACTTATTTTCTTACACTCTTCAGGAAAATATCATTTTCTTTCATATCATTCCCAGGCTCTAATCAATGGGCTGGTCCCAGTCTGGACTACACATGCACACTATGATACTGCTGTCCGGCTCTACACTCAGAGATGTTGTCCACATTCAGGCTCTCTCTTTGCTGGAATTAGTAGGGATTGCTAGGTGGCTAATCTTTTTTTTATGCTTAATAATTTTCTCCAGCATTAGCTTAGATTTCCTCTGGTATATTCATTACTTTACTATTCAGTTTCAAATATGCATGCTGGGGTAACATATAATCCTAATTCCCCAGATTTACAACAATTTATTTCTTGCTAGTGTGACATGACCATGAGTTTACTAGATGGCTTCTTCTTTTTGGAACCCAGGTTAATGGCACTCTTATATTTCACACTGCTGGCTTTGTGGTAAAGAATGGCTATGAGACAATATACTACATAAGGGTTCTGAAAACTTCCTACTGGAAATGGCACTCATCAGTTTTTTTCATATGACATTGCAAAAATATGTCAACTGTACATCAAAGATGGGGGTTGAGTCGGGGGTATATCATGCTTGTAAAGGAAGGCATAGGGAGGGTCCTGTAATGGATTTGCATTTAAGAGTTACCTAGTGTCTATAATCTTCTCTTATAGAACTATTTCCCCTATAGATGTGTTCTGATAATTTCTTGAGATAACTAAAAGCAAAGCAAGTGTCCTGCAAACATAGGTTGTGAATCTTATGACACTATGACCGGATTAAATGTTAGAATGGGGATGAGAAAGAGAAACTCATTTTGCAGAATTTCATCTGAAAAAAATTGGATGGGGTAGTCTTCATTGAAGAAGCCCAATATGAAACAACAGTGTAATGTAGCCATTTAAAAAGCTAAATTGAACTCAGTAGATTAAAAGTTGTTATATTATAGGAAAATTAATTCTACTTCAGTCTTGCAGATCAAAACTCACCTAGAATACAGATATATACATTTTGGTATGGGGCATGAATTTCTGAAAACAGAATGCTAACACAAAAGGTCCTAAAAGCAGTCCCTGTGGAGATGTGTTCCTGGCATTCTATGATGACAAGTACTCTTCCATTTTTTGCTAAATCACTAGAAGTCATGATAGGCTCTAGATTTAGTTTCTTCTAGGGAATTTTCAGACAACTGTTGCTCATTTCTACAGGGAAGCTTTACAATGCCCGTCAGAATGTCAAAAGGACTTACACCAATCCTTAATTTCCTGCTGATCTTTACCATCTGCTACCTTGACCTTTCCATTAAAGGCTCCTCAAGCTGCTGGGAACCCTGCTTGTTTATACCCAGTATGATACTCTTCCTGTATTTCTTCGCTTCAGTCTCAGCACTATCACTTGCATACATTTTGTTTGCCATCATGGTTTGAAGCAGTTCCTGAGAATACAAAAGTAGGGGCCAAAAAGAGGCTTCCAAGGTACATCTTGCACATGTTAGCAGACACTTCCATTCTGCCCTGTTCTGGAGCACAGAATGAGGACCAAAATCTGGAAATGATAAGAGGGCATATGTTTGCCCAACTTGAGAGATTTTCTATTTAATGCTGTATAGAAGGGAATAGACTGCATTCTGTGATAATGAGCTTCACATAACCAGAGTTAGCAAGTTTGGACAACTGTTTGCTAAGAATGCAACATATGGGGGCCCTCTCTGGTGGCACAACAGGTTAAGTGCAGCACTACAAAGCTAGCCACAGCCACTTCAGCATGAGTTCGATCTCTGGTCAGGGAGGTGACCTACATGGTTCAGCAGACCTCTATTGTCTTGCCTACTGCTCCCTCAGCAGTGTACTTCATCCATCTGCCTGTTCTGCACCCCACTCTGTCTCTGGTGAATCCCCTCACTTCCCTGCATCTCTGGCCTGTACCCCAGTTCTGTATGCATAAATAAATAAATCTGAAAAAAAAAAAAAAAAGAATGCAACATATGGGGTTGATGCACTGGATAGTATAACTGGCCACAAATTGATAATGTGACAAACTGACATTGTTTTCATTGAGAGGTGGAATCTGTGTCCTCTGTGCTTGAATCTAGGTGGGCTTTTAATTGCTTTAATTAATTAAAGATGGTAGAAGAGACACAAGTGACTTCCAGTGCTAAGTCATTAGTGGCCTGGGTTTGCCTGGTGTTCATGGAATGTTGCTTCTCGGATGCATTCCTCTCCTCTAGTCATCACGCTGTGAGACATCCAGGTCATTTGGAAAATTTCCAATTAAATTTAAAGCTTTCATTTATATCTTTTTTTGTCATTTGAAAAATTAGAAGTAAATTAAGTTCTACTAAAACTTAATAGTCTGCTGGATCATGACATCATCACTCATCCACATGTCAGAGAGTCAACACATCATACATCCTCTTCATATAATGATGCACATGTTGAGTCATGTGGTATAGTCATATTGGCTTATATATTGAGATATTATTTAGTTTTAACTTACTAATTTCAAAATGCACAAGAACTTAGATTCCTGCAAAGAATCCAGTGACCAAAATAATAATAATAATAATAATAAAAAAATACAAACACGCGTGCAAAAAGAAACTAGCAGAACTGACACCTTCCCTTTTCTAGATTAGCCAGCTATTTAACCAGTTTCAAAAACAAAGTTCATGAGGCTCTGAGCAGAATGAACTAAACAATTCAGAAATCATCCCATATGCTATATGTAATACAGTATTACATTGACTATATTATTGATCCTCGCCCAAAGAATCATGCCATGGTATGTTAGTGACAATAGCACATGCATGCATATTTGTAACTAATAAGTACTAACCGAAGTTGAAAGTAGTGAAATTGACAATGTTTTTGACCCACAAAAAAAAATCTATTTCATGTGGCTCAACCTAATGAAGATTACATGCTCAAAAATTATTTACCTTCAGAGTGAGTACAATTACATATGTAACTTACTGGTATGAGGACATGTGGTAAACTTGGATTTAGTCAGTGCATAGAAAATTGTTTACCATTTCTATTCAATTCTACATATCTCTTGTATATATTTAAGCTCTGACACATGATATGATACAGAATTATTGCTTTCCTTGTCTGGGGGATAATTTTATTATAACACATGGACCCTTTCCAATTAGAGTGGCTCTTAGCACCCAGCTATATTGTAAAATACTGAGTTGAATGACAATGATTATTCTCTGTCTGACTCCATTCTGCAGCGATCTATCTAGAAAATCAACATTCCTTAGGAAGAAACAAGGCTTTAAAAAGAATGATCTTTATGGGAGCTGGTGGTTATAGAGAATTTTAGTACCAATAAAAAGAAGATGAGGATTACTTGTTCCTTTGAGGCCGTGAGGTAATTAAAAAACAATATTTAGTGGCTTTTAGAACACCTATTTCCATGAAATTTCAGCACTAAACAATTCAGGGAAATCAGAACAGATAAATCACCTGAACAGATCAGAAAAAATGGATAAAGGAACTGTAATTCTATGTTACCTCCACCCCTTCTACGATCACTATATTATCTCAAACTCCTAGCACAAAATCCTTTAACACTCCAAAGCATGTGTCTCACTTTGGTGCTTGTCAAAATTCACATCTAAAAGACGGCACAGGGGATGCTTTTCTGTACAAGGGACAGTTTCCATTGAAGTTGTTCTCTTAAATGGTTCAGGATACCCACTTATCCTGCCTATGTAATACTATGTTTTCTTACCAGCTAATACTGTGGTCAGTTTCACAGTGCAATGTCTAAAACTAGATTTATTTCTGCAAGTAAAAGGAGATAATGGATTTACTTATTTATTTGTTCTTTTAGTCGCTGATTCATTCCACAAATATTCTGGGGCTACCATGTGCCAGGCATTAATGAAGGAGACACAGAAATACAGCAACTTGTAGTCTGGGGCTGAGAGACCACCAAAAATTTTGAATTCCAAACATCAGGTGGATTTGGTTCCCTGAGATAACATGGAAATGAGAAGAATAAGACAAATTGTTGAAAACTAATGTGTTCTGTCACTTTTGTGTATCTCAGTAATTTAATAAATAGCTCCTTTGGAAGTTACCCCAAAGTTAAATTCATGGGACAGAATACTTAGAATGAACAAGAGACAGAAAGGGTAGTCAGAATAAAAGAGAGAAGGGGCAGTCCATTTCCAAAATCTCTGGGATATAGTACACAAACAGAGATAAAAATGGACATGAATGTTTAAAAGAACACTGTCAATTTTCCTCTTGGTGAAAGATAGGACAGTTTGAGCATCAATAAGAATAATAACTGCAGTGATTGAAATACTGCAGTAAAATTTAAATTTGTATGTTCATGATATTAAAAAATATCATTGGGTACTGATGAATGCCAGTGAGCTAAGTCATCATTTTGAAAGCTATAAATAAAAAATCTAGACTTTGATTTTGTACACTAACTACACCACTAGTAATTAAAGAATAGATAAGGGGAATTTTTATTATAGAAATATTAAGTATAATGAAGAATGCATAAGAAAATGAGAATATCACCATTTTTAATAAATAATGACTTGATGGACCTAGGCATTGAATACCAATTACTAACAGCTCCAAAAGAGACAACTAGCTTTATGTACTTTCAATATTAGTTAGAAATCAGATATGTAGATTTTCATATAAAAATTAATCAAATATCTAGATCCCAACTACTAGTTATAGGAAATAAGAGGATCAAAGAATGTACAAAACTATGAGGATGCAGTCTGCAAAAGTTAGACAATAAGAAGCTTATCAATAAGCAGACATATCAATTGATTGCAATTTAAGGACTTTATTTGGATCTTAAGATAATTGCTGAAGGTGGTCACCCTAAAGAAAAAAATTTCAGTGAAGATGAAGTAGCCTTTTGTTGGAAAGAGATGGCATCTCAGGATTTGGAGGCTAGAAATGAGAAGTCAGTGCCTGGCTTCAAAATGTCTAAGGGCAGACTGATTATCTGGTTAGGGATTCATGCTGCTGATGAGTTTAAGTTAAAACCAGTGCTCACTTACCATTCTAAGAATCATAGGGCCCTTATGAATTATGCTAAATCTTTGCCTGTGCTCTATAAATGGAACAACAAAGCCTGGATGATAACACAGCTGTTTACAACTTGGCTTACTGAATATTTTAAACTCTTTAATCAGACTGGTTGCTCAGAAAATGGACTCCTTTTAAAATATTCCTGCTCATTAGCAATGTACCTGGTCACCCAAAACTCAGATGGACATATACACAGAAATTAATGTTGATTTGATATTATCCTGTTTATTACACTTACAATTGTAAACACTGACTAGATATTTGATGATATGAGGAAATATATTTACTTTGTTAATATGACATTGGTATTCTGGTCATACATAAAAATTGAGTCTTTATCTTTTAGAACAAATATTTAGAAGTGAAACTATATAGGTAATATGATCTTGGATTTACCTCAAAATAACAGGTGGGTTTGATTGATGTGGCTAATGATGAGAACTATTGCTATTGGAGGGGATGATGGGTATGTGGGGGTTCCCTTTATATTTGCGCATATTTGAAAATCAAAATTAGTGAACACATATGCCCAAAAGACTAGCAGGAATTGACCATTTTAAGCTCTTACTGATTTCCCATTCAAGTTACCATACCTCTAAGGGTCTGGTTTTCTCAGTCAAAGCTATCCCCAGCAAACATATAACCAGATAATGGAAAGAAAATAAGGACTCTCTCAGGGTACTTGGATAAACCATGTTCACGTAGTTAAATGTGGGCATGCATATAAATATATTCCTTGATAGATCTTTTCATTATCCTGCTTGAAACCGTTCTTAGTCTTGTTGGTAAAGGCTGAGATCAGACTGAAAACAAACGAAACAATATTTCAATTAGCACAAAACACATTTCATATTATGTACCAGAAAAATGACCTTTGTGGCGTGAGCAGGTAGCAGATATAAAGTATGTCCATACAAATGAGCATGCAGATCCAGGGCCACAAAGATTAAGGGAAGTCTGCATTATTAAAGGTCTCTATCTAGGTTAATTTCAGCCCAGAGAAAATGTACTAGATGTAGGAATATCTACTGTAGAGCCATTCCAAGTTTCCTGGGGCAAATCTTTAAAACTGAATACACACAGAATCTTCTTCAGTCCAACAAATCATGTAATAAAAAGATGGTCTACCTACTTCTTATATCAAAGGTCAAAGAATTCAAACTAAAGACTACTATGAAACGTTAGCTCAATAAAATTAAAACAACACAAGCAAACTAACAAAAGACTCCCAACTCCTGAAAAGTAGGTCCAGATTATGATATAATGATATAATGGCCTCTTCATCTGATTGCTTACTACAACCAGTTGTTTACACAGCATAGAAACCCTTATGGGCTCCTGCATTATTAGCGTAAATTAGCATGTTTCAAGAAAGTGGTAGATTATTGCAGATGAAAGTGTTTTACCAACAGGGGTTTTATGGTTGGCAAATGTGATTATATATCCATTAGCATCTGCAAGCCAAACAAACATGTGTCATGTTCCTCCTGGAAACACCTCAAAGTGGATATTCTAATTTCCACCACTTCAAAAAGGACAAAAGAATTTTTATTCAAAGATATTTAAAAAAAAAAACTGAATAGTAAACTAGGGCAAATTATTTCTGTAACTTAAACAATTACCAATTCCCCATCTGCTACCTAAGGATAAATGGCAAAAAGAAGCGTCTGTCATTTTTTGAAATGTGGCAAATGTTGACCATCTACTTAATTAGTCTATGTACTCACCCACTAAACATATTGAAATTTTATAGACAAGAAACTTGGGGAAAGTGGTAAATAGTCTCATTCTCCATCTGAACAGAACAAGGTCATAAAAAATGAGAAAGCTGCCCTCCCAGAACTGCTGGCTTGATGAATGCAATTCTGGGGAGCTCTATCACTGTCCCAATGTGTTTACAGTTTCCATGACCACTAATGGGAGCAACGTGTGCACGGGGATGAGACAATAGCACCTTGATGCTTTAAGAGTGTTTTTTTGAAATATCCCCTCTCTCTATTACCGCTTTACTTTTCACAAATACTGGTGTATTTATAATGAACTTTAAGCAACAGCTGGAGGAAGACATGCCCAGTTTTCAAGATCTATGGGAAATGAATGTTTTTTATGACATGATTTATAAATGATATTATATCTATGAAATTTTAATGCTTTAATTTTGGCCCACATGGCATGAATTAGTGAGCCAAGATACTATCAGGCCCCGTTTTCAGAAGAGCAATTTCCACTAAAAGATTAAGAGGCCATAGCTCTTACTAAAGGTTACCTTTCCAGCAGAAGGACACCGTGGCAATGGAAAGCTAGTGTGGCCTTTTCTACAAAACAATTCCCTTGTAGGAATCAAAAGGCACTCAATTCTATAGCCCTTATAACAAAATCAGAGTAATGGGGAGATTAAAAAAAAAGTTTTGCTTTGGCAAGTTCAATAAGGACAAATTAAATAAACCAAAATAGTCGGAAGTGAGGAAAAACCTGTGAGAACATTTACATAGGACAATTTCTTTCTTTCTTTCCTTTTTTACCATCGTATCTGAATAATTATGCAGCAAGCCAACAAAGAAAAATAACTTTACACAGTCATGACTTTATTCGTTGAACCACAAAAATAGAAATTTAGTTTGCTTTCTTTTTTCTCGCCCACTTCACCTTTGTTTTTGATTGGTGGCAGCTGCTGCCCAATCAAAGTGCATGCACACCTCTACTGGACATTGTGAGACAGAAGAAGCAATGTCAGAACCAATTTGAGGCTCACAATCTGGGTAGGAAAAGGAAAATGCTAGAGAACAAATTGTCAAGGTGGAGGAAGATATTGCCTGGTATCCTAAGTTCTAAATAGTTCAGGAAGAAAGGAAATCACCAATATCTACAGTGATCAGGAAAGGTCTTTTTGAAGATGAGATGCAGAGTCAGGGCTTGCCTGGGGCACAAAATGGAATAAAGTAAAATAGCTACAGGGGAGGGGACTCTAGGCTAGAAACCCTATAAGATCAGTACTGGAGCTTCAAGCCTCCAGTCATGAATGTATCTGGTAGCTTCAAATTATATTTGGTACATATCATATATCATATCATACATTATATTTAGACACTGAAGAGAATTAGTTGCACATGAAAATCTACTTTAGCTGTAAGAATCAGCTTATAGATTTAGTTCCTTGTGACTACTGTGGAAATGGTTAATTAGACTCCTCAGAGTTCAATCTTCTGGCATTTTCCCTAACATTTCATCTGCACATTCCAGAGTTATTATACAAGTTTTATGAAAGTAAGTCTACAAGACAGGCTCTCAGGTGTGACTGATGTCTCTTTTGTAAGCCAGGAAATTTGCACAGACTGTGTCTCAGGAGGCTAATATTTCAGCTCTTCTTGGGGTGTTATTACCTGTTTGTGTCTGACTTCCACAGCACTAGACTGCCAAAATTCCTTCGTCTAAATGCAGCAAAGGGAAAGCTATCATCAATTATGGATTGGGAGCAAACAATTAACTTTGCAGGAAGCAATTCAAATGAGAGCCAGATTTCTTTTTGGACATTCTGTGATATCAAAACTTCGGCTTATCAGAAGATACAAAAACACTTCATTTTCCGCAGTGTCTACGACTTTCTTTAATTTCTATCCCTTGGCCTTTCCCTGTGCCGTTATAAAAATAAAAGCACCATCATGAAGAGAAATATCCATTGCCAGATGACTAATAATATTGTTCTCCACTGCATCTGATGGTCTCTAGGGGAGATGCAGAGAAATTCTTTGAGTAGAGCTGCGTAAGGTTTCCCTAGCTGGCCCTGACTACTCTGGCCACCTGTTCTCTGTTTAAAGAAACCATCCTTCTCTCCCCCAGCCTTCTGTTCCTTGTCTCAGACTAACGATGATATATGGGGTGCTGTGTTCCTCCTAATTATGAAAATTGCTTTCTATTGGTTCCAAGATTTTTATTTGATATCTTCTCAGCATCTTGGCTAGCCTCTGTGCCTTGAAGTCCTTAGGTAAAATTAGATCTTAAAGCCCCCATCTGGGGTATGACATACAGCTTTTAACCAAGAGCTCTTATTTAAAAAAGCAAAGCTGGTGCTTCAAAGGAAAGATGGCAGTTACTCACCATGCCACCAAGCCCGACCTTCTATAGCTAAAGTAAAGGTCCCACCCAGATCCTGGAGCTTGAAGACCATGATTGTTGAATATACCACTGCCCACCTCATCTTCCCAACAGCTCTCTATTTCTATGGTGTTCTGTTATAATTCCTTGCTGAAATCTGTGGGGACACCAACACCTCCTATACTCGCCAAGTCATAAACCTAAGAAATACTTTTGATGCCTTCACCATTCTCTCCTTTCCACTCCCATATTTCATTACTATGAAATCTTCCTCTTCAATATCTTCTCACTCTATCTATTCCAGTCCACCTACATTCTGCTACTTTATATTAGGCTTTTGTGATTTTTCACTGGGAATATAGTAATCAGGAAGCAATTCATTCTTAGTCCCATCTGCCCTGCTTGGTTTAGCCTTACTCCTGGTTATTTCTGCATCCTGTAGTCTGAGTGTGCTGAATGAAGCATCTATTTTTGTCCCTTGCTTCAAATCCTTTAGTGACTCTCCACTACCATTACATGACACACAGTCTTTTGCCAATGATGCCTACATGTCCTTCCCCTTCTTTTAAGTAACTATGACTTGCTTTTGGGAACATGTCTCACTGATGTCTTTCATGTGCTTCTGTATTTCTCTAAATAACCTGCTAACCTGTTTGCTCCCATGAACATTTCTTTGTGGGATGGGAGGATGTGCTGTTTAACTGGCTTATGAATCCTCAGCAGAAATGATAGCCTGGCACACCCTATGTTCATATATTTAGTGAAAAAATGATGAGTTCATCATTATAAATTAATGAATAGTCAGGCCTTCTCCTTATTGGCGACTAGGGGCAGAAGAGGCCATGACTGGTTTTCAGGCTCTACAGGAAATCTTAGAAGAACCTCATTTCTTCTACTTTTTTTAAAAAAGAGTTATTTATTTATGCATACAACAACTGGGGTACAGGCCAGAAGTTCAGGGGTGGGAGGATTTACCAGAGACAGAGTGGGGAGAAGAACAGGCAGACTGACTGAAATACACTGCTGAGGGGAGCACCGGGGGAGACAGGAGGGGCACCTCCGCCATGTGGGTCTCCTCCCTGGCTGGGGATTCCTGGTATAGTAGCTGCGGACAGCCTCGCAATGCTGCACTTCAACCTGTTGTGCCACCGGGGTGGGCCCAAGTCTTCTATTTTTATCATGAAACTGTTAGTGAACTTACAGTGGACGTTAGAAAGAAACCCAAGAATGACTATCTTTCCACTGGTAATATTGGTGGCTCTCCAGTTCCTCGTGGCTCGCCAGTTCCTCTGTACATGAAGATGAGGCTTTTCTTAAATTTCGAGACATTTCATTGCTGCCCTCTCCATGGGAGCATACACTACGTGTTTAAATCTTGTCTCAGCTGCAGAAAGAGGTATCTGGATTGCTTCAAACTGTAACTTTTATATAGGCAGAGTTTCTATTAAAATATGTCAGCTATTTATACATACTGGACCAAATAAGTATTCATAAAGGCTTAGAAGATCAACTTCTTTGACTTTCGCATCTGATTTGCACACACAGGGACCAGTGAGGGAGAGAGGTGTGACACTTCCAATTAGCTAGGTCAGATAAAATCAGTCCTAGCGACTAAGAAGAGCCTCACTCCTCACCCTTCTGAATACCACTGGTATCTCTGATCCTTTCTATTATCTTCTTCATTGGTTTTCTGAAAGAGAGTTTAGCACCGCAGAGTTTAGCACTAGGCTCTTCCTGGCTGACTGAACTTTTGTTCCTGAGAAAGAAATACACTTATATTTCACCTCATTGTCTCAGATAATTCCAAAGACTTGCACATTACTTTTATCACAAAAAAATGATAGGTTGTGGACTTCAGTTTACTATATGGAAGATTGTTTTTAAAACTGGAGGCTGGTAGAATGGGCTGCCTTAGGAAGAAGAGAGCTTCCTGTGCTTAAGATTTTGAAAAGAGGGAGGTAATTACTGTTTAATGTGCTGGAGAGGGCTCAACCATGGGGGACAGGGTTGTATACAAGGTAGAAGGGAGAGAGAAGGTCTATAAAATTTAAGTTTATTCTATCTTGAGCTACTATGGTTTTAATAGATTTGACTTAAGTAGTGATAGTTTTTGTTGGTTTGTTTGTTTTTGTGCACAGCTAAATAATTGCCCAAAGCTATAAAATAGCATCTGGAAATAAGGGTAGTATGATTGTTTCATTTTCATGTAACTCACTACTCTAGACACCCAGAATAGATAAAAATTCCTGATTATGAACACACCATAAAAAATAAAATCATTAAAAATTAGAACAGTTTGTCTACAAATGATTTATAGGAATTTCAAGATTTGCAAAGGGCATTTCTACCCTTTGTCTTCCACTTTCTGTGTATATAGTCCCTAGAAATAGGGATTATTTCTCTATAGGGATTATTACTTCTCTAGAAGTTATTACTTGCACTTCTGACCTGTACCCCAGTACTTGTATGCATAAATAAATAAATATTTTTAAAAGTTTATTTATTTATGCATACAAGAGCTGGGATGCAGGCCAGAGGTAAGGGGGGGAGGGAACACTGGGGATGGGGCTGTGAGGATTCACCAGAGACAGAGTGGGGAGCAGAACAGGCAGACTGACTGAAATAAACAGCTGAGGGAAGCAGTGGGTGAGGCAGGAGAGGTCTGGTGTGCCATGTAGGTCATCTCCCTGGCTGGGGATTGAACTCATGCTGCAGTGGCTGCAGATATCTTCATACTGTGTGACTTAACCCCTTGTGCCATCAAGAAGGCCTCCAATAATTTTTTAAAAAATTTAAAATACAACAGTTTTTCTAAGATTAACTGTTCTTACCAGTATTACACATTTATACAAGGGAAGGGGAAAAGATGCCACTTTGGTGAAACATTCATACAAATTTGGCCAACATCTCTAGAAATGTGGAGCCAAAAGCCTGAGTTTCCATTTTCTGTGTGCTTGAAACCCAAACAATGTGACCTAAATCACGTAGTCGTACAAAGGAGTGGGCAGAGAATGCACAGAGCTGACATTTAGGCTCCCTGGCTCAGGGAAGTGTCTAATCTTGAGTTTCCCTCTGCTGTGTCGATACACAGAGCTCTGCTTCCTCAGAAATAAGACCACCACTTTTGGTTTTTGAAATATGTGTGATGCATGGGGCTTCGTGGCAGTCATAATTGAGATCTGCAATATGGAAGAAGGCAGGTGATACAATGACCTGTCAGAGGGTTCATATTGCTTTTGATGTTTCTGGAAGCCTGTGACAAAACCCAAAAGGCTGGTAATCACTTTTTAAAAGGGCCTATAGGTATCATCAGGTAACCTGCATGAGAGCTGGTTGAGACTAAAGTGAATTCTGCAGTTTGTTCAGCCTCGCCTTCAGCCAGAGCAAAGACTGAAAGGATGAAGCCTATTTCCCCATGACTCTGTTGGCAACATGCTTTTAATTTAGCCACATCAATCACTGGGAAAAGATTATCCACTTCTACAAAACTTAGTTACCTTTCTGGGCTATGGTCTGAGATCAGTGAAGCTTCTCTTAACTGATAAGACAAGCAATTTCATTTTCTTCTCTAGTGAGTTTAAGGTACTAAGTCACTACCTAGAAATGTTCAAAGTGGTATCTTCTTGTTTCCTTGCCAAAGTGTGAGATTACAATACTTTTGACATACTGAAAAATTCCTTTGCTGCCTGCTGTCTCGGCAACAAATTTACTTCATCAACTAATTCACTAATTTGGGCCTTCTTGAGAACTCAGCTAATTTGTAAGAACAGGTGGCTCATTCCATAAGTGTTCAATAAAGATTCACACATGATTACACATGCAGCACTGCCTTAAAAACAAATGAAAAAAAATGTATGTATTTATGGAGATGCTAAACAGACAAGAGATTCTTCAGTAGTTAACAGACTGCATCTGGTGATCTGGTAAAATTATTTCAAAACTGGTGGAAGAAGGAAGTGGAGGCAGGTGACACGGGATATAAAGTCCTTGTCACATAGACAGCTGCATTGTCCAAGTAGTTGTAGTTGAAAAACCACAACAAAGTGATGAATGAAAAGCAAGCAAAACTCACTAACCACAACTCTACTCTTCATTTTCCCCTATTTTTCTGTTTACCTGGATTTGAGTTCATTCACTTATGCAACATTGTTCTGAGTACTCAGTAACATTTACTATATGTCAGGCACTGTTCCAGGCACCTCAAAGTCAACTAGCTTTTTTGTTCTAAGAAAATACCATTATCTTATTTTTAAAAAAATAAGTTACATTCTGAGATACTGGTGGGCTATTTTAAGAAAGATGGTACATGTAAAAAAATTGTAAAGGCAGTCAATTCACCAACTGCTTGTACATTAAATAGATGGGAAAAATTACAGCAACAATTTTGGCTGATGGTTTCACTGAATTTAAAGATTATTTTCTCATGAGGAATATATAACTTGCTTTAAAAATATTTAACATGAGAAAATAGAAGATAAAAAGTGTTGTTATTCTCTATTTGTTTAAAAGATGATAATTTCTGCTAGAGAGTTCCTGAAGGAGAACACATAAACTTCTCCCTATTTTTCTTAGTATGAGAATAAAGGAAACTCATAAGGATGTTGCATAAATCATTGTATAAGCCATCAGAAGAAACAGTACAATTTACAGTCAGTGCCACAATGTCTTCAACAAATTCAAAACAGGGTGACAACAAATTAATTCACTTATTCCATATGGCTAGGAGGTGAGCACCAATTCAGGCACAGCAGACCATTTGTGTATAGTTCTGGCTATCCTTTTCTATTCTTTTATCCAGGGGAAAAGAAATGTTTGCATTCATAAGATAGTAAATACTTCTAGTGTGCTGAAGGTTTAAAATAGAGGTTAATGGAGGTGAAGAAATCAACACAGCTTCTTAACAAAACACAATTGTCTGAAAGTGAGAGGATTCCATTCTACAACCTGTGATAAAATCACACTGTTAAACTTCTTTCACAGGTGCAGGATTACTGACCTTATAAATGTGGAAGTTACCTCTTTTAAAAACAGATGGATAACTGAGGTAGTCAACATTTTTTGGTGCAAAATATCAAAAGGGTTCAATCATTTATTCACCTTCATTAATTTGTTCACTTACTCTACAAATGTTTCCTGAACATCTACTAGAGCTAGGTTATTATGATTAGCTCAAGGCATATGAAGGGAAGTGGGACATGACTACTGATGACTACAATAAATTATAGTAAGTGTTAAAAACTGCTTATAGGCATCTAAACAAGATTTTCCAGTAAAGGTGTTAAAATATCTAAGATATGAAGAGTATATAAGAGTATATGAGATACTTTTAAGAGGGAGATATAGAGTGAGTTACCCTGGGACATATATATATATATATACACACACACACACATACACATGAAATAAAAGTAGCTGTAGAAATGGGAATGACTCAACCAGGTAGAAGTTAAGTTCAGGAATATTCAAAGAAAAAAAAACCTACATCATCTATAGCGCCATCTTATCAATTGTGTTTCTCTGGATAATTCGGACTAATATGACGGGAAGGATTGAGAGATTTTATCGGGAGTGTGATATGATTTGATTTGCATTTTGTTGCAGGCCATACCAGAAGTAGGGATAATATTTCAGAAGTTATCAAAATAATTAGGAAGAGAAATGACAAGGAAAAGGTAGTGGGAACAGAAAGAAATATACAGTTATTAGGTGGAATAGAAAATGTATAATGTATAGTTGAATGTGGAAGATAAGGAAAAAAGAATCTCAGATAACGGAGATGTTGGCTAGAGGACTGAATAAAAGCCTTGTCTACTACCAAGTCCATCACCCTTGACCATTGTTATAAAAAGTAGTAGTTTTGGAAAAAAAAAAAAGAATGTATTTAATTTCTCATTACTTGATTTTAGTTGCCAACAAGGATATCAAAGTTGAGAATTCTAGTATGTTAGTATTTGAGACATAGAGAGTCACCCCAGGGCAAAGTAAAAGCACAAGACCATAGGCATGGACAGACTCACCTAAGGATTACCTATAGAATCGAAATGAGTGCCCCAAGAAAAAAGACCTGGGGGGGAATGGCATTTCTGGATTTAGGAGATCCACGAAAGGAAATGAAATAAGAATAATAAGAGTTGTGTCCCCCAAAGCAAAAAAAAAAAAAAAAAAAAAAAGAGCATCTGATGAATAGGAAATGTGTCAGCTGCTACAGAAAGATAAAAAACAAACACCCCAGAAATTGTTCATGTTCTGGGGCAGCATACGATGTCACTGGAAATTTATTGATGTGGTAGTGTGAAATAAAACTGTTTGAGTTAAAAAAAGTAAATGAAAATTTAGGAAGGAGACACTGAAAGTACATACCTCTTACAAGGAGCATAGTATTTCATAAGAAATAAAACTCATATGAGTTTTATTATAGTAAACAGGAAAACATGGGATATAGAAGAAAAAACAAGAAAGAATAGACAGAATTAAGCCATTTCAAGAGCTGCATGGAGAAAATCAACAGGACAAAGATATAACTGGATATATAAAGCAGGGAAGAAGGAAGTAAAAAAGAGAGGGCGGAGTAGAGGAAGGAACGACGAGGAGGAGAAGGGAGGAAGGCAAAACAGGAACCCTTTACATCAATGCAGAGGATCTGAAGCACAGGTGAAGAATTGCCCATTATTATACAGACATTTTTAATAATTCATAAAGGTTTATTTTATAAAGATAGTCCATAAAGGTTTAAATTTCATATTGATTTAAGATGATCATTATTAGCTCGACCAACATGAATGCATACTACTTAGAAATGGCTGAACTATCTAAATGAGATCCATTATTTCCTTGGGTTCATTGCACGGTCCAGGCCTTCTTTAACTTTGCTACTTCATTACAGAAAATGAATTGAGTTCACATCTAACTCAGACAGAAAATGACTGGTGATTCATCCTTCTTGCCATGGATGAAACACCAAAATCACTTGATTGTTGGAGAGGAAAAGTAATTGTTTGAAACTGATTTCCTAACTTTTATGAACATCAAATCCAAGAACACAGAAGTTCCTGGCTTAAAAACAACTCTGATGCTAATAGCACAAGTGATAAAATATAGTTCTGATCAAAGTGACTCAGTGTTGAGCATTAAGCCCTGCAGCACCCAATTACTCAGTGCTGTTGCTGGTGAGAAATATGATGTTCGGGAGTATCGCTTAACCAGCAATCATAAATAATATACAGGATGAAAGGAGTGGGAAGCAGTCCTGAATGTGGTCCTACATGATCTTAATTGTAGTCCTATTAAGAAGAGGAATACTTTGGGGGTGTATTCCTCGAGTAATCAGGGTTTTACATCCAGAGTGCATTTCTAAAGTTGACTTGCTAATGAAGTTGCATTCGCAACCTATATTAACAAAATTTTATTTTGAATGTGTCATTTTGATTTGCCTTGGAGTCTTGTTTTGACTTGCCTGGCTTAATTTTGCAGCAGAACAAACAGAATTTTCTTCACTTGTCTCAGCTCACACAAGGTTAATCTAGCAGCCTCTGTCCTAGGGTGAATAAGTGAATTGCTATGTTTCTATTAATTCACTTTTGCCAAATTGAAATCCATTTCAGCCTAGAGTACTTCCTCCTCCTTGCATACATGGACCTTTTTTTTTTTTAAACTAATACAGTCAAAATATGTCTTGGAACTGAAACTTGAAAATAAAGAAACAGCTATTATTTTTACTATTTTTTTTACTCCATTGTTTTTGCCTTCACTTCACATAGGTGTATGTTTGGGCAGCAGAGACAATAGTATATTGCCCTTCATTTATTTCCCCAGAGAACGGTTTATCAGCTGCTGAAAAAGGAGTTATTTTACTCTGAAAAACACATACCAGATCTTTTGACAAGCAATACTCATTAAGGTCCTTCCACAGACAAGTGATCTCTGGGGGCAGTTTAACCCATTTATTCTTCTCAATTTCCCTCTAGTTTCTAGCTCAAAAAGAACAAATTATATTAAATTAACAAAATCCATTTGGAAAATGAATCTTTTGTAATAGGTTCCTGGAAGTGTTCAGTGCAGGCACGACACGACCAGCATTTCCACTCGCATCTGAGAAGGCTCTGCTTTGACACATGAGCGGAGACACTCTTGGCAAACCTGGGATTTGAGGCCAGGGCTCATTAATGCACCTGCACGCAAAGTAATGTACGGTGTGTCAGTGTTTCCACTGTGCCTTTCCATTGCCTTCTCTCCCCGGTGTGGAACCTGCATCTGCTATTATTTGGTTGGGTAAAATCTGCCAGTGGAGCGGGGAGGGAATGGCTGTGTGCGTTGAAGTAGGTGTTATTCCACACACTGGTTCAATGTAGTCGGCCCCCTGTAGAGATTCCAAATTACAATGCGACTGCACAGTGTTTTTAGACAACTCTCATGCTGGGATAGAGATGGTCTGCAAAGAGTGCCAGGAAGAAACTACATACACACGACACGGAAGCGGACTTGGGCACAAACCTCCCAAACATTGCTATAGACAGCCTTTGGTGTGTTACAATAACATGAAATGCTCAACATGCGAATCAGTCCAAGTAGGAGAGGAGGCGTGCAGGTGTCCGAGAGAGCAATACCCTACAGGAGGAGGACAGGGTCAAAATTCACTTCTCCTGTCTGCTTGCCTGATTTAGAGCAAAACACTGAGCTCTTGGCTGTGCGAGCAGGGCGTGACAACCCTTTTCACCTGCTTACAGGACAGACTGCCATAAAAGATAAACAACCTCTTAATGTCCTCAGTGAGTTAGCCAGGCATAACCCCAGGCTCTGGGGATACAATCTAGTAATAGGTAATTTCAGCCTTGAGTTTCAAGTGTTTTCTTCCTTTCTTTAATTTCTAAAGCCTCTTTTCCCACTGTCATAAGACCTCAAGGCAGCAATTTGTACCATACAGGTGCAACTATGGAGGGATAGAGAGCTATAATTATTAGCTCTGGTCAAGTAAAACAGATATTGAATAGAGAGCCTGTGGTCCTGATACCCAGGCTTAAAAGGCAGGCCCTCTGCTGTCACATTCCACAAACTGATTACATAGTTGTACATCTACCTCAGACAGGCTGAAGAACTGTCAAAGCCAATAACTGAAATGCACCCTGAAGAGACACATTAGGTTCTTGGAAACCACAATATAAGGATCCACAAGAGATTTCTATTCCCCGCAAGTATCAGTTTGATTTTATTTGGGCTGCTCAAAGGATCTCTTTGAAATATCAAAGGAATTAAAACTGCAATATTATTAAGCACCTTCACATTTGGATAACATTGCCTTAGGTGGAGTGGCTGCCCCGAGGTGCAACTTGAAAATGTTTTATTGTGTAAAAGGAAAGAAAAAAATGACATTTTATAACATTGTTCTGTTTGTTTTAGCACATCATTGGAAATAGTCTTTCATTATGCTTTAGTTTTTCTAGTAAACTTTCACAAGTAAATAACAATGGACACTCCCTGTTTCTTTGATTTTTGTTCTCTTGTTGGTACTTTGCTTTGCCCATCATATCAAGAGGAAGGGTGTGACTGCCCCCCTGAATATGCATAATTATAAAGCCTGCACCAGCTTGCACAGTATGTTAAACCTGGAATTGAAATTCCACTCAGATGTGTTATGATACCGTGAAACATCAAAACCAAGAATAAGAGGGTCTCATAGCTCTAAAAGAAAAAAAAAATTAGTTTGATCCAGGCATCCCCTGAATACAGAGTACCGAAATAACTTTTTTGCTTTCCAAATACGTAACAGGGGATTGTTATTATCTCTTCTCTCTCCTTTTTTTTTTCCCCTCTTTCTCCTTTCTCCCAACTCCTTCCTTCTCATCTTCTCTGTCTGGGTTCTTTTCCTTTTTTTCCTGTCTCTCATTCAACAACTATTTATTGAGAGTGGCTAAGCAAAAGTGGGGCATTTCCAGGGCAGTGTGAGTTCTAGCATATGTATTTTTTTCTGCTAAAATGGAGATATTTCCAAATAAATTAGGAATTTATAGTATACTTTGTGCCAGCTACTCTTCTAGGGGCTCAGCTACAGCAACAAAGCAGATCCTATCGCCTGAAGTGTACTTCCAACGAAGAGGTAGAAAAAAAATAAATCTGGACAATTCAAACAGGTGCTAGAAAGAACAAAGCAGGGTGGGAGAAGGGTGGCAGGTGAGGTGAAGAGAGGGCTCTTATCTTATTCAGGATGGTCCAATAAAACCTTTCAGCTTAGGTGACATTTCAGCAGCTGCACAGTGTCTCAGGGAAGAGTATTCCAGTCTCTGGAAAGACCCAAGGCCCAAGGCAGGGGTGTGTGGAAGGGCTGGAAGAATGACAAGGAGGCCAGACCGGACTGAGAAGAGCAGGAGGAAGGAAATGGGTAAATACTGGGACATTGTAAGAACTTGATCTTTTACTCTGAATCCAGTGAAAAGCCACCAGGGGTTACTTAAGTTTCTAAGAAAGTTTCTTCTTTCTGTGTAGAAAAGAAACTATGGGGGGAGAGGGTATAAGCAGAAAGACTAGTCAAGAAATTCCTCTCATCGTCCCTCTATTATTGGAATGTTTGAATATGAATTTATCATCTGGTAGCTAGGTTCCTTTGCAAGCTACTGTAATACTAGACCATGTTTGAGATAACTATATACAGAAGTATGTCATGTCACTGTTTTGGAGTAGAAACCAGAAGATATTTGCTGGTTAGAATTTGCGCTCCAGGGATCCAGATCTTATTTGTTATTTAAAACAGAATCTTTGTTAACCAAATAGAAGTATGAATTTACCTAATTCTGAAGTGATATCAGAATATTAAACTGCTACTCAGAACAATAACTGAAATAAAATAAAAACATAACAATGCTCACAGCAGACACTTTTAAAAGAAAATCTGAAAACTATGACCTCTGACGAGTTTTATGGAGACAATAACTTTGAACTACATAAATGTGTTTTTTTCTTCTTCATTCCTCCACCCACTATTTCCCCCTCCCGATATTGTTCCAGAAGCACCCACTTATCCCAGGGAGCATTACAAGTTTAGGGCAGGAATGCACTGCAAAGGTAGAGGGGGGTTGATGCACTGCTTTGTATATCCAGATGGTTGATTCAGACAAGACCCGTAGTTCTGAAACACTGGTTCTGCTGAAAATGAAAAGGATTTTCTCAGGTCTGTTAGCCCCCATGAACATATCAAGAACAAGACTTAAAGCACAAGTCAGGTTTATTTGTGCTTTTTTTCAGTAGTGTGGACAGGACACCCTTTCTGCCACTTCAGCTGAGTTAGAAAGCTGATTTTTCTAGGAAGAAGGATCTAATTTAGAGGAAGTCCATTCAAGAGAGGAAGAGAAAACAGAAGGGCCTCTTTCTCTGAGGAATTCCTCTGTGGGAAGCAGTAGGAGAGAGTGCCAGGGAAAACAGGAGGAAAAGACGCCTGTGGCTGTCTCCCTGGGAGTGGAGCATTGTGTTCCTGGAGGAGATTGCAAGGGCAGCCACTGAAAGCCTACAGTTAGCTCTTGAGAACTTTCCTCAACTTATTTGTGGTGTACAAGGTATCAGAAGCTTCTTTCCATACTCTATAAAAAGCAGAAGATGGATGGTGTAGTGGTAAGCATAAAACAGGGGGTTTTCTCATGTGGAGTTATTTTGTTTCCAGCATGGGTTCCCCTCACTACCCCCCCCCCATCAAGTTTATCCAATGAGAGCCCATCAGCCACTATCAGTTAAATAAGAGGAGGCCCCTGCTCTGAGACACTGGCACCAAAGGAACCCCCATCCCTAGATACCCAGACCTCATCAATGGGAACACAAAGGGTGAAGGAAAGAATTCTGAACAAGCCAAGTTTTTTTTCTGGAAAGGAGTACTTAAAATGGAAAGGAAAGAAGGGGAAAAAACTGTGAAGTTGAGGTTTCTTTTGCAACCTAGAAACAGGATGAATGTTCATGATGATTAGATGAGTTTCAGAAGAATAAAGACAAAGTATTTACTTTACATATTTGAACCTGGTATGTTATCTTTGATCTCACCAATCCAGTACCACCAGTGAATCCAGCACTATTTTCCATACTTGCTATGAAGTATGAAGTCACCTGTTGTGGTCTAACTCAGCAAATTAGGATCCAAGAGAAATGATGCTTTCCCTGTCTATCAGAAATGAGGGGGAACTGCCTATACGTTATTTGGGGGTTGTTAGCTTTGGCTTTTGGGAAGTACATGATGAATGTACTCTCTAACCTGCCTATTCTTTTTTTGTTTTATGTCCAAATAAACCTTATTTTTCTCTTGGAAGAACTGATGGCTTTTGTTTGGGGTCACCAGGGACATTCAACTATTAACTAAAGTATCTTTGGAAGGGCAAAAGGGAGAAAGAATATTGCTGAGCACTTTCCTAGAAGCCTTCTAGGGTCTTAATTTTCCTATGGAGATAACGTTTTTGCTTCATATTTTTTAATAATAAAATCAAACAAAACATATATTGAGCAGTTAAACAGCACAGTTTTCTCTACTGGGTAAATTAAATAAGACAATATATGTGAAGTGCTTTTTAACTGTATCATGCTAAACAAATGTAAAATATTTTTATTATTGTTATTATTCCTACTGCTCTAGGCCAAGACAGTTAAATTGGTTAGATGTGCCTAATTTTGTCATCAAGGTGAATTCTAAATATTATCTTCCTTTGGGGAATCCTGGAGAAAATAGTATGGGTGAAAAAAGCAACATTTTAAAGAAAGCACTGGAATCAATCAGCATGACTTCTGAGATACCTCCTGGTTCTCCAGACAAAAAACAATGTCAGGCTCCTATTTCTGCTGGTTCCTCTCTTTGTCAGCACATGCAAAGTGATGCAGATTTTAAAGTAGATGGACCAATAAAGATTTAATTTCATCTCTGGCTCAAGGCCTAATGTCCCTTCCTGCCTTTCCACAGGTCTCCTGCCTGCCTGGTTTAGTGAGAGGGTTGTCAAACAAGATTGAAAACAGATTGATTTCCCATTTTGATACAGCTACATTGCTAGTTGTAGTTTTCTTTAGCAGTGTTAGTTAAATATTTAATGCAATCTTAAGAGAAAAATTCTGCCTGTGTAATATAAACATATTGTTAGATTGCCTGAAAGGGTCACATCTTGATTAAGCTGAATGTCAGGAGTATCGATACTACCTTCTCTGTATTCGAGAGATGCCATCAGTGAAAGCCTCACATAGCGTCAGGCTGCTGTGCCTTTCATGCATGGTCCAAGAGTATTTATGCTGGTCCAGCACACATGGAGGCCAGATCCCTTTATCTGCACAACTGATTAACATTTCAGTTTTTTCAAAAATAGAATTGTAATTTTAGAAATAATCTCACTGATCTTTACTGTACAAATATGTACAAACTATAATCCACAAAAGATCCTCATCATTTTCTAAATAAAGCTTTCAAAGTTACAGCAACAAGTTTGTTTTTACAAGGCAGAATTTAAGACAGCGGATAATGTTGCAAACAAGCAAATATTTCCCCTAAACAATAAAATCAATTAAAGTGATTTTCTAGCTAGGCCAGCTGGGAGGTAAAAGGTAATGAACAGAGACTGCAGTTCTGGGTATTTGAAAATAAAGTGATGGTTACCTCCAGCAGAGCTGATGTTGGAATAGCCTGCCTCGTCATCATCTTATAACCCTGCATTTGTTTCCTTTGGATCATCCCCATAACCACTGTTAGTTTAACCTCAAACATCCTGAGCAATTTGCTGAGTCTTTAATAAAGTTAAATGCATTTAAAATACCTGGTTTCTGAGATTATTTTCTTTATATATTCCCTTTAAGTTAAGGTAAGTACTGCTTGCTTGATAGCTTTTGCTTTCCTGAATATTAATAAAAAGCTTTCAAACCAATGTAAGACTCCCCAAGTTGTTTGTTTTACTGTGTTAGTAGTTCATGAAATTCAAGTCTAGAAACTACTACTCTAGTGAACCACTAAAAGATTTGAATACAAAGTGAAATTCTTAGATTTGTAGGTTATAAAGAATATTGCTTCAAAAAATGGTGTTAAGACAAATGCAGTCATGTACAAAACAGTGAGTTGAGACCCCTACCTCATGCCATACCACAAACGAACTAAGTCAATGATAGACTTAATTGTAGGTAACAGAAACAAAAAAGTTCAGAAGAAAATGTAGGAGTATATATGGCACTGCCTTAGTCAACAGTTTCATATGTTTGACAAATGAAGTATAAATAAATACAGCAAAATAGATAAACCACACTTCATCCAAATTTAATGCCTATATATTTACAAAGATACTGACAATAAAGTAAAAAGGCAACCCACCAAACAGGAGAAGATATTTGCAAGTTATGCATCTGATAAAAGGCTTGTACCTAGAATATATAAAGAATTATTAGAACTTAAACAAAAAGGCAAATGACCCAATTAAAAAATGACAATGAATTTAAGTAGGCATTTCTCCTAAGAAGATAGATGAATGGCCAAGAGTTACATGAAAAGATGCTTGACATTATTAAGCATCAGAGAAATGCAAATCAAAACCACAATGGGATGCCACTTCCTAACTACTGGATTGACTTTTATAAAAAATTAGGTGATATCAATTTTGCAGGATGGAGAAGCATTGCTTCTGAGGATGTGAAATGCTGTAGCTACTTAAAAAGGTCTATTTTCTCAAAATGTTAAACATGCAGTTGCCTATGATCATTTAAGTTTACTCTACGTAAAAGTAAAACATCATCACACAAAACACTTGCATGTGAATGTTCATACATCATCATTCATAATATCCAAAAAGCAGAAACAATCCACATAACCATTAAGTGATGAATGAATTAAAAATATAGTATATACAGACAATATAATATCAATCAAAAATGAAAAGTTCTGATCCATGTTATGACATGGATGAACAGTGAAGCATGATGCTAAGTGAAAGAAGTCAGTCACAAAAGGACAGGTAATATGTAATTGTACTTTTTTGAAATATCTAAAATAGACATCTGAAAATCAATTACTGGTTTCCTTGAGCTAACAGAGAATAGAAGTATTGGGAAATGACTGATGATAAGCACAGTTTCCTTCTTGGAGAGATAAAATGTTATGAAATTTATTGCAATGATTACTATACAATTTTGAATATACTAAAAACATTGAACTATTTATTTTAAAGGGTGAATTATGTGATATATGAATTATATATCTTAACTAAGCTGTTTAGGAAAAATGATGTCCTACTCCAGAGGGTCTGATTCAGTTTATCACCCAAGGCCTTAAAAAAAAAAAGATTCTTGCCACTCTAACATGCTCTTTATTAACGTCTTCCTTCAATTTTCTGGAGCTGTCTACTTCAAAACAAAACAAAACAAAACAAAACAAAATATATTCAACTCCTGCTCCCTTCCGTACATCTGCTCTCAACCTTTTCCCAGTTCTACATCCTCACTCTATTTCCAAGTAAGAATGTGCTCCTGTCCTTCTGAACTAATTAACATATTTACCTTCTTTGGTTCTATTCTAAATCTCATCTCCAGGATACTATGAATGCCCAGACCCATTCTACTTATCAGTTGGCACGTGCTATGTTTTCCATATTAATTTGTTCATATGTACTCAGAATCATAAACACATGTGTACAACCAGGAAGTGAAACAGGGCTATCTCAGGGCTACAGACGTTAGAGGACAGTGTCAAAGTAGAGAACAGACGTTAGAGGACAGTGTCAAAGTAGAGAACAGGTCACTGCATACGGGTTCTTCACACATGCGTACAATTGTGAGCCCACTCAGGTTCAGGGAACAGCAATGATGGGGTATATTTAACAAACAGAGTTTCTTTCTTTCCAATTTATTTTTACATAGAAGAACTGGAGTGTAGGACAGTGGTGCAGGGGAGGTGAGGGGTAGAAGACTCACCAGAGATAGAGTGGGGTGCAGAACAGGCAGACTGACTGAAATATACTGCTGAGGGGAGCAGTGGGCAAGACAGAAGAGGTCTGCTGTGCCATAAGGTCGCTTGTCAACAGTGCTGAGCAGTGCTGGCCAGTGGTGCAAGTTATCACTGGTCACTGGTATCTCTGGTGTTAGAGATTCCAGTGTTTACAGCTTGTTGTGAATTGCTGGCCTACATCAACAATAAACATCTGTTTGAACACCGGGCAAAGCCTAGGGTGCCCCTTTCAGGCAATGTCAGAGGCAGGGCTGGAGGCATGTGCAATGGCCAGGTTTCTCTATGAAGGTCTTCAGCTTCTCTTCTTTCTTTTGGGGTCAGCTGCTGATCTTTCTTTCTTTGGATTCCTGGAACAAAATCCTTAAGCTGAATGTGGCATTCAAACTTGGCTAGCTAGCACCAGGCTGGCCATCAAGTCTGGCCCGCTATGGAAGGCCTATGTAGAGCTGTCAGAGCAGTGTGGGTGCTTCCCAGATGCAGTGCACTTTAGATCACCTTGCAGAAAACTCCTGCTCTTGCTGTTGGAGTTTTATGGGTCCCTACACTAAAATCTGGCTTGCGCTGGGGGAGGTGTTACCCAAAGATAGCATGCTTCAGCATTGTGTGTGTGTGTGTGGGGGGTATGTGTGGGGAGGACTCCCTCTGCTGATACCTGTTGCCACTTTTAGAGCATTGAGCACTGGCCACCCGGACACACTGGGGTGGGGGAATCGCCATTGCCATTCAGTCTCCAGGCTCTGCTACCAAGGTGGCCAAGTGTGGCATAGTTGGTCAGGATCTGTTCTTGCGTTCCAGGGCTCTGGTTTCAGAGAAAAACATTAAGGGAAGTCGCTTTAAAAAACCTCATTGTGTTAAAACTAAGACAAAAGAGGTCCAGAGAAATTAGAATTCAATTTCAAGTATTTGCCTATTTTTGCATTTGTTGACATTTTGGTTTTTAATTATTTCAAGTAATTCCTCATATGTTTGTCTTATCTTTCTGATTTGATGTCAATCTTGAAGCTGTAAAATAACTTCATCCCAAATGAATTTCTCCTGTTAGCAATGGACTGTATGACTACTTTAATAGCTGATGTAGCTAATGCTTTCTTACATTCTCTTCTATCATTCAAGTAAACTTTAAAGGATATTTAGGCTATTCATAAAAGGCAACAATTAGGTAGTTTTTCTATTTTACAGTAAAGAAAGAATTCAACCTACCAGTGGAGGCATTCACGTATCCTTGGGCAAATTACTCAATTTTTCTGAATCCGAGTTTCTAATTGTAAAACGACAGAATACCTGTCGTGTGTGCTTTCCATATGTATGGATGAGTTATTGTTTATTACATGCTTAGAAGGTACTTGCATGTGATATCTGTTCAGGACATAGTTACTTTTATCATGGTGGCCATCATGATTATTAGAAGCATGTAGCCCAGATTTTAGCAGCCCAAAGATTCTTTACATAGTTGTAAAGTATTTTTTGCTTTAGAGCATTAAAGTAGGTGTTTTTGGACCTGTTTAGTTAATACAATTTCTCAGAAAGCTAAATTTTGTCCAGTACATTAAACGTACATTACTAGAAAACGACTGCTAACGAACATAACTGCTAACGAACATAATACTAATTTCCACCTGTCCTTGCATCAAATTACATGTTTAAGGGAACTGGTTCTATTATCCAAGGAAAGCTCCTGACTTCTGTTTTCAGAAAAGGGAAAGCCTGTCTCAGAGCCATCTCCATCAAGTAATAATATGCCCCATGTGGAGTGTCCTCTTTAGTTAATTTCTCCCATTAATTTCATGTTGAAGCTTTGTTTTGAAGCTGAGAAAAGCTGGCTTAATTGGCTTTTCCCCCCTGTAGCAAAAATTTTGGGGGAAGATGTGTATCTTGAAATCTAATTACATATTTTAACTGTAACCTGAGAAGCTTAAAATTCACAGATGCACTTTATCTGTCAAATAAGGAGACAGTTGGCAAATGCGGGCCATAAAGGTAGAGATTTAGTACCCAACTGTATGAATTGTTGCTGCTTTCCTATGTTTATTACTTCACAGTTAATCAAAGAGATAACTCCCAGGAGTTTGGTATCTTTTTCCCTATGTTCTATATGATGAAGGGGGAAGGAGAAAAGAATATTCTGTTTGCAACACATTTCCAATTGGAATAAAGTATCTGGTTCACAAAGCCTTGAATGAAATATAAACATTAAATGTTTTAATCAATTTCTGAAATCTTTTTTAAAGCCAATGGACCAGAACATCATATTATTATGACTGTGCATGCAGTTCGTTTGGTGTAGGAACTTCTCAGTAATTATATGAATATGTGCATGCAATTAGTACAGATATTTAGAAACAGGACTGCTCAACAACCATCAAAGCCATATTTCTATACTGACCTGGCATTTTGCCACCAAGGGCAATTACATTGAAATAACTTTGTAATATGAAAGTTGTAATTATTGAGCAGGATCTAGTTTCTTTGCTGAGCATCACAACTCAAAAGGTTTAACATATCCATAAGTCTCAAAAATAATGCAATTACCAAAGATGAATAAAAACAGAAAAAGCGAAAGTGACCCTAAGAGCAGATGCATTCACCATCATCAATCACCATCAGTCATATCCAGAACAATGTCCAAGAGGACAAGTCCTCCAATTCACAAGTTATGCTGAGTCATTAGGTTTGTGTCCTGAATGACTATAGATATAGGTGCTGCCAAGATTCTAGACAAATGGCCACAAGATTCACCTACTCTACAAATACAGTAATTATGGCACTGGACCAAGTTACTCCAGAAATCTCCCACTGAGAGAAGAATCTTTTAATCCTTCACTTCATGGTATAAAACATGAATTGCTAACATTTCTACCCTTTCATTCACTGTTCTTATTTCTATGACTTCACAAGTTGTACTTGCTTCATATTTCAAGATAAAGAAATTCCAGAGAAGTAAATGTACACAAATCTAAAATGAACACAAATCTAAAATGAAACCTATGTGAAGTCTTATCAAAATAATAATGGCCAACAACCTTAGGGTTTCTTGTTCTCAGGAAAAGACCCAAATCTTTAACTTATGATAATCTTTGTATATACTCTCAGGTATAAAATATCACTCAATATTAGCAAACATATTATTGCACTGAAAAATATTAAAAAGTAAAAGATAAACAATTCATGATTAATTTAATGTCTGCCAAAGAGTATTTAATGACATTAAACATTGTTTAAATGTTTACTAAATTAGAAATAAAAAGGAAATTCCTAAGCTGATTATTATTATCCATCAAGTATCTATAGGAAGAATCCAACTAAATAATGAAATATAACTATGTTATCTCTAGAATTACAATTAGATTCTTCTTCAAAGCTGCTAGGCGGTCCTAGTCAACATAAGAGAGGAAAAATAAAATGAAGTACATACTGGAAATAAAGAAACAGAACTATATTTATGTTTAAAGAATCAGTTTGTTTACATGTATAAGCCATGGTGACCTGTAGAGCTTTAGGATTAGCAAGGTGGCTAGATAGAGGATCAATGTAAAAATATTAACAGGGTTGCTACAAAGCAGTAATAACTTATTTAAGAGCAATATTAAAAGTACCTCATTCACAAACAGACTAAAAAATAGCTAACAATATATTAAAAACATTTTTGTGGGATTAAATCATGAAATAATTTTCTGGTTAACAAAGAATTTAATAAACAAAAAGTCATGCCAAATTTATGAATAACATTCAAGTTAATCCACATATCAATATAATGACAATTGTAGCTTTGCTCCCCCCACACCATTGAGACATTATAAACCAATCTTGGAATTCATTTATAAGAGGAAAAATCCATCAGTAGTTAAGACAATTTTGAAGAAGAAAAAAATAGTGTGGCCTGATGTATCAGGTTTCATAATACTTTATATAAGAACTAAACTAACAGCCAATAACTTGTATTGACCATTTATATGCCAGTAAAAGCTTTCCATGCATTATGAGCACTATGTGTATTCACAATTAGTGTTACTTTGGCAGAAAGTGATTAAGGAGTGTCTGCAAAGGTGCCAAGTGTTGAGTAGGGAAACAGTTTGTCTATCCACTGCTTGTGGGAATATCAACTGGCATAATATTAGACAGAACACCCTGTCAAACATCAAGGAAAACTGAAGGCTGTATCTCCTTATTAGATAACCTATTTCTAGGTGACTAACTTAAGAGACCCTAACACATGTGTGAAAGAAATAAGTAAAAGAATGTTAAGTGTAGATAGCATTATTTGTATTAGGGGAAGTTTGTAAGCAATCAATTTAAATGTTTTCCAATAGAAAACTGATAAATAAAACACTATAGAGCCACACTCAGAAATACGGTTAAACATCAATAACATGAGAAGAGTATAAAGAGTGGAGAATAGTAGTTTTAGTATTTACATAATTTGTATATGGTTTAAAATATATTTGTAAAAAACTTTAAAACATAAAATAATGCCCTGCGGCTTTATGTTACTATGGATACATATATAGACAGTCATAGTAAAAAAGCATTAGACTGGGAAACTCACATTCACCATGGTGATTACCTTTAGAGTGAGAAAGGCAGCAGCAGGACCATGGAACCAACAGAAAGGACTTCAACTGCATTTGAGACATTTTGTTTCTTAAAATACAATAGTAACATCAATAACCTCAAGGATCTAGGGCAAAATTCTGTGAGTTTGATACAGCACAGTGGCAGATATTTGAATGCTCAATATTTAATTCCATACATACCTCTTTTTAAATTTGAGATATTTTTAATAGATAAAAGAAGCTATTTTGATAACCAGAATGAAACCAGAATTCTGTTGTTCCAGAAAGGTGCAATTATATGATAAATTTATAGGTAGATTCTCTTTTCATTTTCTTCTAGTAGCTAAGGAGACTGTGAATTAAGTAACATTAAAGTGCTTGTCACCTGTCAGGCCAATGCAGTGTTAACAGAACCAGCCATATTGCGCATGTGTGGATGTGTGTGCGTGTGTGTGTCGTCCAGTGGGATTAGAAAATTTTGCACAAATATACAAAACTTCTGTGAACCATAATATATGCTACAAGGAGGAGGAGGGAACTGCGCTAGAGAATGACTGAGGAGAAGTGGGTATATGACATGTCGAACAGTGAACTATGAGTTGCTTGTGTTCTCTCTTTTCCCTTGTCACCTTCTTATAGATGTTTGGAAGCTAATGATTCCTTACTCGCATGTAGTTCTAACCGAGCAGATATAGTTAAGAGTCTCTGGGGAAGGGCCCCTCCAGAACAAAGATGCCAAGCTTCAGTGGAAGAAAGCCTTTCTTCCTCCTTAGTTCCCAGTTACTCTGCCTATGGCATGGATGTCACAGTAGGGGTAGGAGAGACGTCATCAGGTGGTGAAGAGGGAAACCATATGCCCTGGGATGGATCTGAGGGTCAGGCCTTGGGGGTCTTGATGATATGGTTGAATTGGGGTATCAGTTCTGGACTGTTTAAATTTTTAAGCAGGTAATTAGTATCTACTGGATTGAGTCAGTATTAATTCGATTTCCTCATATTTGCAACCAAAATCATTCCAAAAAGATACCTTCTACAGAGGAAATAAATGAGAAAGAGGCATCAATTCAGAAAGAAAATGGGGCTAGGAAGTGAGAGGGGAAAACAAGAGCAGCCCAAAAGGAAACAGTATGGTCCAAAGATTGGCATATTCACTGAGAGCCGAAGGAGGCTAGAGTTTGATAATGTGTTAGTGGTTTACAATTGGTTAGGAATTGGAATGCTTTTCTTTCTTCTCAGGCTCCAGGCCAAGAACAGTGAAGGCAACGATCTGTAAATAAAGATGGATTCTACAGCATTCACGGAAGCTGTTTTTTGTTTTTTTGGTTTTTTTTTAAGATTTATTTATTCATACATATAAAGCTGGGGTACAGGCCAGATATGCGGAGGGTGAGAGGATTCACCAGAGACAGAGAGGGGAACAGAACAGGCAGATCTACGAAGTACACCACTGAGGGAAGCGGTGGGCGGGTCAGGAGAGGTCTGCAGTGCCATGTGGATCTCCTCCGGGGCAGGCAGGGATCGAACTCATGCGCAAGTGGCTTAAGCTTCTTAGTGCTGTGTTTTAACCCGTGTGTCACCAGGGAGGGCCCACAAAAGCTTTTTTCTAAAAACCTTTTGATGTAGGCTGCGCAACCAATACCATCTTTGACATGATCCGGGCATTGGGGAGATTCCCAAAGAAGACAAGAGGTTTTCCGACAACCTTTTCTACAAATAAAAGATTTAACCCCAAATTCATCTATGTGGATATTTCTATGTCCATTTTTCACAAAGTGAGGTCTGCCCAGCCCACCTTCAGTCCTGAGGCCTGGATTTCTCCCACTGCCTAGGAGGGGAAATACTAGCATCTCACCAATCCCCTTGACAGAAAGTAAATTGCAATGATAGGATTTAAGCAGAGCTTAGCCAACCGTTTTGTAGGCATTCCAGGTGCAACAAAGGTTTCTATTTTGTTCTGTATTTATCTGAATGGGAAGGAGCAAGTTCATTGTTGGAAAGTCTGACTTGAACAACACAACAAAATCTAGTCTCTTTAATACTTGTGCTCACTAGGCACTGGGGAAAGGATTGAGTGAATCTCTAGTGTGTTTCTTCTTGGTCTGTTTCCTTATCCTATGCTCTTTGAGCTAAAATGATCATTTGATAAGATAGTATTTACTGAGAACGTAGGTAGACAGACAGTGGGTTCAGGCAAGAAACCCACGATTTGGAAGAAAATGCTGATTTTCATCTGCAAAGTTTTAATGTGATGGATATTCTATAAGATTCCACTTGGTTATCTGAGAATAGAGCTGGGTATTTATTATTAGTTTCTGGATCCCCCTCTCCTCTTCCCCTTAGCTTTTTGCAGCCAAACGACAGCAATCTTTTAATCTCTCATCCAAGTCTTTCCTCAGGCTTCTGAATTCATTCACTCTTGTTGCTATTCTCTGCACTTTTTCCAAATTGCCTGAGCTTCCCTAGTAATGAGATGGTGGAATACAAGGTGTGGTGCCAGGTGCTGTTCAGCTCGAACTGTTCACAGAGGAACTGTTATTCTGTGCCCTTCTGCACAGTTAGCCTCAACCTGGACTTGCCTTTCATCCTGCCAGACTGCATGGCTGGCCTGATTTTAATTTGCAGGCCACTGTGCCCCTTGGGTCTACTTTGGCGTCACTGCTCTCTGGCGTCTGTTTCCCAGAGAACAGCTCTGTGTTTGGATTCTCTTCCCTGAGGTATATGTGTTGCCTTGCCTTTTTCAAATGCTCACAAAGTTATTATTCCCAGTCTACACACCTCAAGTCTCAAAGGTCATTTGCATTTTATTTCTGTTGCCTGAGCTGCTCAGGATACTTTCCAAATTGGAGTCATTAGTGAATTCCAAAAACGAGCAGCTTCTTCCTTTTTCCCATCCAGGTCATGAATAAGCATGCTTAAATAACAATCAGACCCGGAGTGGCGGCAACAGCATATTAGGCTTACATCTTCTTAATCCTTCTTGCTAGAAATCCCTCTACAAGCTTTGTCACTCAGAACCTTCTTAGTTTACAGGAGTTTTTCAGCCAATTTAAAACCCACATACTCAATCTTCCAAATATTTACTGAGAATTATACTAGGTATTCTGAAGGATTCCACATCATGTAAGACACAATCATTGCTCTCAAAAGACTTTCATCTTATAGTCTATGTTAGGTATTCAATATTGCATAAGCACCTTCAATGTGCCAAGTACTATCAGGTGCTGAGATTTCAAAAAGGGAAAGGATAGCGTCCTTATGAGTTTCCTTCCATTGTAGCTGATCATGGCATATCATTGCAATACAATGTAAAAACATAATGAAATGGATCCCAAGGTAGTCAGTCTTTCAGTTTCTCTATCATAAATGGTACCAATCTTCCAAGTTGTACTTAGGGTTTACGTAAGAGGAGGAATGGGTAGCAATCAGGGCAGTAAATGACACAGAGTCCTGAAAATGTGATGATTATTAATAATAGCTGCAAATATAATAGAAAAATGGTAGTAGCAGTAGTATTACTATTCATTCCCACATTCACCCTGATTGATCAGTTCTCCCTGGAACACGATGATAGGATAATTCAGAAACTTTCACTAGGTTCTGTAGGAGAGAATACCTTGGTGGATGCCAATATTATGATGGCCAAGAGAGAAGATGGCTCTGATGCATGTGCTTATAGACGCTACTATGCATGAATAGCTACACCATGGCCTTCAGGGTCGTTCTCAGACTTAGAATGCCACAAAGTACAGAGGAGATAACTACTTACATTTCAGGGTGGGAGGGAACTAATGTCAAATTGTAGGATCTTGTATCTCTGTGACTTTCAATGCTGTACTACTTTGATTTAGAAACCCCAAATGTGTTTTTAAGCATGAAGAATCTAACAGGTCAGATGAAGCAGAGTGTGGATAAGACCTACTGCTACTAAAATGAGGTCATTCCTGCCTAAGGCAGTCACAGAAACTCTAGGGCAATGATTTGCAGCAGCTGTTCTCTGACAAAGTTCTCAGAGATCTACGGCAACATAAGAATGATACAGACAGTAGGGAGAGGATTTCATACAACTAAGTGTTCTCAATTTGAAAAGAGTGATTCTGTGTTCTTTCTATTTTCTGGGTATTAAAATGCCATCCCTTTCATTAAAAAAATGCAAGATTACCCCTCAAGTGTCAGGTCTCAAAATATTCTAACTTCCATAGTGTTTATTCCTCTGAAATGTTATTTGCTCCCACAGCTTTAAATACCACTGGCATGTAGCTAATCGTTACATGTATATCCCACAGCAAAACAATCTTCTCACCTATAGACGTGCATACCTGCTTACCTAGGATATCTCCCCTAAAAAGGGATCCTTGATTCTCGTCCTTCCTGTCTCAACCTATTCTTCTCTTGGTCTTTCTAGTCAGTAAGTGGTATCTTAAATGGCCAGTTGTTTAAGCCCAGATGATGAGTCATTTTGCTACATCTCTCATCTCCCCTTCTTCCCTCATCTATTAACGATTAAGCAATTCTGGTTTCAAACAGCCTTCAAATCCAACACTCATAATCACCATGGTGGTTTCATATAAGCATACCATTGAAATTCTGTCACATTCCTTTTACTCCTGCTTCCCTCCAGTTCACTCTCTAAAAAAATCCAAGAGATATTTTAAAATCATAAATCGTACATAAAACTCCTTCAAGACTTCTCATTGCTCTTAGCATGAAGTTCAAATTCTTTTCTGTGGCTGACCAGGCCCTGTATAATCTGAGACCTGTTAAGTCCAAGTATCACTTTTAAAGAGGAGTTTCTGATTTTCTCTGTCCATATAAAGTCACGTTATATATACCCAGAGACCCATATTTCTTGCTTTCATTGCACCCATCTCAATCATATAGATGTATATAAGTATAATATATATGCTCAAAGTATAAATTATAGATTTATAAATATACATGATTAACTGCTGTCTCCTCCAGTGGACTATATATTGAGATTATTCTCAGGGCATACTTAATAGCTATAGATAGTACTTCACAATAAATATTTACAAATTAACAAATGTGTGAAAAGTAAAAAATAATTTAAATCATTTGGTAAAATAAAAAAGTGACCACTTCTTTCTTAGTAGGACTTGAATTAAGATGAATTCTTTTTTTCCTGGTCTCCAAAAACCAAAAGTCTGGAACTTATTGCTACAGGTTGAAAAATATGCATTAGCTATTCTCTAGAAACTACTAGGAGTTCAGGGGTTAATGCCACTGACCTTTAAAAGCTTATGGGAAGTGGCCATATAGTGACCCAATCCATGATATGGGACATTAAATTAGTAAAGTAAGATTCTAAGCCAGCCAATCAGATGAACATTTCCAGCAGCAACATGTGTGATAGCACTTAGACTGTTCTATCTAATAATTTATTGAGATCCAGATGTTCCAGTTCCCGATCTTCCCTGAGTGAATGGCTGTCAGGTACTCCTGGCCAAAAACAAGGCAATTGGTACTTAACTGCAGGCTCTCACACTTGTCAAATGATCTCCAAAGAATATGAAATTGCTTGTCATCTTTGTCAAAATTACACATGAATGGGAGATTTACTATCTGTGTTGTAATTAAAAACTCAATTAAAAGAAATTCTGAAATCATTATCAACTTTTTCAGGCATGAGTTGTTCTACTGAAAAGCAAGTTGTATGTAGCATAGATTGTCACCAGCACTCAGAAGGTAGCTGAATTACAAAGAGATTCAAGGAAAGGTAAGCTCTGGACTAAGATGGCAGTAAGCTAAAGAAGGGCAAAAGCAAGGTATAGTCACTGTATTTGTCATGAGCTGTGAGGAGAATTTACATGTGACTCTCCAGATTTCTGACACAAAGTTTTTGAAAGTCTTATACTTTGTATTGATCATAATGAAAATATATACTGAGCTGGTGATGTGTTCCAATTCTACAGGGGTAGAAGCTCCTAGACCTAGGATTCTCACAGACTATGTATTTCTTCATCTGGATGTTTATCATATCCCTTTTAAAAAAAAACTAATAAAATTTAAGTAAACTATTTTCCTCAGGTCTGTGAGTCTCTCCATCAAATTAATGGAACCCAAGGCCCCATTGTAGCAAAACAGGACAGAAGTTGTGGGTAACTTGGGCACTTACTGAAACTGTACAAAGCTGAGAGGTATCAAGAAATAAACCTATTTTGTTCATTCTAAAAAAAGTTCAGCCATCTGCAAGCATGAAGGCAAAGAAAGTAGGCTCAGTGTCCTCAAAGATCTTTGATTTGTGTACAGAGAGAAAGGGAGAGGAAGGATTTCAAATAAAGGCACCCAATCAAACACTGAAATTACTCATCTCTTCCTGGGCAATGCCCAGCCATACAGGCTTGCCCCAAAGCTGGCCAGCTAAAGCCTGAAAGCTTCTCACAAGTTTAAAACAACTCCTGATAGGCAACCACAAGAAAGAAGTTAGTAAGGTCTGAAAGAATTGGGACAGAAGGAAAGACCCAAAATTCAAAATGAATCGTCTAACTTACCAAGACCAAGGACCAAGAACAGCTTCCCCGTGGGTCACTCCCCTTTCCACATATTTCCTTCCATCTCCAATATACATATATCAGCTTCATTTCTTCCTCCTTCCCTCTCCCGACCCCCCATTCAAGAATTCTGGCTCATGCATGCTAGGAGTTGTAGTCCAAAGCAGCTGAAGATGTTGGTGGCATGGAAAATGGCGGCCACAGCCAATGTTCCACTCCCTTTCGTGGCTATTTAACCTTTAATATTATTGCTTGTGATTGGTACCTGGAATATGGGGGCGGGGGGGAGGGGGGAACCTGGGACTGAGTCTTTTACCTGAAGGATCTGATACTATCTCACAATGTTAGAAATGAATTAAGTTGCAGGATACACAGGTAGTGTTACAGAAAATTGCTTGGTATAGTGAAAAACTGACACATATTTGGGGACCCTAAGTGTCAGAAATGAAATGTTCTATGTGAGTAGCAAGAGAGACATACAGGAGAGAAACTCAGAAGATAGAATGCACTGAATTTTTTTTTTCTGCAGTAATTCCTTTCACTCAAGCACTAGTGTGTATAACTGCAATTCTCTAATTAGTTTGTGTCATTTCATTAACATTGAGGACCACTGTCCCTAATGAGTCTCTTCAAAATGAGCAAACAGGAGGTAGCTTATCATTATGGCTCTCATTTATACCGTGCCTATCTACTAGATGAATATTATTGGAAAAAATTAATTGCATTACAGTGGGTGCCACTGAATGTAAGCGCATTTGGTTCTTAGGGAAACGATTATCCTAAGTGGCTGATCATATTAATTGAATATAGGGAGGAGACATCAGTGATGAGAGCAAAGCAATATGTGTGCAGATCTGAAAAGGAAGCTCTCCATTTTACAGCCCTACAGCTAAGGCTGGAGGAGAAAGCATCCCTGGTCTCTGCCTAGACCTAGGTAGCCTAGGAAGTTTCTTAAATCAGAGCATGAATTATTAATTGCAATAATTCAACAGCATCCTCTTTTTATTGAGAACTTACTATGCACTTGTAAAGGGGGTAAGTCCTTTAAAGACATGATCATACTTAGCCCTCAAAATAACCCTATGAGATATGTCTCATGGTGTAAGAGGTCATCAGGAAGCAAATTCATTTGGTTCTAAATCCTGAATCCCTAACTATACTGTTGTACATTCCAGATCCATACTCAGTAAAGATCATAGCCCCTGGATTATTTTTCTGATTTGCCCAGCTATACTATCAGCCTATGCATAGTAAGTACATGTGGGGTAAAGGCATCTAGGTGTGATACTAAGACCAAGAAGCTGCCATGGATATTTTTCCTTCTATTAATTTGAAGATTTTTTGGATCTAGTGGAAATCACCATTTTTTTTAGGGAGAAATGGATTTTCCTTTGCTTCTCTTATTGTAACACTAGCTCACAGAGGGTAGTCAAACCTGATTTTTAAAAATAGCACTGATTTAAGTTTTCTTAACTTTCTTTTCAAACAGAAAACATGACTAGTGCATCTCACCAGGAGCCTGAGACTTGTAACGATGGAAATAACATACATCAGAATATGCCGTATCAGAATCAGCAACACCTCAGTAGAGCTGCTGATGGCATTCATTCCTTGTCATAATGGACAATGAGAAAGCCAGGCAGTTGTCACTGTTCCACTTATTATTCCAGTCCTGTGCTTTTCATACCATAGGGCTCACTTTCTGAAAAAGTAAAGACAAAGGTACGACAGGAGAAGCAAGTGCATCTTGGTGGAATGTGGGCAGAGGGGCTCATCACAGGGGCTGGGTCTCATAAGGTAAGGCCCCTAAAGCCAATGCATCCACCGAGAAGGTAAGTGCTCTTGGGAAAGCTGGCCCAATTATATCTGAATGAAACTGATTATAACACACTTGATGACGACGATCAATGAATATTTTAAGGGGAAGACAGTGTCTGTGTGTATGGGAGGTGATGGTGGTGAGGGGTCCAGTAGTGCCACAGAAAAGTATGTGTGGATATGAGAAGCATCAAGAATCAAAGGTAATTGAAGGGCAATATTTTATTGGTGGGAAAGCAACTCTGAACAGGATGGAGAAGGACTTCTGAAGATGATTTCACCTTCTAAATCCTTGTGTTTCAGCCTTAGGGGAACAAACAAATACTGAAGACCTTTGCTTGAAGTCATGAAGCATGATCTCTTCCTCCATTCCTGTATTCCCCCATTTTCCTCCCATCCATCCTTCTAGTTTCACAGGTTTAAAATCAAGTCCTCCCTACTAAAGCCACTGTTTCCTATGTATCCCACTCTCTCCACCTCCCCCATTTTCTCTGAAAAAACATTACATCAATTTATTTCTATTTTACCACTCTTTTCCTATAAATGGTTCCTTCTACTCAGTCTCCAAATGAAACTTCTCTACACTAAATTACCTGCCCTTGAGCCTGCATTTTCTCTCTCCGCCATCTCTTTTTTACACAAAGCTTTCCACTAAGGATTCTGTGTTCATCTCTCCACATTCATTCCTTGAGAGGCTGAAATGGAGTTTCTGCCACCACCACTGGAGTGAAATTGCTCTGAAAAAGTCACCTAAAGTCATTGTTTTCTAAATTTAAAGATACGGGGCTTCACCGCTTTGGTTTCTCTTTGGATTCTTGAAGCTTCCTGAAATTTCTTCCTGTGCACTCTGTGACATGATGCTGTATTTTTTACAGTCTCCTCTAGGTGTCTTCCTTGTTTTCCTTCTCTTTGGTCTAGTTTCTAAATGTCAGTGTTTCTGGGCCCTAGCCTGTCCTCCCTGAGAGTTTTAATTACCTTGCACAGTCTCATGACTTATACATCTAAATTCCTACCAGATCTGTTCACAATTCAGGGCTATATGTACAACTGCCTCCTGGACACTTACACCAATGTCTTACATAATCTTGAAGTACATCTTATCCTTTATCACTGATTCTCCCTTAGTATTCTGGGTATTGTACTGCACTACAAATTGCCAACTGAGTCAAACTATAAACTGTAAAAGTGCCAGCTAAGTCAAACTCCCCAGCCAGTAAAATTAATTGTCATACATTATCCTTTTTCACTCTTTTTCCATTTTGCACTCCCTATTGGACCCAACTGTCCCTTCCTAACTTCCCATTCTCACTATCTTGGCTCTGCACTACAGCAATGTTCACCTTACTAAATGCCCTTATACTTGAATCTACTTTCCATACTTCTCCAGAGTGACCATATTATTCCCTGGCTTCATTGGGTTTCCATCAAGTGCAAAATAAAATCTGAACCTTTAATAAACACTCCTTCTGTAATCTGACCTCTGCAATTCATCCTTTGCTATAATCTGCTTGCTATTTTAAACGCTATTGGTATCTTTAATGACTCAGATTATACCAGGCTGTTTTTTACCTCAAGACTATATTGATGCCCCTCCCTTCTCCAGGGACTCCCTTTCTTTTCTCTAAATTCCTCTAAACATCCCTGACTCTAAAATTTAATCAGGGACCCCTTTTAATGCCTCCAAGCACCTGGTATAGTATATCTTTATCAATTACACTTAATGCAAGACATTGACACCCTCTGTTTAAAAACATAATTATAAATTCTTAAGGGAAGAGAGCAGTAGTATTCTCTCTCAGTGCCTAAAGCAAGCCTTGGTATATAGTAAGCACTCTTCTCATTTTTTATTGAATTCAATAATAACAGAACAAAGATGCATAGAGGACTTTAACCAGACTGCCTTCCTATATATTATCTCCCTTAATTTTTAGGTCAATGCTTCCTGGTTATTCAATTGTGTATTTTATTTCAGATCACACTATAGGGAAATAAATGGCAACTTTCCCTGAGAACTACCTAAGAAACAACACAGAAAGACATTATTAAACACAACCCATCTTTATTTTAATGGTAAACTATGGTAATCCCTGAAAATAAGTTCATGAGTCAAAATATAAACTGAAACAAAACATATACAAGGAGTGTTTCAATTTGTGAGTCCCTATTCAGAAGTATTTCTGAGTGATAAAACAAATCGTTCACGTATGGTTCCCACATTGTTGCCAGTAATTGAACATTTTACTTACCTCTGCCTACAAACTTTTGAATAGAACTTTCAATCTTTCGTTAGTTCAACATTTGGAACCCAGTCTATGGAAATCCTTAGCTCTCATTTTGTATTTTCACTTGATTTTTTTTTTTTTTAAGGTGGAAGATGAATCCATGAATTGGAGTTGGGACGTAAAAACAGTAAACTGAAATTCTATTTGATCTAGCCTTCTTTGACACAGTAGAAAAGTAAAATAAAATAGTTACCAAATACAATTTTTGCTCATGAAGGAAACATAGTCAAATTATCAAACCTGTGGCCCATTACCAATACCACTTAATTTTTCTCTTTAAGACAAATAGCTTTACCTTTTGACTTAGAAAAAAAGGCCTGTAGCAAAAAACAAGCTCATGCTTTTAAATGCTGTTCAGAATTTTAATAATGTTTGCCCAATATTTGAATTCACTTCCCTAAAGATAAGAGAAACCAAATTAGGTTATTTAGTTACTAGTTCCGTACTAAAGGGGAAAATATCACCTACATAAGATATTAATAAATTCATAGTTCTATTTTAATTTGAAATGGCTGCTCTATAAAATAAGTAGGACTTTTTTTTGACATATAGGAAATATCCAACTCAGGGTTCTTGTCCCAATATTTTTATTGCCTGCTACATGATCTTGAAGGACAATATTTCTTTGCTTCACTTTACAAAAGCCATGAAAATTAGAATGTGTCTACTACCAGAAGAAAGCAATTTAGGCTAAAAGAAATAAGAATGTTGTCTGATAAATGTTGTCCTATGAAAGAAAACTATTTATTTCAGCAGTGATGCTAAAATTCCTGGGATGTTGTTTATATATAAATATAGAGAGCAGACCTCAGGCATCAGACAAGATTATCACAAAGGTTAGGTTTTACTAAAATTTCTAAAAATAATAATAAACATTTATATAGTACTTATTATGTATCAGCCCCTACTATATGCACTTCCCAATTAGTAATGACTTTGGTATTCCTAGTAATATTGGAAGTCTAAGAACAGACCCATGTGATAGCATTCCCCTCTACTCAGGGCTATCTCTCTCATGCTCTGTTGCAATGTGTTCCATGGAAATGACTCTCTTACTTCAATACTGGAAAATTGTTGATAGTCTCAGGGTCTTAGCAAGTTAGAGTAGATGCAGGTCTGAAAAATCATTCATTTAATCAGACCTAGAGAAGCACTTGATAGGATGGGTGTCACATGCCTATTTGCTGGCAAAGTATAAACAAAACCATTGTCTCTGACCCCAACTTCCTTTTCCTACATGAAAGGTAAGACAAGCATTTCCTGCAAGCAGATTTCCCAATCAGCTATGACATGGCAGTTTCCATTTTAGATACTGGAAATATAATTAGAAAAATAGAAAATACTTGCACTTACAGGTTCAAGCTATTCCATTTACTAAATAAACAAGAACTTATTGAGTGCTGGTTAGAAGAAGGTGCAAAGATGGTGATATACAGATTTCCAATGAGTTACAAAAATGAGGTACATAAAAGAGGAAAATAGGTATAATTCACAGGGAAATATAAAACACACAAAAAATTAAGAACCCAGTTGTATGGCATATGAATACTGAGGAATTTCTGATGAGTGGAGATTGAGAGAGTAAGAGGGATCTGGCTGTGTACCTTAGGGAGAAAGTAGAGAGATAAAAGGGGAGCTGCCTACCAAGGAATATGCAATCACCAGATTTAGAGGCACGGATTGAGACCTATATATGACTGCGTGAATAAAATTGATGAAATTTAATACACATCATTAATTCCAATCTAAATTCATGCAACAAATAATAATGATTATCTGGTAAATTTAAATGCAAAAAAAAAAAAAAAAGAATCACAGAAACAACAGAATACCTAAGCAGAGGGGGAAGGGAATAGATATAATTATCGTAGATATACTAATTAATTGATTAATTAAAAATATAATCAGGGATCTCCCAGAATAACGATGAAAATGTACCATGGCCTGATTATGTCAATCAACCTCCTACCATCATGTCCAAGGAAAACACTCATCATGGGCTGGGAGAGACAGGAGGAGCTTTGTTGGACATATAGAACATATTCAGGCTCAGAGAAGACTGGAAAAGGTGATCTGGGTGTGGGGAATGTATGATATGAGTCTATTTTGACTGAAGGGGGAGGTGCACCCAGAGGGAATGGGGGAAATATGGGCAGTTAGATGATTTGTATGTTTTGGGGGAGCCCTCAGAAGTCATGTGATAAGTCTCAGAGCTAATGTGGTAGAAAATGTAGACTGAGGGGATTTCTTGATCATAGAAACAGGAGACCGAGGAAGAGGAGCCAGTCAGCATCCTCTGCGAATGAGACTAGGAGGATGCAGCACTAAGAATTCAGTTGTCCAAATTCGAATGAATGAGGGTCGGAATTATTGTTTCCATGAGAATATACTGGGCTACATTGAGTTGATTCTGTGTATCATTTTCAAAAGTTTGCTTTAGAGTAGCCATAGTTCCTGAAAACTAAGTGGGTCACTTGCTTAGCTTTCCTTAGTGGTAGATTAATTAGTCAGCTGAAACTCCCGGATCTCTATTTTTAAATAACGACTTGCATAAATCTCTGAAGACAAGAACTTGCCTCTAGTATACAGCATATTCCAGCAGCTGCAAGTTATTATGCCCAGTGGAAATTAAATATCTTTTAGGGAAATCATGTAAGATCTCGTGACAAATATGAAATTAACCCCTGCCACCTCTATGCCCAACTCATTTCTTCGCTTGCCTGCCATCCTAATAAGCAGAGTCTCTGGGGTTCTGCAATGACAGCAGAATTGGCAGTACTTCAAATGGCATGATTCGTCAATGAGCAACAGTGGAACATAGAATCTTTGGCAGGGGTTGGACCAGAAGCTTCTGAAAATCACACAATAGGCTGCTCCTCAAAAACTATTAACCTGTGATCTGATGAAGATATGTACAACTCCAGGGATGTAAACAAGTAATTTTATTGTCATTTGGGTGTTTTGTTTCCTCTTACTTTTCCTGAAACCCTCAACTTTACACTTCACTTTCTTTCTAACCAAATGTATTCTCATCCTAGTTTTAAAGTCCAGGTTTCAATGAATAGGTGGTTTTTCATTTTCCTTTTTTAATCCCAGATTTGGGTTCTTATAATTTGTAGGAGATATGAAACATTGCATTCTCAGTTGGAGTGAAACTGCAGAATCTAGAGCAAGAATAGCATGAGTTGACTGTGACTGACTATATTAGAGCTATATTAGAAAGGGTTTCAAGGTCCAGGGTGGCACTTGGCATTCAGGTGCCATTTGTAAACATGTATTTAATAAAGAGGCAGTGAATTCACCAGCCATTATCCCTGAGCAAAGGACTTGGTTTCTTTGGTCATTTTCCATAAAAGGCAGAAGACAGATATGATTTGGGCAAAAAAAAAAAATCTTTCTCTAGGTGGTGGAAAGGGAATGCTTCAGATTACTAAAGCACTGCTGACTCTCTAACAAATCTGTGATTTGTCACGTGAGTGCCAAGTAGTGAGAATCCAGGAGAGGAAAGAGAAGTCATGCTTCCTTAGTGCTAAAGGAAAACAAAATTCATAAATCTAGAGATCTAAGTAATTTTCTTAAACAATTCATGAATCAGGCAGCATATCATCTGCCACACACACACACACACACACACACACACACAAAGCTATAAAAGAGTTGAACAAAATGGAGATATTTTCAGCTAGAAAGAAGGTGGGAAAAGGTTATTAGCAGAAGATTACTTCTGATAAAGCCACCTGTCCACAGGGGAAGACAGGGGCTCTTGTTGGGTAGATGACCTCACTAATGCTGGCAAGGGAACTCCACACTGATAGGTTTAAGACTGCACTATTGGGGGCCCTCCCTGGTGGCACAGCAGGTTAAAGCACAGCACTAAGACGCATAAGCCACCTCCGCATGAGTTCAATCCCCGCCTGCCCCGGAGGTGGCCACATGGCGCCGCAGACCTCTCCTGACCCGCCAGCAGTGTACTTTGTCGATCTGCCTGTTCTGCTCCCCACTCTGTTCCTGGTGAATTCTCTCACCCTCCACATTGCTGGTCTCTACCCCAGTTCTGTATGAATAAACAAATAAATCTTTAAAAAAAAATAGACTGCACTATTAGGAGAGGCTGAAATTGCAATTAGGTTAGGTATTACATCTATCCCACCCTCTGCCCCTCACAATCCCATTTGGGGTCTGTTGTTCAATTTTTTTTTTTTTTTAAGATTTACTTATGCACTCAGAACTGGGATATAGGCCAGGGGTGCAGGAGCAGTGAGAGGATTCACCAGAGACAAAGCGGGAAGCAGAACAGGCAGATCGATGAAGTACACTGCTGAGGGGAGCAGTGGGCGGGTCAGGAGAGGTCTGCAGTGCCATGTGTGTCACCTCCAGGGCAGGAGATTGAACTTGCATTGAAGTGGCTGTGGCTAGCTTGCAGTGCTGTGTCCTAACTCATTATGCCACCAATAGAGATGATACCATTTTGACTCATATGTGAGGCCAAGGAAATCATACCTAAAAGGAGAACCAGAGGTGATTTTTTATTAGAACACACCTGTAAAGACCCAACACACAAACTGATCGCTGTAAGACTGGGAGTCTATGGTCCTCTTATTGTTACAGAGGCATGTCCATGAAAGAGGAGGAGTATTGAAGAGCATTGAGCAGCACCATTTTCCCAATGCCACTTCCCTGAGGCTGGCTTGGATTACAAGTCTCCATATGCCATGAACCAGACTTCCTAGGCAGGGGACCTACTGGAAACTAGGGACAGAGCTGAGCAAAGTATACAATGTGGAAGGCAAGTGGGTGGATTCTTCTGTTTGTACTTTGTACTGCTGTGAAGGAGGCTTGAAGACATATGGAGGAAAGGCATGAAGCGATACTTGGAACAGACACATGGGAGAAAGGCACATACAAAGACTGTCCTTGGCAGAGACAGTGACAGCCATTATCTCAATTTGTACTTGTATTCTGATTTTGCATTTTCCCTCTCTTGTTCTGTCCCAAACCTGCCAAACTCCTTTCCTGTGGTTCTCTGCAAGAAGGCACCTTAGACTTGTGGCAAGAGTTCAAGCCTCAGCAGCCTCACTTCAAGCCAACCCTGTTTGTCCATGAGGAGATAGGTAATTTGGGATTTTTATTGGCACACTATGATTAGAAATCCTTTTTTCTCTATTGATACATACCATTTCTACTCAAATTCTTTCACATTAAGAGTGTGCTTCCTTTGCCTTTGTGCAGCAGATGGCTGGACACCTTTCAGTGGGCAACCTCTTAACAGTTTGGGGTTCGTGGTGTCCCTCAGCTGCATGTTTACTTTATCAATAGCCACTATCTTGATTACTGGCCACACTCCCACTTTAGTTCCTTTCCTTACCTGTCCACTTGCTCCAGGATATCTCTCAGTCTGCAAACACTAGTGTTTTGTTTTTTCATCTGAGTCCAGACATAGTTAAAGCCTGGATCTTCACCTTGACCCTTTGATCTTCTGTGTCAAGAAGTTAAGAGGTTTCTTGCCTCCAGCTAATGGTTTCCAACATTTCAGAATGGAAGTCTATCTTATCAATTATGTGAACTTCAGTCTTTGGCATAAAGGTCATTATTGTGTTATGCACCTGGAATCACATTGTAATGAGGCAAATCACAATCTCTTATAGTCAATGAGGGGGAAAAAAAGCATACAAAATGGAAATTATTCCTAAAATGACCTTGCTAGGTTTTTACATCTGACTAGCAGAGCCTGTTTCTTTACATCAAGAAACTGATATGGCAGCTTTGTCATACAACCAGGCAGTCCAATCCCATGTTAGCAAACATGCTATTATGAAACATATGGTATAAGCACATTAGCAGAGTGCACAGTTGATGAATTCCCAGTGTCGTACCGGTGATGTTTATTGATTCACTGCCACCCTGCCCTAGGCTGCTTCCAAACATGTCATAAAAATAAAATGTAATCCATATTTGCATCAGGAGTTATTTCATATTTACACATGCTAATAAAAACAATAGTTTGCTTTTTAAGGAAAGGGGGAGCTCCATAATCAATTTTCTGAGAGGCCCAAGCGTTGACATGTTCTGCATACATTGTGTTCATTAGAATAGCAAGTTGAAAACTGGTTGGGTCTGTGGCGGTTCATCCTTCCCTGGACTGACAGCAGCTGAGAGCAAACAGTTACCCATGAGAGCTGGGGGTTCCTGGGGATCACTCATTTCTTCCACTTAAACTACTTGTCTTAGATTGTTTCTTAGTGACTGAGCAAATATTTGAAGACCCAGTGAATGAATTAGCTATGCAGTTGACCATGACCTGATGCTGGCCTAAAATTTTTCTCCTTTTCTTAATAACTAAGTCCCTCTCAAAGTTCCTTAGCATTGCTCATTTTACTGGAATATATCATTGTGAGGACCATTAAATAGGGCATGAATTTCTGGCTCTGTAAATCACTGGCTGTGTGATTTGTGATTTTCATGAACAAATGACTTTATTTCTTTGATCCTCAATTCCCTTATTCATAAAAATAAGGGAAAAAAATAGGTGAATTACAGAATTTATCTTGTAAAGATTCTTCTTTAAAGTGTGCACCTCAGTTACAAGAGCTAGAATCCCCGTTTGAAATATTTTAGAGAAACAAAAAGAATATGTCTGTTGGTTCCCATGACTGGAAGAAATATTGGTGAATCTGATCAAGTCAAAGGATGGGGATACAGGACTCAGAGTCACTATGATTCATCCCTCCCCCATGAAGCTCAGCTCAGCTTTTTGTTCTTCATTTGTAGCCATGGCCTGCTGTATGTGGAATGAACTGGGTCACTTTTAACCCTAATTTCAAATTCTTCTAGCATCATGAACCCAGAGGCAAAGCTGTTTATTCTTCACTTTCACATCTATTCCTCCTTCAGCCTGCCAGGGGATGCCCAGATTGGCCATGCTGGTTTATGTGTTTACCTTGGTATGAGAAGTCTCTGAGTGGTTAGGCATGAAGTCAAGCCTACCTTGAACCTAGGGTAATAGGTATGGCTAGAGTGAGTTACCAAAAGATGGGTAATTAAAACCTTGCTGAGCAAGTAAGATAAAAATTAAGAGCCCACTCTATTAACCTATCTCACCAAGGTGATGTAAAGATATAGAAACACAGCAAATGCTAGACACCCACTGGTTAACAATATAAGTCAATTTTGACTGCCAAGTGGCATCTTAGCAAAAACAACTAATTCTATTTATTGTTTCTGTGTCTGAAGGTGGAATCTACTTAGGTCAGTATTTATGATATCTATAATGATCACAGTTAGCATTTAAGGATCAACTATTGATGTTAGGGACCGCTTTTCTGAGTGCCTTCCATGTAGGAACTATGAAAAATAGATATTATTGTTATTGTCCCCAGTTTTTTTTTTTTTAAGATTTATTTATTTGTGTATACAGAACTGGGGTACAGGCCAGAGGCTCAGGGGCGGTGAGAGGCTTCACCAGAGACAGAGTGGGGAACAGAACAGGCAGATCAACGAAGTACACTGCTGAGGGGAGCAGCGGGTGGGTCAGGAGAGGTCTGCCACACCATGTGGTCACCTCCGGGGCAGGCGGGAATCGAACTCATGTGGAAGCGGCTTTAGATTCTCAGTGCTGTGCTTTAACCCGCTGCGCCACCAGGGAGGGCCTGTCCCCAGTTTTTACAAAAGTAAACAACTGGAAGGAAAAGTAAAGCAACTTGCCCAAAGTCATATATAATAAGCAACAGAAGTGAGGGTTTAACATAGAGGGACCAGTCAAAACTCACAATCCCAACTTCTAGGCCTCAACAGCTAACGTACTAGAAGTATGGTGTGTAAGTTGTAAAGCAATGAGTATTATGCATTATACCTCGTGTCTTTTCCTTGATGAACTGAAAATATTCTATGAGATTGGTAAATAAGTCTATCATACAGTCACATAAATATGACACTTTTGTGGGCTATAACTGGTACAAGAAGAGTAGAGATAATTAGGATTCGGCTAGACTTATTTGAGTGCCTGAATATCATTCAAGTAATAGTGCTTTTGAAAATGAATATGCACACTCATTTTTCTAAAATTCTGAAAAGATGCATAATATTCAGGTGCCTAATAACGTGGCTGCTAGTTAATCATGCTCGACACTTATATAGCACTTCACCTTTTAAAATCATTTTAGAATATGTTAGTTCATTAATCCCTACAACATCCATGTGAGGCAGGGAAGGCTTATGAACCTGCCTCTGATCTTCCTACCATCTGTTATCTAAATACCTGATGGACTATGGAAGGAAGAAAAGAATTCATAACCCAAGCAAAGAAACATGGAGCTAAGAATGACAGGAACTTGCAGGCAGTGAAAGTGAAAGCAGCATCCTCCAACTTCATAATGTTTGCCTTTGATCCATAAACTTTCAACATGCAACATCCATAATAATAATTATTCACTTCTGGTTGGTTAAAATGTAAGAAAATAGCAATCAACATTCATCAAATTGAAATGCCTATAAACCAATCACTCGACCTTATCAGTGGTTATTTCCATTGAATAAGATGTACTTCGAATTGTAAATTTTCATGATTTTTAAATATTTATGTCCCAAGTTAATGTTGCCTGCATCATTCTCTACTTTTCTCAAAAAGAGCTTCTTGATGTTAACATCTGGCATGTTTTTGGCCATGTTTAGTATCAAGTTCTTCATGTTCACTTGTCATTTGGCTAACTTTTACCCTAGGTTCAAGGTGGGCATGACTTCATGCCTGAGCAATCAGAGACTTCTCATACCAAGGTAAACAGGTGTAAACCAGCATGGCCAATCTGGGCATCCCCTGGCATGCTGAAGGAGGATTTGATGTGAAAGTGAAGAATAAACAGCTTTGCCTCTGGGTTCATGATGCTAGAAGAATCTGAAATTAGGATTAAAATGACCCAGTTCATTCCACATACAGTAGGCCATGGCTACAAATGAAGAGCAAAAAGCTGAGCTGAGCTGAGCTGAAATAGAAGAGGGACAAGTTTTGGTGGCTCAAGCTGTTGCTGAGCCGATGCCAATATTCCCCTGAACAAAGATACTAAGGCTACTGTTTTTCCATCAATCTACACATATCACCTCAGTCATGTATGTTAATTACCACAGAATCCAAAAAAAAGTAGAGGGATAGTTACCTGAACAAGGCAATAGGACGAAAGCCACCATTTTGAAACCACAAACAACACTTTCAGGGTTGGTGAGCTGGCATAAAGTTATACCCAACCCAGATTAGCATATAGCCATGCCTTTGATTAGTAAAGAATCATTTTATTTTTAGAATTGGTTCATGTTAGTATCTCAAGTTTCAGAGAATAAAAAGGACAAAGGTAAAAGCCAAGGTTAAGAGTTGAGTTCTAGGATCAGGAAGACCTGTGTGACTTTGGGCAAGTTCCTTATTCTCTCCAAGAGTCACTTTTCACAAGAAAATGCCAGAACCTAACATGGATAATTGTTTTAAGTTTAAATAAGATAGTCACACACAGGCTTAGCAAAGTGCAGGGATAAAGCAAATGCATGGGAATTATTGTTAAGTATCAATTCTGTGATATTATTACATTCAACTTTGAGGTATATTAGGTTTCTTTAAAATGATAAGCCCAGGAATTCCAGATAATGGTTGTCTGTGAAAGAGGAATATATGGTGGTCGGTGTTAACATATAATGATCTTCATTCACTCAGACTAGAATTGAAAATGTTCTAAATCACCCAAAAGGTCAGACACTTGCCAGCAGTCAGCAGACTAATATGCAATGGTGACCCTGGGCAAAGTCAGGGAATAGATGATCTGTCTATGAACGAGTCTCTGGTTTTCTGCTTATACGCTTCCCCTCTTTTTGAAATTTCCACCTGATTTGATTTGGAGTAATTGAAGCCCACCAGGATACCTTGGAAGTTCCAACAACTAAATGGCTACTTTACCTACTCATGAGTACTACTCTGACAGCTTAAGACTCTCAAGGTTACTGACAGTAGCTTTTGTCTACTTCCTATAGCTGCATTAATAACTTGGAAGATTTTTCAGCTCCTACCTCTCCCTTCAAACAGCTACAGAGATCGTCCATGATATAAGGACTTGACAGGGTCTGATTACTCATTAGCATGGGACCTTTCAAGGATTCGAGGGGCGGTGTTCTTAAGTTCATAGGTGAATTTGCATTGGTACAGGGAAATCTGAGTACATCCTTTTAGAATCAATCCATATGGGGGAAATAGAAAAGGAAGCATTCTAACCATGGTGCTCAAGCAGAATGAACACTTATTTCACAGACACAATTACAACTGCCAAGGGAGAAAATTTTTCCAAAACTATTTAATCTTTGAAATGGGCAATAAGCTTGTCAGCCTCTTGGGCATTTCAACCTTGGTGCAATGGTTCATAGCAAATCTTTCCATGAACAAAACCCATCAGATTCATCAAGTGTCTCCATTCACTCACAATAAAAGTCTTTTAAAGCTCTGAGGATGAGGCAAGCTTTGTGGGTGCAATATATGGTGTTCCTTGTCACCAATGCAAAACCTAAGGATGTGCTGGAGAAAGGAGCACTGAAATATGAAGATATTTGTCTTGCAAGTGTTTGAGATGCTATTTCTAAGCTAATCCTCCCCTACAAATCAAGGAGTCCAATTCAATTCAAGTCCAATTCAAGCTTGTCTTCCAGAGTATCTAATAAATCTTCAAAAACATGAACTGTGCACTTGCTTTGTGGCTCATTTTCTACCCATCCTCCTCTCAGCTCCATGAATTCATTATAACCATGGAAAGAATGAGGTCTAGAATTAGCAATCAGAGAATTTGCCAGAACTAGCCATTTCCCCTATCATGTCTATTAATGACTGCAACATCATAAACAATAAAGTTTAATTAGGAACGAAAGTGTCTATAGCAATTAAATATGAAGGAAGTATTCAAAAACACAGCAGGAAGGATCATATTTTTAAAACATTTAAATTGCAAATGATGTTACTGATGGAACTTTTAAAAGAAATTTTGTGTATGGGGAGAAAAAAAGAAGAAGTCGAAAGTGAAGTGTTGATTCCATGACATTTACAGACAAATAAATATTTAGGATGGATCAATTTACAACAATGAGCAGATGCTTCAGGAAATATATAGAGCTGATGGGAGCTGTCCTTAATTTCTACCTCACTAAGTCAATGAGAAACACACACACACATCAACTTAAAGGATTTCAGAGTAATGACATGACTCATTAGTGTTAAGGCCACTTCAAATTAAAGGATTCATCTTCAGTAAATGAGAGAAGAAACTTATTAATGAGTTTCATGCATGAATATTTAGAAAGGGGCTACAGCTTACTCTCTGGGCAAAAAAACTGTGTAATATCTTAATTTCTGAGAACAGACTCCAAAAGTTTTGTTGTACTTTACTTCTGCATGACAAGCAGTGCTGGGAATAGAAGTTATGTGATCACTTCTCCATTGAGAAGAACCGGGAATGTTGTGAAGTATGAGGGAGAGAATGGAGAACACACTCATCATAGGAGAACTGCAAAGGCAGAGGGGAGACGAACCTTCATTTCTTTAAGTTTATGTTACTCCAGTTATAGTGGTGTAAAATACAGGGCACAGTATAATGATGAAGAAAGGTCAGGCATCTCTTTCTAAATACTCTGAAGTACAGCACACATACCGAATTTGTTATTGTATGGCATTTGTTCTTAAGCCTGGAACTTAACAACCTGTCTACATCTTGGATTCTATCACATATTAGACCACTCCACATACAAAGAAATGTCTATTTGAAACCTTTGGTAATAAAGGTTTGTTACTTGCAGAAACTGTACTAAGTGACTTCTCTTACATCTTATAAAGAAGTTATATAAATGATAGTGTCATAGACAGCAAAATATACAGGTATGAAATTATGACGAAAACATTAGATTAAGGCTCTCTTTACAGGTTTGGAAGCAATTGGCTCTTGCAATGATCTATAGCTCAATTCTAAATTGAGGAAGAGTGGAGCAAAAGACTGGTCTTTTGGGAATTACTTCCTAATGGACGGGAATCATGGCAATTTTTCTCCTACTATGGTGATGTTTTTTCCTCCTTTGTGTTTGAATTTTAAAGGAACAGAAGTCTGGCATTCCTAGTTGAAGTTCTTTAAGTTGACAGTGTGATAGTCTGATCTATTTTTATTTACTTCAAATTTAAATTCAAAGCCAGTGTTCATAGGTGTTTCTACAATGAGCTGTAGGCCTATGGGAAATGCTCCCTGGCTCCTCTGTTTATCTAAAGTTTGGTCTCCTCATTATGATCAATTAATATTTCAGAGAGCTAATTTTTTTCCTGTGACTGGAATGGATGTGACTTTCCAGAAAGTCATTTACTTTGCTATTCATTTTCTTTTCAGTGCCTTGTTTATGACTAAAAAATGCACTGATTTCATAATGAGTGTATATTATGTAGAAATGGAAATATAATCTTTGAGAAGTATGACTTTTTATGTGTTAGGTAACATTTCTTTTCAATTTCCCTCTTGATGTAATTTTTCCCTTTTCTAAAGGGAAATGTAAGTGTTTCAGGAGAGAACTGAAACATATATATCACAATTCTTTTATATGTATAGTTTGAAGTACTATAAAATCTAAAGGGAACAGATGATTAAAGTCCTTCATTTAAAAAAAAATTCTTATTGAGAAATCCCAGAAGCTATAGGAAAATTGTTTTTATTATAGTTTAAATTTTGCTTAAGGGCACAGACTATAATAAGCTCTATAAAGAAGTAAAATATTTGCTTCTATTTTTTTAATATTACATGCAATATTTTAGATTTTCAAAGCATTACTATTCATAATGGGAAAGATTACAATAAAGATATCAACAGTGAACATCATGAGACCATTATTTATTTTAAAAATGATGAAACTCACTCTGATTACATATTTTGTGATAAGTATGAAAATGCATGACCTATGTTTAAGAAATTTATAGTACGTTAGCAGAGTTAGTTATAATCAGGTAACTATAAACAGGGCAAAAGGTACAAATGCAATGGGGTTTGCAGCTCGGGATGGCTGACAGAAGGTATTATTTTCCTTCTCAAATTAGTGACCTGACCTCATAACAATACATTATAAAAGTCATGCTAGGACTAGAAAATGGGCCTCCTGTCTGCAGATTAGTACACTGACAGGAATGGAGGGAGGCATAAATAAGATTCATTGACATTGTTTCCATATAAAGTAGTTTTCAGTTAATTAACATGCCTGCTAAGAAGAATTTTAAAAACAAAATAAACTCAAAATTCCTGTGTTTAGGCAAATGCAGGTGCAAAATAATGACTAGACAGGCAAAATCATGAGCATGGGGAGTCTCTTGGAAAAGTAGTATAGTGATCCTCAGCTATATTTTCCCTGTGTGTGTGTGTGTGTGTGTGTGTGTTAATATGCCATGCCAATCTCCTGACTTTAGAGAAGGTAATTCTAATGTTTCTTTCTAGGGTTAAACTCTTAGCATAGTTTTGTAAAGTGGGACTTCCGAGGAATGTCTCTGGTAAGTTACAATTCCTGTGCCTGATGAGTGGGTGTGAACTATTTCTGAAGAAGGGCCCATTAGGGTTCTCTTTCCCTTGACTAGTCCCTGGAACCAAGACTCCTGTTATCAAAGCTCATCTAGTTCATGTTGCTAGATCAGAGGGGATGCTTATATGTGCTAAGAAAATAAGATGTCACATAAGATGTCACTGTCTAATAGTCTTTAATCAAGATCCTCAAATACAAATAAAATCTAAAATGTACGAATCACTAGACTTGTGAGTGAAGCTACAGCATGTAAAAGAGCCACTGATTCAATTAACAAGTAAGCACTGAAGGGACAAAGGTAACTAAGGAAATAAAAAAATATATAAATGCATACTTTACATATGTATATATATCTCCTAAATAAAAAGATAAAGGCAACTTATTACTATAAAAAATAAATGAGTAGCGTTTGGGGGAATAAAAAACAGGATTACTATAAATGTGATCATTCAGCAGGACAGTGGAAATTTGACTAATGAATTAGAAGATCATAGTAAGAGATCTGCCTACAAAACAGTACACATGAAAAAGGTGATGAGTATGACAGAAGGATGTGCTTCCGAAAAAGCTTGAAAGAGGATGAAGATGGATCATATGAGAA